>NC_135877.1:16360899-16683399 GCF_031162955.1 Sander vitreus
TATTAAATGTGGAACTGCTACTGCTCAGTTTAAAACTATTTATTCAGTTTTATAAACCAGTTTAAATACAACCCCAATTCCAATGAAGTTAGGACGTTGTGTAAATTGTAAATTAAAACAGAATACGATGATTTGCAAATCCTTTTCAACCTATATTCAATTGAATACACTACAAAGACAAGATATTTAATGTTCAAACTGATCAACTTTATTGTTTTTTTGCAAATATTCACTTATTTTGAATTTGATGCCTGCAGCACGTTCCAAAAGAAAACTGGGACAGGGGCAAAACAAAAGACTGGGAAAGTTGAGGAATGCTCAAAAAACGCCTTTGGAAGGTTTGGAACATTCCACAGGAGAACAGGTTAATTGTTCATGATTGGGTATAAAAGGAGCATCCCCAAAAGGCTTGTTCACAAACAAGGATGGGGCGAGGTTCACCACTTTGTGAACAACTGCATAAGCATATAGTCCAAGACTTCTGTGTTGCACAGGCTATTTTTTGTTACTTTTTTTCTCAATGTACAATTGTAAGGAATTTAGGGATTTCATTATCTACAGCCCATAATATCATCAAAAGGTTCAGAGAATCTGGAGAAATATCTGCACATAAGCGGCAAGGCCGAAAACCAACATTGAATGCCCGTGACATTCAAGCCCTCAGGCGGCACTGCATTAAAAACCGACATTATGTAAAGGATATTACCACGTGGGCTCAGGAACACTTCGGAAAGGAAAAACTATACTGTTCACTGCAGCTTTCAGTAATTCGATAGACTAGTTTCTTGACTATTAATTCTTCTATTTTAAGATTTCAATGTCTATTTTATTATTGTTTTTTAGAATATATTTTATAACATTTCTACAATTTAACTATATTTGTCTTGTTGTAACTGTGCTTTGTTTCTTGAATGTATTTTGATTGTTTATGTTTACAATGTATTTATATGCCTCTGTAAACTATTATTTCTAGTCATAGTTCCATTATCTTTATTGTGACTATAATTGCCACTGTTCATCACACCCCCATCTGGCACCGTCAGACACCGCCCACCAAGAGCCTGGGTCTGTCCGAGGTTTCTCCCTAAAAGGGAGTTTTCCTTACTACTCGCGGTTTCTCCCTAAAAGGAAGTTTTTCCTCGCCACTGTTGCACTAAATGCATGCTCTTGGGGAAATTACTGGAATTGTTGGGTCTTTGTAAATTATAGAGTGTGGTCTAGACCTACTCTATCTGTAAAGTGTCTTGAGATAACTCTTGTTATGATTTGATACTATAAATAAAATTGAATTGATTTAAAGCACTTTGAGTTGCCTTGTGTGTGAATTGTGCTATACAAATAAACTTGCCTAATGTCATTTTTTCTCTCTTTGGGTGACTACACAAAGGTTGACTGTTTATCCCATTTCATCGCTTTTTATCTCACATGCTATATCTAAGTCCTGAAAAACATTACTATTTTCACTTTAAAAAAAAATACATTGTATTGTAAGATAATTCAACACATTTTCTCCAATCAGTAGATGTCCCTCTGAGATAAGGTGCTAAGGTGTCAAAGCGTATTTTGCTCCATATTTCTTCAATAACTACAGATATCCAGTAACAATTGACCAAATACCATTTTTCTTATTTTTCTTACTTTTCACACTTTCCATCTTGGGTTTTTAATGTAGTTATTCTCCTGCCAAGCCATAAAAAACAAAGGTAAGCAGTCACATTGTGGAGTTGATGCAAAGTCTTGCTTAACAAAAGGAGTCAACAGTCAGTCTTATTTAATTTGAACGTGTGGAACTCTCACTTTCTTCTGCACACCCACTCGTCATACCTCTCAGGTCTCATTTAACAAGTTAGAAAGGAAAATTGTTGTTATCCGCAGAGACAATTAGCTTCTCAAAAGAGCCTTTTGGCAGTGCTGTGGTCCCATTTGCAATCATGTGTCTCTATACTTAGACATACCTTGCTTTCCTAAACAGAATCCTACACTACAATTAAAATGTCCTGTAGTCTCATTTAAACATATCCATCAAAAGCAGTTTCTGGAACATTATCCTTCCTGCACCTGCTAAGGTCAATTTTTAGGTTGTTTTTTTTCACAGTGGAGGTCCAAATCCAGACGCAGTTTGCATCAATATGTGTTGTTTGGCACAAAGTTAAGTCTCATTAAAACAATGTTTGCTAACAAGTAGGCAACTTACTAACAATCAAGCTACTTGCTAGCTTGCGCACGTTGACACAACAAAGCGAAGTAGCTAAGTTGTGTGGTTTGTTCACTTTCAGTGGGTCTTCACCATTCTTCTATTGATGCCCCCTGGTTCATTTCAATAGACCAGCTGCCCCTGCCTAACAAGCTGCATGACCATCGACCCTCAATATTTCTGAATGATGTATCCAACATTGTTTGAGCCACAAGTTATTGTAGTGCTGCTGACGAAGGGATGAATCTGTTCTTCTTCCCCCCCCTAGTTCTTTTCCTCCCTTATTCTCTCTTGTAGTTTGTGGCAATAAGAATGCAGGGAGTAATTATGAGAAAGATTTAGAGTTTTTTTACATCAATAGCTCTGCTGGGTTGTATAAAAGCTAAACAGCAGCATGTTTTCTACCTGATTAAAATTCCTTTGGTCCTCACTTTGCAGACTTCTAATGCATCTGTTGCAGAGATTACTGTTTCTTATGCAAAAAGCAGGGCAACCACCCAAACACATTCCAATAACATATATGATATAGTCATTCTTGTATTGATTGGCATGTGCATTTGTAGGAAAATGAAAAAAATGTTTTATTATCTGTGGTATTGAAGGAATGTGTTTACAGTAGCTAGTAAACTGTTATAGTTTGCAATCCAATTGCATATATTTGTGTTTTAACATTACAACATCCAGTATTAGTAATAGCAGTTTTAGCAAAAATATCACTTTATTAATCCAACCCGGAGAAATTTCACTCGAAAAATATTAAGATGCAGGACACGTTACCAAACACAAATCTCTCTGTCGACATTTAGGGGATTAAATACTCAAACATTGAAACAGCTTTACATTGAATCGTACAGCTGGAATCAGGGTGATGTTTGTTCCTTAGTTGTCGTGGTTCAATATTACATTCAAAAGTTGGCCCAGAATCCTTCACGATTTTTCCAAGTTTGTATATCTTCCCTTTTGGTTTATTTTCTTTCCAGCAAATAAAAACACAACTGGCAGTAAAGTGAATCTACTGTATCTGTAATATTTGTTGCCATTTTGTTCTTGGGGGGTGGGTGGGGGGGAACTGATCCCAGTCAAAGTTTATAATTTATTATTTATTTTCACCTACCAGTGTTTCTCTCAGAGGCCTACAGCAAAACACTGCCTCAGCACATCTAAATGGATTTTCATAAAAGACTAAATGTGTACCTGTTATTAAATTTAATGCTATGAAAGTAGTTCTCCCTAATGTTTGACACTAATTTGGGTAAATTTTTACACTGTATTTTAGTGGTTTCCACACTACCAGCTTTATTATGCTTACAGTGTGTTTGGACTCTGTACATTACAGTGGGTAATTGCGAGTGTAACTTTTGTCTTTTATTTTCTCAAAATGAAGTTGGGGATGAGGATTGTTGTTCCTCTCCAGCAGTGTGGATGTACAGAGAGGGCAGATGGGAATCCAGTCATGCATATTGTCCCGTTGCGACAGCTGCTATCACAGGCACAGGCAAACAGTAGAAGCAGTGATTAAGGCACAAGGTTTGAGTTGATGATTAATGGTGTGTACTTTTTGTTCTGTTCATGAAGAGATTTTTTTTATATTGTTCAAGAATAATGAAAACAAAAGAACAAGAGACACAATATTTCATGTGTCCTGTAAAACGAGATACATGCAACACATTTGTTATTCAGTATGAACGTGTTTTATTGATTGCACTTGACTGGCTGCTTCTTAAAGCAGAATAGATGTGTCACCAATCATCGAACAGCAGGGATATTGAAAATACAGATACATGCTATTAATCAAAATTTAATTTCTCTTCAACATTCATTACAATAGGTGTTCCAAGTTCAGATGTTATTAGCACAAAAAAGTGCAAACTAATTCAAGTTTTTGACACATTATGTGTGTAATCAATCATAGTTATTTCAAAATGGTGACTATTCTGAACATTGTTAACACATCCTGACTTCACACTATTGACACAAATTACCGCAAAATTACCACAAAGAAAGGCCAAACCACCACAAAGAGATGCAAAATGTCCACATGCTTGGTCAGTGGCTCTCAGCGCCAGATGCCGACGCACAAGGCACCCTTTAGCGTCTGTATGGGATGCACCGGGCATAGCAGCAGCTCGACCGTGGCGCTGTGAAATGACGTAGTATGAAGAGCGACAACGGTAGCGAGTAAAAAACACACAGGACATTCACAGAGGAGACAGGGGTTCGTGTCCCATTCTTGTCCCGCATGTCACTTAAACATACATTTTGTAACCCCACGATCTTTCCCTAACCCTAACCAAATGGTTTTACCCTGCACGTTGAAAAATAATGCCAAGGGGGTCCCGACCCAGAGTGTCAAAAAGTGACGTGTGCATGGGATTACATTGGAATTAGTTGAAAGCCCCTAGCGTCTGACTGATACACTAAAGGAGACTTTTTGTGTCAGTAACTAACACCAAAGGCCCCTGACCTAGCGTCGTTTTTTGACGTGCTGGGAGGGAGACTGTGTTGCTACAAGAATACATAAAATGATAAAGAAACAGACAATCTCCACAAAGAGACATAAAACATCTAAAAAGAAACACAAAACGACCACAACGGGACAAACAATGTCCAGACCACAAATGACGCAGCCACATCTGGGCCCCTCTTTAAGGGGTGGGGGAGGATTTTATGTTTCTGTGCACAGGGACACATTGTTAAATAATTTATCAATGTTCATAGTATTGTGTTCCATATCTCTCTACTTTCTTTATTTTCAATTTCACCCAAACTGTCGAGTTCCGGATGATTTATGTGTCCTGTCAACTAAAATTTAACCAACAATTATCCCCTTTTTCCCCTCTATGTGTTAACTTGCTTTTGTCAACTTGGCCCATAGCTGAAGTGCCAAAAATGTAGGCATCTGAATTACCTAATATTCATAAGACGGGAGGATTTGAGAAAGAACTCGAAAGCAATGAAATAATTGGTTTTATCTCTGACAAGCTGTGGGTCAAGTGCATTTCTCTACGATATGCCATAACTGTATTTTCACTGTTGTCAATTGTGAACATGAAGGTGAGACTGAGAGAGAGCAAAACTGTGTTAATATATTTAACAAATTGAGTTGGGAAATGTATGATGCTAGTGTAGATGTTTCTTTTTATATTCCTTGTACATCGATACATACCACCAAAAATCCTGTAGAGCTCCATTTGAAAGACATTTGTTACATGTGGGGAATGTAAGGACCCTCGCGTACATGTCTATAGTAGACTGCCCTGTGCAGGGAATCAATATTGAATTTCACTCAGCCAGACGTAAAAACGTGATAATTTTTTGGATCACATCTCTTGATCACTTGGTTGGCAAATTATGAAGTCACAAGAATCGGAAGCAGCTTACATTGATCAAGTCTTGCCTGGGGGTTACTTGTAACCTACTACCAGGAGCACCTAGGTCTGCTCAATAGGGTTTGCTGTCTCAGAAATCTAATTATACAGACGCCGCCTCAGTGGGACCAACACTGGAGCACAGTGCAGATGTGTGCTACATGAAGAAGGTACTCAGTTGTGTTGTGGTTTAAAGGGGAAAAACTAAAACAGAATCCTCATATTTCTAACACAGGTTCATCTGTACTTACACAAGTATAAGGTTAGCAGCTCTTATTGGGCATGAATCTACCTTGTGCGCTAATAAAATGTTAGTTTGAGCTTTTAAATCACAATGACCTTCATTCTATTATACTGCCAACAGTTACGAACCATAAAATATGACCATATCCTATAAAATCCCGGCAAGAGTCAGTGTGTCCGGGGCCAGTGTCCTTTGCAAAGTAAATGGTGAAAGCATTTGTATCCAGCACTATTGTACCCAACATATGGAAGGATTAAACAAGACAGATTTTTGCAGACAAGATATTTCTCCAGGTGTGTTAAAACTGTAAAACTCGAATGTCCTTGTGGTTTTTCCAAAGTATCGCATTTAATACAAGCAACAATGATGCAAGCACAGTGACATTTAAAACTGGGCTTTTCAAGTTAAATTTAGAAATGTATTCATTCTGAAGCCAATCTCTAACCCATCAGCTAATCATGCATGATTAGTCTCAGGGGGGAATGGGCAATGCAATGGAGCTGCAGTGCAATGATTAAGAATAATCACTTTTTACACCCACACAGAGTTAAAAAAAAATCTAAATTAAAGCTAGAATCACACATATGAGTATATATGTGGTATTTCTACTGCTGATATCCCTGTGGGTTTGTTTAGCAGAGAATTAAATTTCCAAACATAAAAGCAACATTAGGAGATGAGAAATCTTCGATACTGTGGCTCTACATTTTAATGTCATAGGCCATGAAGCCTGTATGCTGTGTTTTATGGTTATTGAGGTAGTTACAACACTGAGGAAGGTCGGGGATAAAAAGTACTTCATTCGTCATACATAATTTAAAAACTAAATATCCTAAGGGTTTGAAGGAGGAGTAAGAGCTATCTTGCTTTATTTGTTGTATTGTGTATTGGTGTGTGTGTGTGTGTGTGTTTGTTTTGTATGTGCAAAGGAGCATTTCATTGTATATATTTTTAAGATTGTATTTGTGTATATAAATGTGCTCATTATATTTATTGATATCCATATTTATTAAACTTGACTGACTGAAAACATGGGCCACTCAGATGTAATGATTACAGAATATCAAGAATTCAAACCACATTGTTGTTGTTGTTGTTGTTGTTGTTGTTGTTGTTGGACTAATTGGATATTGGAGATTGAGTAGTAAAAACAGATTCTAGGTTAAAGCAAAGGTGGAGTTTTACAGATGGAAACCTTTCCAACAGGAAGCCAGTGCAAAGACTAGGGCAAGGGTAATATAACCTATTTTCTTGGTTTCACCTTTGATGGCAGCATTCTGCATGAGCTATAACTAATTTAGTTGAGTATTTGGAGAACACAGAGAAGTGCTTTGCCGTAGTTGATAATTTGTAATAAATGGGTACACAAGTATCTCTGTATTTAGTGAAAAAGCTCTGAAGTTTGCATTATTCTTTCAATGTTAGTATGCTCTTCTTGCCATGTTCCTTACATTAAACTGGAATGTTGGATTAGAGTCAATGACAACACCTTACGTTTTGCCTCTAGTTTGTGTTGTTGCTTTTTAGATGTAATTACTGCCTTGAAAGTGACTTTCAATGCATTAAAATAGGTGAGTATCATCAGGAGAAACAGTTATATAAAATTGGGTGTTATCTGCATAACACTGAAAGTTATTATTGTGCTCTGTGGTAACATATGATGACTAAAAATGTAGTAGACCCAGAACTGAGCCTTGTGGCACTCCATATGGAACTTTTAACCCTTGTGTTGACCAATTTTTAATTTTTGTTTTATATCAGAAAAAAATGGGACATAGAAATAAGAAGAAAAATTTTACAATTTAAAACGTTGTAAAAAGCAAAAACAAATGTGTCAAAGGGGTCAAAAACGTAGAGAAAAAAAAGGTCAAGAGGTTGTGACAAAAACGTGTGTCTGAGACCTCTACCTGTTACTTGCTGTTGACCGCAGGATCATTCGTGGTTATGAGGAGGAGCTCCATGTAGATACCGTTTCTTTTCGTCATCAACCATGCCAAAAATAATCACTATTGCTTCTTTGAACCTGTACCAAGATACTTTGTAAAATTAAGCACTGTCGTGTCTGAGTTCATAACATTATCCGGAGGTGCACACATCTCGGCAAATTTCACAGCCCACAGAAAGCTACAATAATTGTCTCTATTTCTGATTCAACAACATCAGGGCATCAGGTGAATATCAACGCTGATAGGCCTACGTGTCACAGGGGCACAAGTTTGCATAATTCGCAAATTCACATCTTTTTATTGACTTGTATGTAATTGTGCTGTGTGCAAATTCTCTTTGTGTTTGGTTTGAACACAGCATAAGGCTGCACTTAAGTCCAGATGTAAAAGAATAGAGTTTATATGCAGTATAGTACAGTGTAGTCTGTCATCATTTACATTTTACCCCAGAACAAATAGAATGCTATATTGTTCTGAAACCAATCTGGACTTTTAGGTGTTTTTGTTTAAAATAGACTGTCAACTATGTGAGGAATAGCTTTACCCAATGGTTTGTTGAGGAATCCGATTTTTTCTATAGTTGCTAAAATTGGTCGAGTCCAATTGTTCCATGTTCACTCTCACACAGACTATTACTTTATAGCAATGCAAACATTACCTTTTCATTAGCTTTGTTCCATTAAGATCATGCCACTAGGTTAAGTGGTTACAGCTGTGTTGTTGAAAGTCTTTAAACTGGATATAATAAATGTCAGTTTTTTTTGGGCATCAACATCCTCTCGATACAGGCCTTGATTGGCTAATTGGGAGCACCAGGAGAATTCCCAGTGGGCAAGTCTGTTTTTTGGTCGTGAGGGCCGGCGTGCAGTCATGGTACTGGGTTGAAAACATATAGTTGAAATATATCATTGATGCTGTCCAGCCCACTCTTTTTATTTATTTATTCTTGCAGACCACTGTTCTCTATCATGCAGCCTCTACAGAGTGCAGTCTGGTTATTTTGACGAGCCGTGTTTTGACTCCTCCGACGACACCTTGCTCAAAAAACATACAAACCGTCACCTCGTACACTTCAGTCAGTGGTGCTTGTTAGGATGCGACCATGACATGCGAGCAAAAAGAAGCTATAAAAATGGATAACAGAAGACTGAGCAACGCTTTCATTAAAACCACCTAGAGTGAACGCCAAATGAAGACGATGAGACAGGTAAGCTAGTTATGAGCAGTGCAGGATGCTAGCGGCCGTGCAAAACATAATACAACGCTGTAAACTAGCGTTCATGTTTATTAATCAAACTTTTTCTTTTAGCTCCTCAGCAGCAGCCACTAGTCCAGTTTGCTGCTAACAGTGAAGAGCCAAGCGGAAGCCATGAGCTCATAGTGGGCAGGTAGGGTTGCTCATTGAGTGAATATTATAAGAACTATAATTAATATTAATAAAGATTATGGTGTAGACCTGCTCTATATGAAAAATGCCCAGAGCTAATCAATGATGCCAGACGATTCACACTAATGAAACTTACTTGACTTGCTCAGAAAGCTTGTAAAAAAGGGGAGATTTGTGCTGAGAAGTATGACATCGACAATTATATAGAATGTGATTTAGTGTTAGAAGCAGAGCCAGTAGTGTGCTTAGCTGCTGTCAGTGTGGAAGGCACATCTACTGTAAGCTGTTGTACCACAATGTGTGAACAAGTAAACATGATCAGATTACTTACAATATAACTACTTTATATGCCCAAATGTTACTAGTAATCCATTATGCTTTTTATCATCAAAAATACGATAATAAATAAATATACAAAGCTCACGACTGAAAGGGAATAGGATGAAAATAATGAAAATGAAATGATGAGACATGAAATATACAAAATTTGTATTTATTCTTTTATTTAATTTCAAGGTTTGGATATCTGATAGATTCTGATATTGTTGAACATCATTGTGTTTTTATAAAGAAGTTGTTAACTGTTATAATAAATCTACATTGTGAAGCAACACTTAGTGTGTTTGCACTGGATTGGAAATGATATTTTACAAAAATACACATAATTACAAGGCTATAGAGAACAGTGTGCTATTGCAGACTTATATACTAAGGCTTTAATTACATTATTTTAATATAGTCAGCCATGAAGTAAATTGGGCATGAAACTCCAGTGCTGAAAATGAGTCCCACTCCAGCCCTTTCTCGACATCTTCAAAAAAAGAGTTTCAGGGGAGCCGGATAGATCAGTTGGTAGAGCGGGTGCCCATATATAGAGATTTACTCCTCAAAACAGCGGCCGTGGGTTCGACTCCAACCCGTGACCCTTTGCTGCATGTCATTCCCCCTCTCTCCCCTTTCATGTCTTCAGCTGTCCTGTCAAAATAAAGGCCTAAAAATGCCCAAAAAATAATCTTAAAAAAGGAGTTTCAGTGCACACAAAGAAAATGTGTTTTTGTTGTCAGTGCTGTAATCCATGGGAAATGAGCCACCATGTTGTTTTAGTTGTCAGCCACCAGACTCACTCTACGTAATTTAATTGATTTATTACAACAGACACATGAGTGTTATACACCTTAGCTGTTTTTTTAAACCAGCTGTTTTAAATTACTTGGATCATTCTAGTGTTCATTAATGGAAAACAGCAATAAAACATTCATGAACTTAATAAAGCTAGCTTATAATAAGGCATAATTAAATTAGCTAGCTTGTTTGTGTAAACCCGAGCCACTAAAAGGATATATTTGTGACTTACAACTGATGTTTGGATTATTCATAAGAAAAAGTTCAGTCAGAAAAGACACCCAAGACTAGAAGCAACAGGAACCTAAAATGTATAACTTATGTAATACGAAGCTTCCTGAAGGAGTTTTTTCACTGGACCCATCTCCTGGATCCGCACTTATGAACAAATAATGGCCTTTACGCTGGTGGTGGGGTGTAGGATGGTATGCTATAACAGAGAAGATGTGAAAGATACTGTTGAATATATAAGGCATAGTGGTGTTGGGATGAGAAAGAAGACCTACGCAGTTGGCAGAGACAGCTAAGTTTCCTGCTTGAACTTGTCTGGGATGCACACTGTTATAAATATGTCTTTGTCTGTCTTATAAATATCAAAAAATCATAGTTGTAAACAGGACAATTTGTTTATGCACCACAAATATATGACAATGGATTTATTAAGGAAGCTGTCTTGAGTAGATAAAGATGACAAATAACATAATCTAAAATGACAAAGGCAATGGAATTGAAGCAGCTCTCTGAAAGATGTTATCACTTGCATTTGACAAATGATTGCAGTACAAGAGAAATGTCAGAAATGATGACAAACAAAGCACAAGGCACACCAGGCGCTTAGGGAAATTATGGCAAAGGCAAAGAAAGGGAAAACAGTTCTGGTGTAATGGAATTGCCAGGGGCTCACATCATTGATTTAATGCATGCAGTTTCAGTCACCTCATTCAAAAGTAATAGGCAATGAATAAAAGGCCCAGTCATGACTAACTATCAAGAGGGCAGAGATATGGCGGGAATGAAGAGTTCCACAGTATATTTTAAAAGGATGCAAAAACATTTGGTGATACACTAGATTGGGTTTATTTTGTAGCCCATCTGTTCCTTCTTTGAGTTAGAATATTTTTTGTCTTTGATTGAATATGCCGTTTCATCCCCAGTCTTTCACATTTTAATTATCCCCACTTTCTACTTTTTCGTAAGCACTATACCGGAAAATGTCCTGTAAAGCTGCAATCATTGGAGCTTTGAATGTTCTTTAGTACTGTGTAGGCTGTTGGAACAGGCACTGAGGGACATTTATTAGGTGAACAGGCTATAAAACTGATTTTACACATTACCGGTAACTGTTTCAGCCCTTGTGGAGTTAACTCTTGATACATTAAAACCCCTGTTTCACCTTTGCTTTTACTAGTTGACCTGTGCAGCAATACATCAGACCGGAATTTCGCAAATAAAACATCAAGCCCCATTTTGGAGGAAGAGAATACAGAAGATCCAATACATGTCAATGCAAATTTGATAATTTTGACAAATGTGTATGGATTTATTTCTTGTTAAACAAATGTTTGTGTTTGTTATGTGCTCCCCGCCCTGCTCTCTTTTCCTCTCTGTTCATCTCAGGTGTTCCTGATCTCTGATTGAGGGTGGCCCCGCCCCTGGATATAAGAGGCTGGGAGACAGGAATGCCTGAGGCAGTGACTAAAGCACCTCTGATCGCCGTTGGTCCTTTTGTTATCTATTTTTGTCTTTTTTTTGTGTTTTGATTGCTCGGAGGATGGAGGTCTGGTAGTCTATTTTTCGCGGCTTTGTTTCTGTTAGTTAGTAAGTACTTTTTAGTTAGGGGGGGGTTCTGGGTCCGACGGCCCTTGATAGGTTGGCTCAGGCTTCTTCCCTTTTTTTGTTCTTTTTGGCCAGACCTCCAGACTCCCATAGTTTTGGTTAACTATTTTTGTTAATTAACTGTAGTTAAGTTGTAAATAAACTTTGATTTACTTTAATTATTCCTCGGGTTTGGTGTTGTTCAATATGTTGACGGTCACATTTAGCCTAAGTTGTGTTTGTTTGCTGTGGCCGTAACATGTTATAGACATGTCTAATAATTATTTTGTGACCTTGCCTTGTGAACCTGAGCATTTGCGATACTTGATCGCTGTCATGTTCCCTCAGTCTTCTTCCATCTAAGTGGATCAATGATTACGTTTACAGACACATAATATTGCAAAAAAGACAATATTCCGACTAAGTTACATGGCTAATGAAAGTGACTAGTTCACTAATAGTCCCGTTTACATGCAGCCTTGCAAAACAGGATTTTTTTTTCAAGCTTTCCAGTGGTGGCAGACTTGTTCGACCGTGCGAACACAGTGCCCCTTTTTCATTCCTTCAACCATCTTCTTAAAAAGGTTGGTGTTGTGATGTGTGCGTGTATCCAAAAACCTGTTGATATCCAAGTCTTTCGTAGTGTTTAAAAGTAGCTGTGTTTCTTTTTCTTTGAGCATGCATCTCTACCGCAGCTGGACTCACTTCAACTGTTGGCTGGTTGGTTTGTGTACAATAACCATAACAACACACAGAGCTGACTGTAAGCCATAAACAGGTCGTAAACTGGCCGCAAACTGTTGCAAACTGCGGTTAAACCTAGATTGAGATGCATATTCCAAATGCACTGTATACATGTCCAAATAATGCCTCTAAACCCAGAATAATACCAGCAGATCTCGCGTCTTAATCGGAAAATGCTAAATTCGGGAAGGGCTTATTTGGAATATCCAAACATAATATGCTGTTTACATGACCTAAATCAAATTCGGAATGTTGTCATATTCAGAATAATAGTGAAATATTAGTGTGCATGTAAACGTACTCAATGACCCAACACAGTGGCAGATATTGCTTATCTGGATATACATATTTGATTAAATCTCTACTGTTAGGCTAAGCGTTGCCTATAAATAATCAACCTGTTAATAATAGCCAAATGTTTGATAGGCTGAGATTTAGTTGGGGTCTGATGCTGCTATACTGTATATGTAGCAGCCTCCCACTTTAGATAATGTTAGGTATGAGCCAAAGCAGGTACATTTTTTTTTTTAGGACTTGTCAGGGGAACAAATCGAAGATCAGGTTTTTGGGATGTATTGTTGGTGCAACCAACCACACAGCAACTATCTGCCATAGCGTTATTGATTTAAAATGGTTTGTTAAATGTAAAAAGATATGTTCAACCTCCTGTTTACGCTGTTGCCGTCTAGGTGGAACACGGGATCGTTTTCCCCCAGAAAAGGGGCGTGGTGATGAGAGCCTCCTCTGGATGCTGTACAGCCGGTCTGATGTATATGGTTGTGTACTGTATAACTGTATTCTGAACCACAATGGCTGCAGCCACATTCCTTCTTCAATCCCCGACGAATTAATTTCCAGTGGCTGGTACTTGGGGCAGAGCAACATGTGTCTCTGAGATCAGTGGTTTCTGAGTGGAACAGTTAAGAGCAATGGCAAACTGAATAGCTGTTTTTTTGGTCCTGCTCGCCAGTCTCATTTCCACTCTCTGCCAATACAGAAGTATTTCTCTGCAATGCCCCGGGCTCTGTTTTGTTTTCTTTTAAGATTGTGTGTGTATGTGCAAGCGAAGAGGTTCAAAGTGCTTTTGAGGATGCAATCCAATTGTATAAGCATACATCCACAGTTTTCTGTCTGCTCCTCTATTGGGCAAAAAAGATGAGAGGTTTTAGTCTGAAAGGATGGTCGCTTTCTTGTTTTTGTGTTATTATGGGACACAAGGTTACCCTTCCTTTTTCTTTTTCAGTGGCTGATTGTTTTTTTTGTGGATGCATATTCTGCCATTTCTGGAACTAAAATACAGATCTGATCACTTCCTTTTTTATGTCATTTATTTTGAAATGTTTTATCGGGTCAATTCTGTGGCTATTTTCTTCATGTCAGCAGTGCATTAATCTCTGGGCTTGTCTTGGACCAATAACACTGTGGAGACTGTCCTCCCAAGCAAAATGACAGCATCACGTTCATGTGACAAAGCCCTCTAGCAACCGTAATAATTATGACGGAAGCAAAGTCTGCAGAAGGAGGAGGTCGGGGTGGATGGATGAGTCAATGCCTTGGTTGTTCCTGGGTTGTTGTTGTTGTAATCATTCCCTAACTTTAACCACGTGTTTACTTTTTGTAACCGTGATGATGATGGTCCCCACGTCTTAACGAAGTACTTATTTTAACCCCAAACATAATCTTTTCCTAAACCAATAAAGTTGTTTTTGTGCCTAAACCTGTTGTGAGATTAATCTTTCAACAGTGCATTTTTTTAACTGAACAGACAAATGAAGTTGTCCTGCTGATCAGAAAAAAACCCATGTGTCGTTGTAGAGGGCATGGACAAACAACCTATATTGTAAGAGTTGTTGACACAGTTTTAGCCGAATTGTAGTCTATATCCACGATGTTCCACTTCCGGGATTGCTCCGGTGCCGCCGGAAATTCTGCCGGATGCATGTCTTTTCAGCCGATGTCCATTTCCTTCCGCTTTCTCTGTGTTGACATTTTAAACTCCGGTGGATTTCTGAGGACTATGGTTAACTGCTTCTCAGATCTCTGCAGGGTAAATCCAGACAGCTAGCTAGACTATCTGTCCAATCTGAGTTTTCTGTTCTGTTTGACTAAAAAAGTTTTGAATGTACACATGCTCACCAAAACAAGTTCTTTCCCGAGGCTACTTTGCAGCATCACGGCAGCTCCATGTGGAGCTTAGCCATCCAGGAATAACGTGTGGACTAGCCAGACCCTCCTCTGCAGCGCAGAGGAAGGTCTGGCAAAGCGAGACTAGCCGGATTGTGAAGCTGAATCACAGTTTATCTACCTACCTTTAGACCTTTTGCTTTGAGTCTTATTTTTCATATGCAATATGTATAAAGTATATCTCTCTTTAATAAATGGCGATTACAATATAGTAAAGTGTATTCAATAAAATTAAAAGCGGCACAGACGGACGATGCTAGTTGATGACGTGTCTCTGCTTGTGTATATTTTTCTCTTCACCTCACATTCATTTCACAATCTGACATACCTCAAAATTCAAATTGCAGTTTGACAGAGAAACCCCTTGAAACACATGATTAAATAAAAACAAAAAAGGGTGAAGCTGATTATTCAATTTAGATTGTGTTGAGACTTGGAAGTAGACTCCTGCAGATGTCTGCTGCCCCCGTTCTGCTGCTGTTTTGCTGCACCCCCCTTTAATTGGCAAGATCTTGTCCTGAAAAAAACTAAAAAATACAGACTGAACTAAGAATTTTCAACTGTCAGTGAATCAAGAGAATACGTCTCTGCTTCAACATCTGGTGGTGTTTGAAAAATTGCTGAATGGCCTGAAATGAAGATGCTAATTTTACTACCTCTGCTACACCATGCTCTGATTTTGATGTACCTTGATGCATCCTGTTTATGATTTATCAAAGTAAGGTACAAATGCTTTATTGGTGGAAGATTTTGGAGTCTCTTTTTATTTGTCCGATTTGTCAGGCACCTTCTGAATGGATTTAAGATAATTGCCATGCAAATATATCTTTTATAAAAGTTTTGATTACTGTATTAGATTCTTGCAATACAATTTATGTTCCCTAAGTGCTTGTGCTTTCTCGCCTGCAGCCAAGGCAGTGCTTCAGTTTGGTTATTTCTCACTGTTAAATCTGTTTCCACTGATATGCACCCATTGCCTTATCTTAGTTTCTCGCCCCCAAACAGTGTCTATCATTGCTTTCCCTCTTCTGACTCTCCCGCTCTCTTTCTCACTTACATCTTTTTGTGTGCTTTTTTATCTTCACTGCCAGCCTTGGCATTCATCATTTCAGTGCCGCTACCACTGAATAGCTCCCCACTATACATGCAGAGACCCCTGGTGTCTTCGGTGGACCAATTATAAATGCATCTATATGTTCATCTCCAAACACAGTATGTACTTCGCTTTGTAAATACTGATAAAGCGCCTCCCATCCCTCCTTTTATCGCCTGCTGTACTGTCACGTCAACATCGTCCTTGGTGTAAGGAATGAGAAAACTACTTGCTCCTTAGAATGTTCTCTCTAAAATCCCCCAGTTCAGTTTATCTGGTTTAGAAGTTAAGTAGATATATGACACACTCTCGCTGCTCTTAAGAAGTGTCCTGCAGGTCTTGAAAAATGCCAGATCTGTAATCTTCTGTCTGAAATAAGAAAATAAGCTTTGTTAAATATCGCTCAGGCAATAACATTACAAGAGAGAGTAGAGTTTTCATTTTCCAGCCATACCTGGTATTTCTAGGGATCATACTATTTTGTTTAAAATTAAATGTATAATATTAAATAATGCACAATGTCAAAAGTGACATTAAGTGAAGTGAGTTTTTACTTTTGAAACTTTTGATCAAAATGAAAAATTAAAACTCCCAGGACAGGATATTAACAGAGAACTTTCTTTTTTGTCATTAACATTGCTTCAGTTGTCTTTATGGAAACTATCACAATCTCTTATCTATTTTTATAACTTTATTTGACACCCATAAGACATCCTATAACAAAATTAATAAGAGAGCTTTAAGATGTTGAGGAAAAAAAGTATAGGCTTTCATTGGACCAAAGTACCTGAGTCATAAATCAGCAGGGCCCATCTGAGAAAACACGTCATCACATAGGCAGGTGGTACAGTGTTCTGCTTGCAGCCATGTTAATTAAATGCTAAATAAAGCCACACTATGATATTAAATTACATTTCATTCTACATGAGCATCAGGGTTACCTGATTGACTGGCTAATGAAGCTTGTTATTATCTGCCAAGGACAGCAGGTTAGATAACCCCTCAGGCTTAGCTTGTGTAGCTGCGACACTGAAGTAGCACCTTTGGGTCCCAACTTTTTTGATGCAGGGAAAAAGTAGAGACTAAGTTCTTAAATTATTAAAGAACTAAGTTTTATTTCAACATGGCAAGTATTGTCACCTGCAAGCAATAAGAACTCATGTTCCCAGCCCTCAATTCTTAATGTTCTCCTCTTGTTGTTGGGTGGGTTTACTTCCTTTTAATGTTTTTTTGTTTGTTTTCTGTTAGTGGTGGTGCCTAAAGAAGGTGAGTCAGTTGGTTAGTTTGTCCTTCTTTCCATCACTTTCATCAACATCTTGACAACTCCTGGCCAGAATGCAGGTCTTCATACGATGCATCTCATAGCCCTTAAATTGCTTCCCTTCCTCGCGTCTTAGTCCCTCCCACCTAGGAGGCACGGGAGGGACGCGAGAAAATCATGGAGAGAGAGAGAGGTAACGATCAAATGTGTTTTTGGAGGGATGAGATGTCCTTTCCTTGTCTACAGAGGATGACCTCTAATTCATAATTGCTTACCTTGTGGTGCAAGACAAGGTATCTCAAAAACGTACTGCTGGATTTCCATGAAAAATTCTGCAGGTACACAAAATTTCAAATGAAATATCAAAAATGTACAGAGCGCTTTCCCACTCCGCAGAGGACTAACAATTGCCATTTTTGAAACCACTTCCTCAGGCCACAATGTTGAACTTTACACAAAAGAGAGAACACAGTCATGTTGCCAAGGGGTCAACCATTTGATTATATGAATCCAGAAGTCATTTCTCTAGGGCCACACTCCAGTTACAATCCATACATGTTTCTTCAACTTAAAAAACATTGCCAAACTCAGGTCTGTTGTTTCACAATCTGAGCTAGAGATGATCATTCACGCCTTTTATATCATGCCGGCTAGATCACTAGCATGTTGCATTACATTAATAAATGATGAATGCATGTAATAGGTATGTAATGCATTCAACATCAAACGTGGCAAGGAAGCTATTTTCCGTTGCTAGGTAACGACATCCAGTTATCTCATTGGTTGCGCTTTCGAAAGGTCAGCGGCAAATCCAAGCGGTGTGCGATGCCAAGGGTCGCACATCGCCACCGCCTTGTTGGACGCCACCACCCTCCCAATAGGAAATCATCGACGCAAAGCGGTTTTGCTGCCTATCATGTGTAGGCGGCTTTAGGATGTTCTGAACACTACGCATAGATTGGAACACACACCCAATAGGGGCTCCAAACTTGTATTTCATTAGTCAAATCATTGAGTGCTAGTGAAAGAAACTTTAAGGTGAATGTTGTTTCAATGGGAAATTAATCTCTAGTTATTAGGAATTGGCACCTTTGGTAATTATTTACATTTTATTAACACGTTTTTTAATGATGACTAGATTTGAAAAGATGCACGTGTATGACCGCATACATCTGAGGAAGGAAATTTCCATAAGGCTAAATCACATAACTGATCAATTGAAGAAATCAATTTTAGTGGACTAAAAGGATTTCATAATCAAGAAAAGCTAACATCCTAAATGTCCTTCAATATTGTGTTTTGACTGGCATGCAATCTGCAGTATTATGCAACACTACCATCCACATTTGTAATACTTTTACATAAGCACAATTTAATGGGCTTACTGTTCTGTCAATTACTACTACAGTAAAATACTACACATATTAATACATAATGATGTCTGCTAAATGTAGAGCTAAGGCGCTCTACCTCCTCATTTCTACCACCTCCATCAAGATGTCTCCCCTACTACTCACATCAGCCTCCATAATGTCCTGTTGCATGCATACCTACATGTCCACACTGCTTTCTTTATGCGGTATGTACAAGGTATGTTTAGATCTAAATATTTCATAGTACAATGCCTACATTCATTGCAATATACATTATCATCCTAACTATAAATTCAAAAATGGAATTAAAACATGGTGTTTCAAGACTTGAAGAAAACCACACATCCAAAACATATCTTTTTTTTTTAAACTTTTCAAAAAACTTTCCAAATTTCCAAGAAATAAAATGACAAATAAAGACATAAAAAGGATCACTGCTAGGTGCTCCCCTGTTTCAATCATAAGGTTTCATTTTCTATCAGTTTTAGTCTGGATTCAGAGCATTTTAACGCACTGAATTAGCCCTTTTTAAATTGTTAAAATTACCTACTTTTGTGTGCTGTTTTCCGTCCAGGACTGTATGTTGTACGTCATAACACCAGCTTGATTCCTTCATTATTTTCTGTCTTCATTACTTTTCGGTTGTGGCTGTATTGGACTGCATACTTTATCAAGGTGTTCATGTTGTTTTGTCAACTCTACGGTATGTTCAACGCATTTGCGAGTGCCTGCTTGTCAGTTCCACGGCACTAATGACACCAAAGACACAATTTATTCTGATCATGTCATGTTTACATCATGTTGGTTCATTCTGATAGTAAACCTACTCTGTAAAAAAATTGTTGATCAACATCTGATCCCCTCCCTCTCCTCCTATCTGCACTGATGTGTGTCTCGGAGTGCCGTTTTTTTTTTTTTTTCAGGTGGAGTAGAGGGAGGCTGTGAGACAGGACAGCGTTTGGCAGGAAGTTGAGCATGAACAAACAGTGGCATTTACTGACGCTTCCTCTTAATTAGCAGCCATATTCTTCCAGCTGCCAAGATACCTGCTGCTGTTTTTTGTTTTTTTGCCATGCCGGTTAACTATTAATTTAAGATGCTCATGTAATGTTTAAGTTGCTCCACCTTTTTTTTTTTTTTTATTACATTCGTGTCAGTTTTTAAACATACAGGTTTGGAGTCTTATTTCACAGCTGTACTTTGGATTTTGAGTTAGTAGAGTGAAAAATGAGTTCCTCTTACAAGTAAGGCAAGCAAAGTTTTACTCTCAGCTCTATGTGGCACAGCTTTTTGTCTATTTTAGAGGAAGGCATATACATACGAGAGTAATTTTAGCCCTACCCTCCCAGGACAATGCACCTGTTGTGTTTGAATGAGGACTTTCACATGATTGTTTTTCTTTAAGAGATCCCAATGGACTATATTCTGGTGAACATCCTTTTTCAATTTTGAAGTTTTGGACTATTTTGCTTCTACGTCTTCTTTTAAGCTTTTGGGAAAAACATCAAAAATACACATTTAGGTGTTTATTTTACTACTTTGTCTATTTGCGCCTGAAGATTTCTTAGTTACCATTAGATAATGCCTAATTTGCATATTTAAACATCCAATTAAAAAAAAAAAAATTGTCCTAATGTAATCAACCGAGGAAGATTCATGGACATGTTAGTTAAAATGGTTTACCTTATATTCATCTGTAGTGTCAAAATGTGTGGAAATTTATGATACATATTTTTTACATATACTGTATTTCTCAAAATGAGTTTTTCTCATACTCCAAGCCAGGAATCTCAACTTTAGTACATACACCAAACTGCAGTTTCATTCCTGTTTATATTCTAAATGTTGTCACAGAGTGGTTTCTTTATATATTATTCATAGCCTGTTCCATGTAACATTTTATACCTACAAACATAGCAAGAACAAAAAAATGCATGGCTATTGACAGTATTTTCTTATTTATGGAGTGATAAAAAGAGATCCACAATGTCCTCTTTAAAAACCTTTAAATCTAACATGTCAACAAAATGATGCAAGAATCTTGAGGCTTTAATCTAATGTTCAGATTCCTGTTAGGGGAATTTCAATTTCAATTCCCAGAGACCTTTGGTGTGGCCACATGGCTCAATGGCACAGGTGCTTTACATCAGGACTCATTAAGTGATTGTCAGCACCTGCTGCGCATCACATTATTTTGTGTCAATGGCTCAAGGCTGTCTCTGACAGTCCCTTATGTTTTAGAATGATGAGATAAGATTATGTAATGTGTTGTCTTTTTTCTACATTTCAATATCTATACCTGGCACCAAACATTGACGTAGACAAATAAAGTGAATATATGGGCTCTCAGAAAAGTAGTATGGTAAGCTGCTCCTGTCTGTCGCAAATGTACTTAAAGGTGCCGTAGGTAGGATTGTGAAGATCCAGAAAATTTGAACATCAACAACTTCTCAGTCCATTCCCCCCTTTCCGCTAAAGCCCAAAACGGTCTCCTAAGCCCCTCCCCCAATAAGGGAAAATGAATGTGTGCGCATGAGCAGTGATTGACACACAGTTAGGCCCTGATTGGTGCATCTGAACAGGGAGCTGTGGATTTTTGCAAATCGCACTACAGGCTGTAGGTGCTGCCAGAGGAGCCGGATTTCTTTTTTTTTTAATTATCTGCTTCATTTAGTTCTACTCAAACATAGGGTCAGTTTCAACAAATACGACAGAACGTTAGTTTTATAAGTCTTACCTACTGCACCTTTTAATATAGTAAGTAAAAAATAAATAAAAAACACATGCACGAAGAAAGGAACAGCAGTTTAAGACAAACTGTATGGAGCAGAGAAGGAACACTTAATCCACGTGTTTACATTCAAATCTTGCCCACTATCTGCCCTCACTATTGTTTTATAAAAAGGGTAAATCAGCTCCTATATTTTATTCACCATTCACATAATATGATAGTGTATTTAGGTAAGAGATGTCTATTTCAACAAAAGACATTAACCATAAATCAGGTATTTGACTATTTCATCATCTTCTATTTTCATATGAACAGAGATAACAACAATGGGAGCTTGGCTT
Organism: Sander vitreus; assembly: GCF_031162955.1. Lineage (NCBI taxonomy): Eukaryota > Metazoa > Chordata > Actinopteri > Perciformes > Percidae > Sander > Sander vitreus. Next base: position 16,382,703 of record NC_135877.1, read on the forward strand.
CTTCAAAACCATTCATTCATTACACCAAGGTCAACAGCATTTTCTATATTAGAAGACTGAGACATTTTCTCTGTGAACTTCATTCTATTTGTTATATGTATTAAAGTCTCATGCCAGTATCATCCAGCTAAAATATGCTCTGTATCTCTTTTATGAATGCAAGAAATTCATTTTGTAGCTGGCGAGTATTCACTGAAACCTATGAATTTCTTCTTGTTGCCTTCTGAGGCTCAAAGAGTCTGTCTATGGGCTTTGTTTTGTTTTCATTTCAGTTTTGCATTAGACCAACAGCTAAATCACTAATGCAGAAAATCTTGCTTTTTTATTTGGTTATGATATATGGAGCAACCAAAGATATGCTCGTTCCTTCTGTTTTCTCCCAGAATGTGAACCAGCCAGTGTGTGACAAATGAGATGAGCGCTGGCAGAGAGAACCGTACACTTGCTGGTCGACTGTTGTTTACACAGGCTGATTTTTAACAAACTAATTGTCTCAAATGTTTACAGTTTAGCCTACTAATCTCATAATTCCACTACTCTGTTTGTTTTTCATTAAAAACCCAGAAAAATCAATCAATCTAACAACTGAATAATCAAGGTGTCTCAGATAAGTGATTTAACATTTATGTTCAGACAGATTGGCCAAGTTTTCTCATAGACAAGAAGTTATTTTCACCCAAGTATATCGGTGCAAAAACATAGGGGAGAAACTCATTAAATGATTGTGTGAGAGTTGGATGGCAACACTGAATAATTCATGCTTATTTGATTGCTGTGTATGAAGGATTTATTGGGAGGTGGCGTATCAAGGGAGGAGATGCTTGTCTGGGTTGTTGAAGTTCAAATTCCAAAGGTAGACACTTATTTACATGAAGCACAAAGACACATTAAACAGCCACTGAGGTATCTGAATCTGCTTATTCTCCTCATTATTTCTTATTAGTTTGCATGACATATTTTCCATTGCCTTGTTCCACAGACTTTCTCTCCGTTCAAATCCATCAAATATTTCTGCTGCTCCTTCACACTGCTAGTGATACTGGTCTGAAGTCAGTGCCAGCACTCATCACTTACTTCGCCTGCTCTATATCTGTGGACCATGCCTTGTGTCACCTAGCAACAGCATATAGCACTTCATTGGCATCCCTCTAAAGAACAAAAGGAGAATTTGCTTTGAAACACGTACATTAAGCTCCTCCTATTTAAATGATACATTTTGTGTTCTGAGGAGCTTATCCTCTACACACAAACAAGTGCTCCTCGCAGTAGGGCAATGGGATTCTCCTTTACTGTCGTTGATAGCCCTGCTAGCTTTGCCACTATTAGTGAGGCATCAAAAAGAGCACACAGTCTGCGTATTAATAGGAACCACCTCGGTTTTAAAAAACTACATTCTCTATTTCAAGCTCTTCAAACGATCTTGCAAAATTGATCTTGCTGATTGATTCCACTTGCTGACGTAAAGCACAGCTCCTCTCCTCCGCCAGGAGCAGCAGGGGAGTGGAATAAAAGTACACCTGTCGGGGGGCAGCGGACATCTGGCAATTATGGCAAGTGGTGAGGAGATAATGGTCAATATCTTTATGTCACCATGCAGCTCCTTTTAAGACATTCCATCAGCTCAAGCAGAAGGACACAACGTCTCATCCATTAGTTTGTCAGCAGGGCTGTTACGAACATAAACCTGACATAAAATGTAGAAGTCAGAAAGTGGCTCAGTACAAAGACGGAGAGGGAGGCCACTATAAGAGGCTTTTCTGTAGAGGTACAGTGGCAAGAAAAAGTATGTGAACCTTTTGGAATGTCATGGTTCTCTGAATAAATTTGTCATAAAGTGTGATCTGATCTCCATCTAACATTTCCTAAAAACGTGTAACTTCTTAGTAACATCATTACCATATTAAGGCACTTTAGCATGTTCACTTTTTTATTTCCTCACAGTCTACAAATGGAGACACTTTGGGACTGTTGCTACTCTACCAAGAAGTGGGCGTCCAGTCAAAATGACACCAAGAGCACAACGAAGACTCATCAATGAGGTCAAGAAACAATCCCGAATGACAGCCAAAGATTTGAAGGCATCATTGGAACTGGCTAACATCTCTGTTCATGAGTCTACGATACGTAAAACATTGAACAAGCAGGGTATCTACGGCAGGACACCATGAAGGAAGCCACTGCTTACTAAAAAGAACATGAAGTTTGAAAAAGAGCACATTGACACTCCACAGCGGTATTGGCAAAATGTTTTGTGGACTGATGAAACTAAGATTGAACTATTAGGAAAAAACACACAGCACTACATCTGGCGTAGAAAGGCCATCATGAAAACATCATCCAACCGTAAAGTATGGTGGAGGAAACATCATGATTTGGGGGGAGGTCAACCACTTATTATTATAATTCTAAGGGTTCACTGACCTTTTCCACTGCCATTTTGAATGTTGAATGAGTGTGTTCAATAAAGACATGAAAAATCTGAATTTGTTTGTGTTATTTTAGACACATTATGTTTGTCAATACCCTTGACTTAGATGGCGATCAGATCACATTTTATGACAAATTCTTTCAGAAAACAATGAAATTCCAAAAGGTTCACATACATTTTCTTGCCACTGTATATGCAATAAGAAACATCAAGTCCACACATGAAATCCTTTGGAGTAGCAGGAAAACATGCAGACATGGAAGGTATGAATGTGTTTTTGGAAAGATTTGATGGACAATCTGTATTTCTACTCAAATAAACCAACAAAAAGATACAAAGATAAGCTCAAATCTTGTCAACCTATTTGGAGATGATGTTTTGAAAGCTGGAGTGGTACTGAAAAGATGTGGGCACTCACTCAAACTTGTTTTATGTTGCTGGTGCATGAAATCCTCTGGCAGGTGTTTAGAGGGGTGGTTTAAGGCATCTTCCCAATTCAGATGGTGAAGTTATACCTGCCAGCTGTTCAACAAAAGTCACATCAAAAACATGCTGAACTTTTGCATCGTTATTCCAGTCAGCTGTGAGCAATTTTAAAATAAAGCTGCCACACACATGGATATGTCCATTGGTGGAGTGCAGCGACAGCAACTGGCATCTTTGCCCAAAAAATCTTAAAACGGTTTATATTAAAGGGATATTTCATCGTTGGAAAGATGAATATATCTTTAAATTGGGTCACTTATCTAGTAGAAATGTGAATTTTGGCTTCTAGGCCGAGTAAAGCCAGAACATGTGTTTTTGGCTCATGTGGATGAAAGACACCAAATCCCAGAATGCTCCACTCCCAAGCCACGCCTACCGTTTACAGACAGACAGACAGTAGGCTCGTTCGAGATGTGCCAGATCTGCGCAGAATCGATCACCGGCGACCGCTGCCCAATGCATGCCGGTTAGATTTGTGTCCGACTTGATCCCGACTTGCTCTGACGTCATGCACACGTGGGCAACGATAACCTCACGAGATCAAGGTGGCCGCAGTTCTGCAAGACCCAGGCGGACTCAGCATGCTGGGAAACGCCGGCCTCTCAGCTGATCTAACAGCTGATTGGTTCACAATCGACTCAACATGATAACGTTTAATGTAAACTTTTTATTGATTTTAACTGCTATTTGTTTGATTTAAAGGTTTATTCTGTACAGAACACATGTTGTGTGGCTGATAGTGACGTTTAGAAGTCAGAGAAACTCAATCTGTTAAGATTATGGATCATCTACAGTGTGTTGTTAATTAAAATCAGCAACAGATGTATGCATGTAGAGCATTTTAACAGCTACTCTGTCATAATTAAAACAACTGGAGACTGTGTAGGAGCTGATATATTTTATTAAATCGGAATCGGACCATAGTGTTTCTCTCACTTCCTGTTCAGCCTGAAGGCTGCTGGTATCGGCTAGAAACTGTCCAACTTGACAGCGGATTTTTGTCACCGCCCTTGGCTGCTCCCGCCTGCTCTCGTCCACTTTACAGGTGAGGCGCAGTTCATCTCGAGCGAGCATATTGAGACAGTCAACTCAAGTGTGTTTTATTGTCATTTCAACCATATACACGAAACAACGTTTCACCGTGGCTCAAGTGGTGTTACACATTTCAAATATATAAAAACGACATTATATAAAAACGACATACGAAACAGGCTACATTTAGTGCACACACATTATAGGCTCTGTAAAGTTCAGCTAATGCATACTAGCATTAGCGCTTGGTGGGCTGTAAATGCGTGGAATGTAGAATCGTCGGCATTAACAGTCACAAACTCCACCAGCAGTTAGTTGGATACAAGCAACCCATTTCTGCACCAGTCCATGTTAACACAGCCCACCTCCACTAGTCTTACCCGGCGACAGAGCAGGAGGCCTGGTAGCTGTATAGTCCGGTACACTGTTATTCAGCTATGTTTCCACAACAACAAAAACACAGCAGTTTCTGAACTCGCGTTGGGAGTTTCGTTGAAGTTGGATGTAGTCCAGTTTGTTGTCTAATGAGCGGACACTTGCAAGCAGGATTGATGGAACAGTTGGCCGGCTAGCGTTAGGTGCTGGTCTCCGTAGCATGCGAAGGTCGCGTAGTGTGTCGAGTATTCCGTCTGTAATAAAGTGTCCTGCATATTCTCCGATCTGTACCAATGTATCCCGGTGGTACACATGTGCGGTAGTTTGAATGCACATAATTGTTGTAAAAGTTTTCTGTTGAAAAGACGGAGCCTGTTTAAGCGAAGCTTCAAGATGGCTGACACTCGTTTTGGGTAAAGACAACAGTCCAAACCCCTGTGGGCAGGTTGAAAACATGCAGAAGTAGCTCCTACTACTGGCTGTAGTCCATTGCCTCTGGGCAAAAAATGACGCAAAAATCGTCGGTCATCGGAAGATTTTTTTCCAGACCCACAATACAGAGATCTCTCGTCTCAGAGGGACATGAGGGAGAGAAGCACGGTCATTCGAAAATACTACCGTGTTTCTACTGATACAAAGCTTAATGCTACATCGGTGAAGTATCCCTTTAAGGAAATAAGCTTTCTCTTAGATTCCCCCGCATGCTCACCTAAAAAGAGAGCTCTCTTTCACACATACACACACCTGGAAACATAAAGCTCCAGTAAACCTTGAAACACTCATTTTTTCCCTTCTTATCTGCAAAGCTCTCTGCTGCTTATCTCTTTATCCAGCCTTAAACTCTCTGATTCTTTGATGCATGCAAGGTTCACCTTTCCGTGGGACATGCTGCTGTTTTAGCTGTGTCAGCAAGTGTCATCTACTGTTAACTAGGAACCAGTGGTGCAACTACCCAGTGTCAGAGGGGTATGCAGCAACAATTTTGGCGCCCCCCCTCCCAAAAAAAAAGTGCCAGATATCATCATGTATGGGCTTTAAATAATAAAGGTTTATTTTAAAGTATATCAGCGACTTTAACGGTTGCCCTTGGCAACCAAACTGTGACAATTGGAAACCTAATCATCACCACTGGTTGATGTGATTTGAGTGCTGAGTGGCTTTCCATCTCTGTCTGCACTATTTCTTCCCCCAAAAAGGACACAGTGAATATGTTGGTCAACAGAACTTCAAACCATACTGGACATTTAGTTTTGTGTGGTCTAATAGAAGTCCTACCTGATGTCATCACTGGTCTCATCTCTACCTGATGTCATCACTGGTCTCATCTCTACCTGATGTCATCACTGGTCTCATCTCTACCTGATGTCATCACTGGTCTCATCTCTACGTGATGTCATCGCCGACCTCATGTCTGTCTCAGTCACTCCTTGCCTGTGTTCTTCTCCACTAAGACATAATGTCAAACAAACATTATGTAATAGATTTTTCATTAGTTTTTCCATATCAATAATATTAAGAAATGAATTTGTTGGGATCAAGTGGCTCCCCCTACACTTCCACCTAATGTTAGACCTACCTGTTGCCTTCCCCTCGTCTTTCCTGATCCACCATCCTAACACCTGAATGAAATGAACTCACTGTTAAATATAGCAGCCTAAATTAAATTCTTAAATCAGCCTAGTGATGGCATCAGATAAGACAACTATTATGCAGTAAGGTTGTGCTGCTGTTGAAATTACATTCACATTTTGTATTTTAAATATATATTTATTTCATATTTATTTATTTTTCTTCTTGTCATTTATTGTGCATGCTACCTTATATTTACCAGTTGTTATTTTACCTTAATAAAATTGAGATATGTCAGGCATGGTATTGGTACCATAGGGTTTAACCAAAATCTAAATGTAGCTATCAGCAACATTGGTCAGTCTGTCCCCCGACTGAGACCGATTAAATCAAACACTAACAACAGAGGTGCTATACTCAACAACTTAATTGGAATTAAAACAATCACTGCAAGGATAGAACAGAATAGGAAAATCAAATGTGGACTATTAAATATTAGATCTCTGTCATCTAAAGCAATATTGGTAAACAAATTGATATCAGATAACCAAAGTGATTTACTCTGCCTCACCGAAACCTGGCTGGGCCATGAAGAATATGTTAGTTTAAATAAAGCCACTCCTCCCAGTCATAATAACACTCAAATTCCACGAGGCTCAGGCCGAGGAGGGGGAGTTGCAGCCATATTTGATTCAAGCCTGTTAATTAATCCTAAACCTAAACTAAATTACAACTTGTTTGAAAGCCTTGTTCTTAATCTTCAACATCCAACATGGAAAACAGTACAGCCAATTATATTTGTTGTTGTTTACCGAGCACCAGGTCTGTATTCTGAATTTTTATCTGAATTCTCTGAGTTTTTATCATGTGTAGTCCTTCAATCAGACAAAGTACTTATTGTAGGTGATTTTAATATTCATGTGGACGTTGACAGCAATAGCCTTAGTACTGCTTTCAACTCACTACTAGATTCAATTGGTTTCAGTCAGAGTGTGCATAAGGCCACGCCCTGTTTTAACCACACCCTCGACCTTGTGCTAGAATATGGCATCAAAATTGACGATTTAATAGTATTTCCGCAGAATCCTTTATTATCAGACCATTTTTTAATAACTTTCGAATTCCTACTACCAGACTATACGAAATTAAATAAAAGTTTCTACACTAGATGCCTATCTGACAGTGCTATAGCTAAATTTAAGGAAGACATTCCGACAGCACTTAACTCAATGTCATGCCTTAATATAACAGAGGACCCTTATGTTAACTTTAGTTCCTCCCAAATTGATAACTTTGTAGACGCTGCTACGGCCTGCCTACGGACTACTTTAGACTCGGTTGCTCCTATCAAAAAGAAGATGGCGATGCAAAGGAAACTAGCACCTTGGTATAACTCCCAAACTCGCAAATTAAAACAAATCTCCCGAAAACTTGAAAGTAAATGGCGCTCCACCAAACTGGAAGAATCTCGTGTAGATTGGCAAGATAGTCTGAAAAAATTATAGGAGGGCCCTCAGAAATGCCAGATCAGACTATTACTCAACACTAATAGAAGAAAATAAGAACAACCCAAGGTTTCTTTTCAGCACTGTAGCCAGGCTGACAGATAGCCACAGCTCTATTGAGCCATCTATTCCTATAGCTCTGAGCAGTGATGACTTCATGACCTTCTTTAATGATAAAATTATAACAATTAGGGATAAAATTCATCACCTTTTGCCCACAGCTTCTAACGGCTCACTATTGGGCGCAGGGGGGGGCTGGAGAGAACGACAGGACCCGATACATACTTAGACTGCTTTTTTTCCTATAGACCTTCAACAATTAATGTTAAAGGTCTCTTCAGCTAAGCCAACTACCTGTCTCCTAGACCCCATTCCAACGAGGCTACTTAAAGAAGTACTACCCGTGGTAAACACCACATTATTAGACACGATCAATATGTCTATATTAACAGGTTATGTACCGCAGTCATTTAAAGTAGCTGTGATAAAACCTATTCTGAAAAAAACCCACCCTCGATCCCGAGGTCTTAGCCAACTATAGACCTATATCTAACCTTCCCTTTCTCTCCAAGATCCTTGAGAAAGTAGTCGCTAATCAGTTATGTGACTTTCTACATAGAAATAGTCTATTTGAAGACTTTCAGTCAGGATTTAGAAAGCATCATAGCACAGAGACAGCACTGGTGAAAATCACTAACAACCTTCTAACTGCTGCTGACAAAGGACTTGTTTCCATACTTGTCTTATTGGACCTTAGTGCTGCATTCAACACTATTGACCATACCATCCTGGTACAGAGACTGGAACATTTAGTTGGCATTAAAGGAATCGCACTAAGCTGGTTTAAGTCCTATTTCTCTGAGCAATCCCAATTTGTTAATATCAACGATAAATCCTCCAAGTACGCTAAAGTTAGCCATGGCGTTCCTCAAGGCTCGGCGCTTGGACCAATTCTATTCTCCTTTATATATGCTTCCTCTAGGCAATATCATTAGGAAACACTCAATTAACTTTCACTGCTACGCAGACAACACCCAATTATATCTGTCAATTAAGCCAGACAAAAGCAGTCAGTTAGCTAAACTTCAAGCGTGCATTAAAGATATAAAATCCTGGATGACCTACAATTTTCTGATGTTAAACTCCAACAAAACTGAAGTTACTGTCCTGAGACCCAAGCACCTCCGGACTTCATTATCTAAAGATATAGCTACCTTAGATGGCATTGCCCTGGCCTACACCACTACTGTCCTTACTGTCTACTTTGATGAGCACTTATCCTTTGACGCCCACTTAAAACAAACCTCAAGAACAGCCTTTTTCCATCTTTGTAACATTGCCAAAATCAGGAACATCTTATCTAAAAACGATGCTGAAAAACTAGTCCATGCATTCGTTACTTCCAGGCTGGACTACTGTAATTCTTTACTATCAGGATGCTCAAATAAGTCCCTTAGGACTCTCCAGCTGATCCAGAATGCTGCAGCACGTGTTCTGACAAGAACTAAGAAAAGATACCATATTTCCCCTGTACTAGCTTCTCTGCATTGGCTTCCTGTAAAATCCAGGATTGAATTTAAAATCCTTCTCCTGACCTACAAAGCTCTAAATGGTCAAGCACCATCATATCTAGAAGAGCTCTTAGTACCTTATTGTCCCATTAGAGCACTGCGCTCCCAGAACTCAGAGCTACTAGTGGTTCCTAGAGTCTCTAAAAGTAGAATGGGAGCCAGAGCCTTCAACTACCAGGCTCCACTCCTGTGGAACCAGCTCCCAGTCTGGGTTCGGGGGGGCAGACACCGTCACCACATTTAAGAATAAACTGAAAACCCTCCTCTTTGATAAAGCTTATAGTTAGTATAGTCATAATCAGTCGCTCCGGATCTCATCTCTCCCGGCGGCCTCCCAGGATACTGCGCCATGGGACTCAGCCGCCTGCCAACGTCCATCTTCTTGCTCGACACCGGTTATCCTTGCCGGAGTCGGAACCGGTAGCGGCCGATGCGGTTCGCCGGGCTCGCCCCCCCCTTCAACGCCGACTGACCAGCCGTCGTCACAGAAGAGAATTGCTACCGCGCGGCGAAAGCTTCTGAGGGATGCAGTAGTCAGACGGTCCGGTGGCCTACACTGCCTGGATCGGCCAAACGACAACGTTCCTCAAAAACAATCTCCCCAAACCGAATGCTTATAGTTAGGGAGTGAGGAGTTGCAGCGTATGCCTAGACCGGCGGGGCAGGGTGTATTGCTACAGACACAGCACCCCAGCTTCCCTCTGCTTCTCCTCATAGTCATCAGATCTACCTATCATATAATCAATAATATAGTGAGAGTAGAGGGAGGCAGGAAGTACAGCCCGTTCCGGCAGGGGAGAGTTCAAGCCCGACCCGGCACCTCTCTTTAGCCTGCCTCTCTTAGTTATGCTATTATAATTCTAGACTGCTGGGGAATTTCCTTCCTCCCTATGACACAATGAGCTGCTCTTTCATCTCTCTTTTCATTTGTTCCTTTTATGTGCATTCTTCTCCCAGAAATGCTTGTTACTAACCTAGCTCTGTGGAGTTTACTCCCCGGAGTCCTTATGTTTCTTCTTCACCCAGAATATTGCCTTGGATTAGGGTCTTGGGTGCAGCTGTCGCTAGGGACCTGCTACACCCTGCTACGCTCTGCGATTCCCTGCAGTGTCCGGCTGCGTCCTGCCATGCTGTGCTGTGCCACATTGCACCCCGTAACGCCCTGCTGTGCCCTACTATGACATGAACTACTACGACTACCATTGTAGTCACTGTTCCATTATCTTTATTGTGACTATTACTACCACTGTTCATCACACCCCCCAACCGGCACCGTCAGCCTCCGCCTACCAAGAGTCTGGGCCTGTCCGAGGTTTCTTCCCAAAAGGGAGTTTTTCCTCGCCACTGTCGCAATAGCTACCGCTAATGCTTGCTCTTGAGGGAATTATTGTAATTGTTGGGGCTTTGTAAATTATAGAATGTGGTCTAGTCCTACTCTATCTGTAAAGTGTCTCGAGATAACTCTTGTTATGATTTGATACTATATATAAAACTGAATTGAATTGAATTGAATTGGTTTGCATTAAGCTAGCCGTAAACCCCACTTTAGCTGCTCTGTTAACATGAATATTTGCAAGCCTCCACATTTGGCAAATATATGCATGATTCAATGATAAACCAAAGTTATAGCAGTAGTTATGTTTTCCAGATTCTTGTCATTTATTGTACATGCTACCTTATATGTATCACTTTTCAGCTCAGCAACCTTGGTTTTGCATATTGTAAGCTAGCCGTAAACCCCACTTTAGCTGCTAGTGTTAGCAAACACTAGCTAGTCAACAGTCTGTTAACATGAATATTTGCAAGCCTCCAAGTTTGGTAGCAAATCTATGCATGATTCCATGGTAAACCCCCATTTGGCTGCTACATTCCCAGTGTTAGCAAACGCTAGCTAGTCTGTTAACATTAATATTTGCACGCCTCCAAGCACAGACATCACACTTTAAATCCTACCTGTTGCCTCTCACCATCCACTTATTTAACTGCTGTCGCATCCCTGGACATGTCATCTCCTTTTCCCTCTTTTTTCTATTTTTAGCCCCAACAGCTGTCTTTTTCCATAGACGGCAACTTACTACTCGTACGCTGGTGCTGCTCACTCAGCGCTCACGGCGCCCACCCGCTCCCCGCTCCCTCCCCTCCCCCTCCCTCTTCTATGTCAACATTCTATGATGGAATCTTATGAGACAGGGCACCTAATCTAGCCTGTTAGTCCTCTAAATTGTTATATAATAACATTGAGAAAATGTAGAAATGATTTAGAAACGCACAACAGCAGCTACATATTGAAAATACCAAAAAAAGATTTTTTTGCGTCGCTTTGGCGCCCCCCATGGTGCTGCGCCCCTATGCGCCGCATATAGCACATACCCACTTTTTGCGCCACTGCTAGGAACAATACAAGACCAGTGCAGAAGATACACGATCTACCCAGAAAAAAACTGCATCAATGAGAGCACAGAGGATGAGGAGCATAAATCCGACCCAGAGGTGTAGCTATAAAACCTGTCTTGCTCTTTAGAAGTTTCTTCATTCTCTAAAGAATAAGGTATTTCATGATTCATCAATGCTGATGCAAAAATGAATGCATTAACAAAAAGTCTACAGCAGCATACATCAACGGGATGTATTACATTTGCATTTTGTCAAACTTTTCATGAGAGAACTGCAGTACATTTGTCACTAAATTATAATTTGTCATGCAAAATGAAAACAAAATCAGTTAAATAAAACAAAGTACTGTGAGAACCAAGTTGAAGTTGTCAAGGACCTTCTTTTCATGTCAGATCATTCTATAAAGATGAGCTTGCATAATTGTTCACCTCTTGCAATGCAGACAAAAGAGTAAAAGATGCTTGGCAAACCACAATTATCACTAGAATCTGACATTTTCAACTTACACTTGTTTAACTATGTCCAAAGTGCGACAAAGTGATCTTCTCACTCTTATCTTTTGTCCGGCAGCAACACCAAATGCTTTTTATCAGCCCAGGCTAACAGCAGGAACAGCAGTATCCATATTGACAAGAACTCGAGCCTAAAGGCTCACATGGGGGTGAAGCCAAGTGGTCAGGGAGCCTCCGTGCATCAGTGCAGAGATGCTCTACCGAGATGTCTCTGCAGCTCGTGCTCAGCTTCCATTCATACTCTTGCATAATCAGGCGCAGGTTAATATAGTAAGAATTGACAGATTAATCTCCGTGCCTGGGTGCTGTAGGAGATTTCATTATCTGGAAGAAGCAAGGGATTCTTCTCTGAGCTGGATATACAAACAGTACAGAGCCAATTTAAAGTCATATAAGTGAACAATTACAAATGAGACAGGTGTGTATTCAGGCACTAAAAAAGAAGTTATTTCAGACACTATGTCCAAGAACTTATGAAAATGAAGCAAATACCGGCATTACCGGCATACCGGCATACCGGCATTTGCGCACATTTTAATGGCAGAAACAATTGTCTGTAGTGAGTCCTCATTTGTCCCCCAGCAGGTTGTTTGCAAGTATTGCAGACTCAAATCTATGTCAGTGTGAGCTGTTGAATCATTCATGGCTGAGAGCAACCACATAGATTTTTCCTTTACCCCAGGGTTCAAGGACAAAGCAGGGAGGTTTTTGAAAGTGAGACAGACCCTGATACCTTCCTTGCTAGCAAGCTTGAAATTGCTGGCCTTTTAGCTGTTCCTTAGTGCCTAATAGCTCAAAAATAAAATCTGTATACATTGTTGGGTGTCCTTGATGTAGCTGTGACAGGCAGTGTTGTCATGGAGAAGCATACTTTAATAGATCTTTTTCTTTGAAAAGGGAGTGCCTTCCTGCATGAATGATGTTTTCACAGTTGTTGCACATGGAGGAGTCAATACAAAATGATTGCTTATAGTTTCAGTGTACACATACACAACACAGAAGTGCAAACACAATTCACATTCCATAAAAGCCGCAACCCAAAGGCATGTTCACACTAAGGTGGAGAAATCTCTGTTAGCATTTCTAGCATTTGGAACCTCTGCTGACAAGTTTTCCAGTTCTTGCGGTGTGAAAGCCTGTGGCAATATATGTTGAGCCAAGAGGTAAATGTCCAATTCTGTGGAGTTAACTGTGAGGCGTGGCAGTGAATCAGTTGCATTCTTTGGTCCAAAAAGTGATAGGGCTGCAGCCTCAATGTCCACCTCCTAGCTGGTGGTTTAGACTTTGGTAAATATATTATGGTGCTAACCATCACAGTCAAGTCTTTTCAATAGAGTACTTCTTGTTCAGTCTGAGAGTAGCGACACTCGGCTGGCATAATACACAGGTTTGTGTGTTCCATCACTTCGTTACTGGCTCATTATTGCTCTTAATCCCACTGGACTAGCATCAACTATCACATGTCACAACATCTTGGTTGAAATATGTCATTACATGGGTTCTGCAATGCTCCGATGCCACTTTTGGACTGCACATAGCCCATAAACTCAAGTTCTGTAATTCAGACTTTTTGCTGTTGAGTGTCAACTGCTTCTCTTCCAGTCGCTGAAGGACTTGGTGAAGTTCAATTCAATTTTATTTGTAGTATCAAATCATAACAAGAGTTATCTCAAGACACTTTATAGATAGAGTAGGTCTAGACCACACTCTATACTTTACAAAGACCTAACAATTCCAATAATTCCCCCAAGAGAAAGCATTTAGTGCGACAGTGGTGAGGAAAAACTTCCTTTTAGGCAGAAACCTCGAGTGGTAAGGAAAACTTCCTTTTAGGGAGAAACCTCGGACAGACCCAGGCTCTTGGTGGGCGGTGTCTGACGGTGCCGGTTGTTGGTAGGATGAACAGTGGCAATTATAGTAGCAATAAAGATAATGGAACTATGACTAGAAATAGTAGTTGTTGTAGTAGCTCATGGCGGCAGGGCACAGCAACAAACAACAAGCCCAGCCTGAAGCAATAAAGCAAAAGCTGTCAGATAAATGTAGTGCAGTAAACATTACAACATTTCCCTCTGAGGTGTAGTGGAATACAAGTATGAAGTAGCAGCAGGGGTGATTCTAGGATCAAACCTTTAGGGGGGCTCATAATCCCTAATGAGAATGTGACACGGATATAGCGCATGCAAAAGTGTTAACCCCATTGCTGTGACAAATTGCAAGAAAATTAACATTGAACTTACATGAAATGTTATCATATTTGCATTCTGCATAAATCTCTGCACACCCATTACTCTCTGTGAAATATCTCACTAACTCTTCACTCAACACATGCATCGGTACAACAAGCGGTCCCTGAGTAATTCGGTTTTGAAATTGCAACAAAATTTCTACATGGTCTACAACTTTATAATGTATCCTCAAGTAAACTATTTATGTCAGCACAGATATTTTTTGTAAATTGCTTAGCCAGTGTATCCCACCATAATGGTTATTATATTGCCAGATTCCAGACAATCCCACTTACTTATATATATCCCGCTTACAAATATAAATATATATTTCTACTGGTATGCTTCCTAGTGACATTAATGCAAAAATATGAAGAAAAAACTATTCCACCTGTGTGTGCATGGTTAAAATTCTGAAGTGAAATATTCCCATCCATAGATATATGAATAATCAAGTCTAACCTCTGAATTTCTTTTCAAAGTGCACCAGATTGATGCATTTAAACATTAAAATACACAAAATTTTCTTACAGGGGAGCATGCCCATGGACCCCCCCCCTAGGGGGGCTTGTGCCCCAGTGCAGCTCTAGGTCTAGTAACCCCCCTGGGGCAGTGTCCCCATTTTAAGTTTATAAAGATAAAGAAATGACCTGTTTTGGAGGTATTTACGCTTCTGAGCTAAAAATGTCCCTGGATTTTGTCTCAGAAATCTGGTCACCTTACCCTAACTAAGAGCTGGTCCAAGGCAAACCTGAGTCAGCTCTATAAGGGTTGGTAGATGAATCTGATGACTATGAAGAGAAGCAGGGAAGAGAAGGGGTGCCGTGTCTGTATACACCCTACCCCGCCGGTCTAGGTGAACGCTGCAACTCCTCACTCCCTAACTATAAGCTTTATCAAAGAGGAGAGTTTTAAATGTACTCTTAAATGTGGTGACAGTGTCTGCCTCCCGAACCCAGACTGGGAGCTGGTTCCACAGTGGAGGAGCCTGATAGCTAAAGGCTCTGGCTCCCATTCTACTTTTAGAGACTCTAGGAACCACAAGTAACTCTGCATTCTGGGAGCACAGTGCTCTAATGGGACAATATGGTACTAAGAGCTCTTCTAGATATGATGGTGCTTGACCATTTAGAGCTTTGTAGGTCAGGAGAAGGATTTTAAATTCAATCCTGGATTTTACAGGAAGCCAATGCAGAGAATACAAACGAAATATGATCTCTTTCCTTAGTTCTTGTTAGCACATGCGCTGCAGCATTCTGGATCAGCTGGAGAGTCTTAAGGGCTTTATGTGATTATTTTTGTGCTTTTTGGCTTTTAATTGATAGGACAGCTGAAGACAGAAAATTGGGAAGAGAGAGGAGGAATGACATGCAGCAAAGGGCCGCAGGTCAGACTCAAACCCGGGCTACTGCGGCAAGGACTGAGCCACAGTACATGAAGCGCACACTCAACCAGGTGAGCTACCAGCGCACCCTATTCCACCTCCTTTTCATTTGATTTTGTCATGAATGTAAAACTTAAACTATAATTCCTGTGCTGCTGCACTGAGGCGGTTGATCAGATCACTTTTTTAAATCTCAAAATCATCTCACAGCCTAATTGTGTATAGCTCTGTTATATTGGCATTTAAGATGTGTGATCACTGAAAATATTTAAGGGGACAGTAGTTGGCTTCTTAACTGTGGTTCATAGTAGACCCCCCCCAGTATGTCTGTGGCATACGGTTTGTTTATTGTAAAAGAAAAAAGCTTCTTTTCCCCATCCAAAGTATAACACAATTAGTTTGGTTGCTTTAGTGTGGACATGTGCTTGTGGAAGGCAAGGCAAGGCAAATGTATTTATAGAGCACTTTCTCATACACAGAGGTCATTAAAAGTGCTTTACAGGCAGAAACAACTACAAAAATATACAATGGAGATACCTGAAAAGACAGACCCATTTTAAAAGGCATAACATAGTTTAAAAACAAATAATAAAGTAATTAAAAAATACCATCAAACAAAACTAATTAAAAGCTCTGGAGAAGAGAACAGTCTTTAACTTAGATTTAAAAATGGTTATAGTTGGAAACAGAAAATACAGTAGGAAGAAGGGTTTGCATTTGGAAATTCTGATAATATTCAGATAAAAAACGAGGACTGTGTCTATGATCTAGGATAAAAAATGTTGGAATTAATTTGGGCGTTTACCGTAAAAAAAACAAGTATATTTCAAACTTTTTATGTTTTGTTTTAATCTCAAGTGGACCAAAAGTTCCTATACTAGCAATTTTAATGGCCAAAGTTCGTGATTTGAGAAAGATTTAGATTTTGACCAATCTGACCATTAATGGAACTCAGCAGGACCAGGACACTTTAATCTTCCAAATGCAAACAACTCTGGCATTGGGCGATTAGTCTTTTGTAGACTTTGCAATGCTTCACTTATTAATTCATGGCCTGTAACACTAGAAAGGACCAGCAACCCACTCATTGTTTAGAAGAATCTGTTGCCAGCTATTGGGAGATGAATGAGCCCACTGGGATCCATTAACACTGACATTCCAAAAAAGCTGCATACAGCAAGCTCTCAAAACTTGCCGTTTGGGCTGTAAAAAGAGAGGTTTGCGTGAATTCATTTGTACCCAGCGGAGCCAGTCTGATGTCAGAAAATGTAAATACCATATACATGCTTGGTTTATTAGTACGTTGTATTGCATTCTTGGCCCTGCTTGCTGGTGTCTACTCTCAGCAGCATTGCTGTTTTGACAGAAAAAGTCTGTCTCTTTTGTAGTTTGAAGTTAATACATTTGAAGTTTAGTAATAGAGCTGATATAGTGACAACAAATAAAAAAATAATAACACTGAGCACCATACATGATTCATCCGTCCACATTTAGACATAATAAAGTTCCAGTATGGCTAACGCCTTTCTTTGAGTCCAGTTTTTGCTCTTTTAATTAGGTTGGCATTATGAGTTCTGAGCGAGTTTGTGTTGAAAGTTGACCTGAAAGTTTCTTAATTTTGAATCTTCCCCACTGTGGCGAGTCACTGGGTTCCACTCTCGGTGCCAAACCCAAAATAGTAGTGACTGTCCTTTCAAGTGAAGCGTCAGAGGTGAGGTAAATTGGTATAACAAGAAATGGAAACAACAAGGGACGTGTAATTATTTTTCTCAGGAGCTCTAAAGTCAACTTTTGTTCTTTTCCTGTTTAATTTTACTTTCCATTGTCTTGCTCATATTTTCTGCTGTACTAAACTTCTGATTTCACAGCAAAAGAGCAAGCCTGACATTTTTTACCCTCTCTGGTGAATTTCTGGCACAGTATTATCAGCAAATAAAGAAGAAGAGCTACTTTGACTTTTATTAGCGCTAACATTTATCTCATTTGGTGACTGTTATACTTCTCTGTAGGGACAGTCTCATAAAATCTTTGTCCAGGCAGCCAGCCTATAACTATATAACCTGTCTATTAAATCAAAGTTGGTAGGATCATTTCCCAGATTCTTTGTAAAATTGCTCTCATACTGAACCATATGGTGCATTTGAGACAGAAAGAGAGGACCTGGCTCCATGGACGACACCAACAGATGCTTGCTTAATGACAGCAAAGACGGCATGACACATTTATGGTGGGGTCTACCATATTCATTGTAAAATGAATAGCTAGAAGTTGATTTAGATGAATGGTAAGACTATATCTTTATAAAAACTGAGCTGTTGTGCACTTCAGTTAGGTGTTATTAACTTAACAGTAGCAGCATGGCTGCAGTGATGGCAATGTTGGTGTGTCGATCCACAACTTTAGTGCAGACTAAAAAATACTGGAAGATTTTTTTTTTTTTAAAGACATTCATGGTCTTCAGAGAATGGATCATATTGACATGGTGAGTTTTCCTCTTGGGCCCCAATGAGGTTAACATTTGTGGTTTTGAGTAAAATATTATAGTTATAATAACTATGGGAAAGAGGGGTTAGGGTTAGGGGGAAGGGGAGTTTAAATCCAGCCGCTGCTAAGCAGTGCACTGTCCGTCACGATCCAACACCACACAGTCTCTAAACCTCGTTGAGACCTCTAGGATGTTTGGAGTCTAATTTGGAAATCCAAATGTTCTCTGCTCTGAGCCTCTGAGGTTTTCTTCCATCTGGAATTACATTCGACTACAGTGGCTCAGACCGAAAGCCAACCATGCAATAAAAAGTGTTGGGGTCCATCTGAGAAGAGGTGGCTCTCTGGGCCATGATGAGTGTAGCTGTCGATCGTCCACTTGCAGAGGCAGCAGGCCGGGGCGGTGGTGGTCCCCGTGTGGCTCCTGATCTCCTAGAATGTTGTTTGGACAGCTTGGTGGAGGGGGCCGGCGTCGTCGTGGTAGGTGGGTCATCTATCTCCTCCGTAGCTGAGAGGTCTGCTAACTTAGCCGCAATAACAGCCCCCGTGTATTCCAGGGTCTCTGGAAGGAGACAGTGGCCCAAGTTTTGTCTGGCCCAGTCCGAGGCCACCCGAAAAGGTTCTTCAAAATCCACAGTGGACAGATTTGTCAGCTTCTCAATGTCACTCTCCATTGTTTGGGTGTAGTGGCCCCATAGGATGAGCAAGGTGGTATGGGCCCAGATTCTGGCATTGCCATCAATAAGTAAGGTTGTATTAGGGTTGGGTGCAGCGGGTTTAATTAAGGTCGACAGGTTTCTGGTCACACGGACTATGGTCACCGGCGGTTCCTGATCTGAGATATTTTTTAAGTGGTGAACGGATTATTCTGTACAAGATTCTTATTTTGGTCAGAAAGTCTGGATCATCAGACGGCTGTCTGGTTATACGTTCATCGATCTGTGCTCTGGCCCTGTTCTTTTCAAATGATCACATTTGAATACAACTTTTTGAATTTTTAATCATTTACTGCCTATTAGACATCATACACAAAAGATTCAGCCTTGTAAAGTGTGAGATAAGTTAAAAATACTGTAGAACTGCTATGTCTGTAGTGAATTTAGATTACCAATAATATGCGTATGTGTAGGTGAAAATGCTTTAAAGATTCATAGGTGTCTTAGCCGTGGAATAAACAAACCTAGGCTTTATTCAGTACACCAAAACTTTCAATTAAAGCTCTCTGGATGCAAATTTTACTTATTTGTGTCTATTTATAGTATTTCATTGTTGTCTAATTATCCACTGCTCAGAGAAGCACCTACTCACTAGCTTTAGCGACAGGTGTTAATGCGATACGTTTTTAATAATGCATTTGGAGATCTGGTGACCCTTCTCAAGAATATTCGGTCACACACACACTGTATGCGCACACATAGTCCTGCATGCAAAAACACCATCTGCTCCTCCTCTTCCATCTCCTTTCAGTATCTTTATCCCTCTCCAAGCTGCTTCACATACAGTAAATGGTATTTTTAGGTGTGAGCAGTTGGAGCAAACTTTAAAGTACAATTAATCAGCCCAGTCCTGTGCCATGATCACTTAGTGCAAGGTAATGTGTTGAGCATTAATATGCTAAATTGGGTGCATGGTCTCTGAGGTTTATGTCCAAGTATCTCTCTCCCAGTCTGTGCTGATCTGTCTCCAACAAGCCGTCCGATTCCCAGTCTAACTGTTCTCAGTGGGTACAGCCTTAGGCTCTGCTGCCTGCCTCTCTCACTCAGACACACACACACACACACACACACACACACACACACACACACACACACACACACACACACACACACATACAAATGTCTTCCTGAGTTAAAGAAAATACTGACTTCTGCTTAGTACATTCTGGCCATATCTCAACCATACTAAATTTTGTGAAATTTTGCCATCCAGTCTTTCTGGCCACTTTTCCCCTTTATCCTTTCTCTCAGACTCCCCTCAACCTCGCTGTCAGCATTTCATACCCCATCCTTCTTCTTTTCAACCTCTCCTCCCCTCCCCCATTCTGTCTCTTTTCAATATCCAGTTTCACAGCAAAGACTGCCTCGCCTCAGCCCTCAAGCTCAGTCTTTGCTTCACAGAATCAGATACTTCCCTCAAATTCTCATTCTGCAACGTCCCTTTTATGCTCCACATAAACCAGAGAATTATACCTAAATTGTGCTTCTGGTGAAGTGTTCAGCTAGTGTTCACACACCGCTTATCTACCCATTATTGCTCACACACCAGTGAGTGCTGAACCTTGAGTTTTTGACTGGAAGCAAAGGAAAAATTTCTTGATTATTCTTTTTTGGATTGTCTTGCAGGCATAGTGAGGATTTTATTGCCCAAGTTCAAGGGCTCAGGACTGAAGATATCTCACTTCAGTAATATGCAGTTATAAGCTTTTCTTTCTTCCCACCATTTATCAGAGAGGACAAACAGGATACATATGATGTAGGGTATGTAACTATGTTGTCATTATGGTGATTAAAAAATGTAATTCAAGCAGCATTATGTTTCCAACTAAATGTACAGGCCAATGCAAATTCAATGTATGTATGTGGTCATCTTTAAGCACTGCATGGCCATTTTGTACAAGAAACAAGTGGGCTGCTGTGTTTTCAGCCTGTATGAGAGCAGACACCAGCCAGCACACAGCCGATGGTGGTGCTGCACACAACTAGGCAGCATGTTGAGTCTGCAGGGCACACGGGCTGAACAGGCCTGACTCAAATGTGTGTGTGTGTGTGTGTGTGTGTGTGTGTGTGTGTGTGTGTGTGTGTGTGTGTGTGTGTGCGTGTGCAGTGTTGGGGAGTAACGGAATACATATGCGTATTCAGAATACAAATGAGTATTCCGTTACAGTTACAATTTAAATAGTTGGTATTTAGAATACAGTTACATTGTTGAAATCAATGGATTACATGACGATACTTCTCTGTTTCACGGGTTTATTCACTCTCGCAACTCCATGCATTTCCCAGAAGCCCCAATATGAAAACGAAAAAATTAGCTATCTGCGTGATCACTGATAGAGGTAAAGATGGAGCCGGAACCGGCACAACAGAGCCAGGGCAGGAATGCGTTTCTATCTTGGAAATTCAAACAGCATTTCACATTAAAGAAAGAGAAGGGAGAACGAAAATATAAAGTTGCAACTTCTGCTTGCCAGCAACCAACGTCCTTTCAGCGTCCAAATTACTCCACCTCCAACCTGAAGAAACATCTTAAAGTAAGTTATTTTTAGCCAAGGGTAGTCGTCTGCTGTAGTTTTACTGGTCACCTTGCTATTTTATAGTTGACGTGCGACTTTACATTCTCCTACATGCTGATTTACTAGCCCCAGAGCCGTTGAAAGACTAGCCCCGTTTGACAGGTTAGCTAACGTTAGCTAAAATTAGCTCATGGTAGCTTAGACTGCGGTTAGATTTTTGTAGTATGCAGTTCGGGACTACAAATACAAAAATCTATCTGCTTGTTTAGGTACACATTCAGCCACTTGGAACAGAAGAACACACCAGAATAGGCCTGTTTAGTAAGCTGTATGTGATGGCCGCATTCCTACTTATAAAATTCAATGTGGAAGTAATCCAAGTATTCAGAATACGTTACTCAGATTGAGTAACGTAACGGAATACGTTTTTGGGTATGTATTCTGTACTCTGTAACGGAATACGTTTTGAAAGTATCCTTCCCAACACTGTGTGTGTATGTGTGTGAGTGTGTGTGTGTGTGTGTGTGTGTGTGTGTGTTTGGGGAAGGCTATCAGCAGTTGACCCTGCTGGTTCTATTAAGTCCAGTGGTATTCTGCAGAAGGAATGGAGGATTTATGACAACTGTGAGACTACCTCACAGTCCCCGCCGCAGGGACCAGCCACTGCTAATTAGATACATGGAAGAAGAGGAAAGTGCCCTTGTCTGAGCAGCTAGATATCAAAGGAGGCTGCAACAAGCTATAGAAGATTATGTAATTTTTCACAGTGTGCTCTGTAAATGTGTCTAGCTCTTATGAACACACCATAGCCCTCATAGAGAAGCAAGGTGGGCAGAGTTGTGTGTTCCAAAAGTATTTTTCCTCACTGTGAATTAGCATTTGAAGGATTTCTTTTAATGATAACCTCAGTGTAGTAGCATTAGAGTCTCCTCGATATATTAACGTTAGTATAGGGTTATGTTCTTGTCGTTGAATATTACTCTTTTTTTTAATTCTTTTTTTTTTGTTAGTATGGTAAATGTATGCTCTTGCTGTACCAATGTGTTTCAGCAGGTGTTGTTATGGCAAAAATGCTATGCTAAATGCTATGCTTGAATCAAATAATTAAAAAAAACATCCACAGAAGTTGCATTAGAGTCTCCTCGATATATTAACGTTAGTATAGGGTTATGTTCTTGTCGTTGAATATTACTCTTTTTTTTAATTCTTTTTTTTTTGTTAGTATGGTAAATGTATGCTCTTGCATATATATATGCATATTATATTATATACCCCAATCATCCAATGCCGTGTTTCTACTGTAGTACGCTCTGCTCGACTCACATTTTTGGTACCAGTACTTTTCTCTTTTTGTTTTCCATTGCGGATAATGCCCCCTCAGCATAGGCGGTATGCCCAGCTTATCGGCATAGTGACACTGTGTGAAACTGCTGTGATATCATCTTCAACTGGACACCAAACAGAGGACCGCCTGCACTTTGTTAATCGTATGGCGTAGTTTTGCTGGCTTCCATGTTTTTAAACTGGGTCAAATTAATCAAAAAATAAGATCGCTAGTTTGTGCAGGATGTCCCATGGCGTGCTAGTGACGATTCTCTCCGACCATTTAGTGGTCTGCAGTGTTTTACCTCCACCTTCTGATATCTGGTCAGCTTGCCTGGAACCTCAATCAAGGTGGTACCAAAAAAAGTACCTGTTACCAGGTGCTATCTACAACTTTTGTTAATGGAAAACCAAAAAGGAGTGAGATGAGTCGAGGTATACAATGCGGTGGAAAAATGGCATTAGATACACCTGGTATGATGGTGCCATCACTAGCTGTCTGGCATTATCCTCACTGTTAGTAGCATCAGAATTTTAAGCTCTGTGTTTCCTACTGCAATGCTCTTGGAAGTCACAGTTAACTTTTTGTACACAGGTTTGTACCTTGACTTTTTTTCTCAAAGAACTACATATTTTCTAAAGCAGTTAAACATCTTTTATACCAATGATTGAACCAGAAGAGTTTAATGTCTATTCAAGCCTCCAGTGATCTGTATCTGGATACATAATATGGATAGTGACATTTAATCCACAGGCCTTTGCATTTACATTGGGTATTAATTAGCGTTCTTATTAATGTGATTCTCTGTGAATTGTGATTGGATCTCAGTATGCAAATTAGTTAGACAGGGCTGCCGACCATGTCCCAGGGCAATAAAAGCAATGCTGCTGAATGAGCTTTTTTTTTGCCGAGAAAAGGTAAGGCATTTCTTTTTTAATCACTTTTTTTGCGAGGGAAGGATTGCTGGATACTGCTGCTACTTGTTGTGTTTGCCAGGCAGCTTGAACTTGCCAGATGGATGGTTTTTCTTAAAGTGCCCATATTATGACCATATTATAATTACCACGTAATAAAGGCCTAAAGAAAAAATTTGTTAAAGTAGTTTATTTATGTTCTTTTTCCATTATAACTGACTGTCAAACTGCAGAATAAAAGAACGTTCTGTGGCATTCATGTTTCACAAAGAGTTTAACCTGAGCCAGACCGACAACAAAGTTAGAAATATCACATCCATACAGGGATAGTAGTATACAGTTCTTAAAACATAATAAAATATATGACACACTGGTATCGGATCGGTACTCTTTATCGGCCAATACGCAAGTTCAGGTATCGGAATCGGTATCGGGAAGCAAAAAAATGGTATCGGACCATCTCTAATTTTAATACCTGATGTGAATGGGTCCTCTCTTCCAGTAAACTGGACACCCAAAAATAACCTCCCACTTTGCTATTCTATTACACTGATACATTTTAAAGTTGTCCTTTGATTAGGACCCTCAATTTGCCTTTTGGCTGGAAATAAAAGCAATTGTTTCAGACAGCACGGACACAGGAAATTGCCTTTGATGTCAGCATGACAAGGGAGATAATACAATCTGCTGATTTCACTTGTGGGTGGGGAGTTTTGTCAGGTTTGCAGAGAGGCCCCATTCACACACCTCCAGGGCAGGCAGTTTATTGTGTAGAGTATTGGTATGCACATCCTTTTTAATCTATATCCAACCTAATGTGGTGTGACGCTGTAGCGCTTTCATGTTGGAATCGGTTTCTCAGGAAGACTGACTACATCTTTTCTCTCTGTCTTGTCCATCTTTCCAGCTGTTTTGCTTCACCTGCACAACTCTGACTTAGGTAGCAGGCTAAAGGGTGGTGTATTTCAGAGCCAATCTGTGTTCGCTGTCAGGGATATCGCTTGTACTTGAATCTCACACTACACTTTTAGGTTTCCTCTTTTTCCCTTCCTTCAGCTTGTCTGACTGTACTTGTGTGTACGCTTATATGCCTTTTCTGTGCCAGTGTGTGTGTAAATGTGTGTGCGTGTGTGTGTGTGTGTGTGTGTGTGTGTGTGTGTGTGTGTGTGTGTGTGTGTGTGTGTGTGAGAGACACAGAGAGAAAGAGAGACAAGAGATGGCCAGATGCTTGATGGTGTGCTGTGAATGTAACACAGTAGTCTCCATTCCAGGTGTCTTGCAAGTGTCCCCAGGGTTTTTTCCGACACATTCTGTCAGCCAGCACCTCTCACACACAATACACAGCCTATAGGCTGCATTCCCTTCACAGCTCTCTGTCATTGTTTGTACATTCTGTCCTTGCATGTATGTTTTTTCTCTGTATGTATAGCTCTGTCTTTGACAGGACTAATATCTGCATTTCAGGCCCGCTGTGTCTTTATTTATTTTTTTGCCTCACTTGAGAACATCTCTTTCTGATGTGTGGCAACTGACAATTTGCAGAAAAAGGCCCAAGTGACAGACAAACACTCAACCCTCCGTCAATACCGCTTGGGTAATTAAACCCTCAAATATATCAACACAGAATACAGGCAGTGAGCAATGTATTTATCATTTTTGTTTTACTGATGCGTGGACTCCTTTGAGTGAACAGCATGGTAGGTACAGTAGATAGCAGAGAACAGACGGGCTTGCTGCAATCACACACATACACCTAACCAACATTCACACTTTTGTAGAGTAGGTGGGTTTGTGACAGGCACATTCCTCCCATGACCACATGCCTGAATTCATCATCCATGTACATTTTATTTCATTCCAGCTAGAGATGCACCGATAGACCGGCCAGTGACCAGAATTGGCCGGTTTTCACATGCTCGGCCATGACCGGCGACCAGCACGTCAGTCTGAAGTATGAAAAACACATTATACACAATAAATACACAAATAAACAAATGAATGGTAGGAATAGGAATGTTGGCCAAAGCTATGAAAATAAGGCTGTAAATAACAGCGGGCTGGGACTGTCTCCACACGGCTCTTTCAGACCGTTCCCAATACATAAAATACCTAAAATTTTTAGTCTTTGCCCAGACAGCCATTACTTTTCTAAGCTATGCAAACACCAAAGCTCAAGTGCTCAGGTGAATCTATAAAGTATAAAATGTCACAAAATCTGTCATAGGCCTAGTTTCTGTTTCTTTCACACTTTGTCTCTCTCACCATGTATTATTGATCCTAGTCTAAGCCCCTGTGCCGTCCTCAGATTGATCATTCATCTGCTCATCGGAGAATGAAAGTAAGCTGCAGCCAGAGCAACTCAAGCTTCCCCTCCCCAGTATTCGCCTGCCCCCCTCACACTGGCAGCCTTGTGGGCACAAGCCCGGCATGGATGACTCACTGTTTGTGCACATGTTTCCATCAGTCTGTGTGTAGGTGTGTGTTTGTGTGTCTTTGTAAGACACACACACATGTATCCATCAGAGCAGGAGAGGCGAGTCAAGCGGGAGATTGACTTTAGCAAAGGAGCAGACAGCCGTCGCCAGCTGAACGCTTGAGATGTTTCCTTCATAGCACTCAGCTTTCACAGCAGATTACAGACATTTGCTGACTGGTCCTCAGTTTAGTGGCCAAAGACCTATCCAGAATACTGATGACTGGGTCTACGGTACTTCTGCTTCCATATTCCCTTCTCACTGCGACAAGAAAGAGCTGGATCTCCTGGACATTTTACTAAATATCATCCAGTTATGTCATAACTTAACATGAAAGCAGCTATTTAAAAATCTGTAAAACTTGTCATTACATTTTTATTAATTAAATATATTTCAGTCAGAAATATTGTCTTCATCAAAGCTTTTCTTACCATTGAATGAGGGATGAGTCACTCTGACTTGCAGAGCTGTTAAACCCTGCAGAGATTATTTAAACTGTAAAAAGAAGATAAAATGACTGGTACACAAATCTCTGGATTAAGATAGAAAGCAATCTTAATGTTGAATGTTTTTTTATGATTAATTCATTGAACATTAAGTCCATAATTTATAGTCCACATACATTTTTGACAATACAGAAACATGTCCATGGTAATATTTTTTGAAACCCAAAGGTATTAAAGAAAAGATAGAAAATTAATATTTGTGTGTGCTGTAAAGTGGTTAGAAAAATGAAATCGGAATCGTTAAAATCGGTATTGGCTGGCCTAACTCAAAGAAAATCGGAAATCGAAACTCGGCCTAGAAAGTTGTAATCGGTCATCTCTAATTCCAGCTCTTGTTTCTGTGTGCTGTCACTACCTGACTTACATCTGATTGGCTGTTGGAGCAGTCTGCTGATGGTGAGTAAAGAGGATTAAAGGGTTGCTTCACCCAAATTACAATCAAACATTTTTCTCATTTAGCTCTGGGAGTTTTTTTTGGGTGTTTGCAAATCCAGCCACCCCCCTCATGCCCTGCAATACCCCCTTTCCTGCCTTTTTTATCACCTTCTCCGCCCACATACTCACCTGCTTCTCATTTCCTTAATCAGTCTTGCAGTATATATATAGGCCTACCAGCCATATCTTATTCATTTCCTGCCAGATTGTCAATGTTGGCTATTGCTCTGCATTCCAGCCATATGTACCTGATGTACAGGTGTATCTGAATCTGATCTGTTCCTGGATCTTGCTGTGTTTGTTTGACTGTTTTACGACAACCTTCTTGTTGCCAACTTCTCAGACTGTTCCTGACCATTGCCTCTAGTAAATTTTCTTTCATCCCACCTGCTGGCTTTGTGTGTGATTGTCTGCGTTTGGTTCCTCCTCTCTTTGCTGCCAAAATTCACTAGCCGTTTAAGTTTTTATGGCTTTTATTAGATAGTACAGAATGACACAGAAAGAGGGGGAGAGAGAGGGGATAACATGCAGCAAAGGACCATGGGTCGCAGTTAGAACCCCGGGCCGCTGCTAAGGACACAGTCTTGTACATGGGGCCAGCTCTATCAGGTGAGCTACTGGGGCGCCAACCAAAAAAAACAAATTTGATTTAAAAAAAACACATTATACACAATAAATACACAAATAAACAAATGAATGGTAGGAATAGGAATGTTGGCCAAAGCTATGAAAATAAGGCTGTAAATAACAGCGGGCTGGGACTGTCTCCACACTGCTCTTTCAGACCGTTCCCAATACATAAAATACCTAAAATTTTTAGTCTTTGCCCAGACAGCCATTACTTTTCTAAGCTATGCAAACACCAAAGCTCAAGTGCTCAGGTGAATCTATAAAGTATAAAATGTCACAAAATCTGTCATAGGCCTAGTTTCTGTTTCTTTCACACTTTGTCTCTCTCACCATGTATTATTGATCCTAGTCTAAGCCCCTGTGCCGTCCTCAGATTGATCATTCATCTGCTCATCGGAGAATGAAAGTAAGCTGCAGCCAGAGCAACTCAAGCTTCCCCTCCCCAGTATTCGCCTGCCCCCCTCACACTGGCAGCCTTGTGGGCACAAGCCCGGCATGGATGACTCACTGTTTGTGCACATGTTTCCATCAGTCTGTGTGTAGGTGTGTGTTTGTGTGTCTTTGTAAGACACACACACATGTATCCATCAGAGCAGGAGAGGCGAGTCAAGCGGGAGATTGACTTTAGCAAAGGAGCAGACAGCCGTCGCCAGCTGAACGCTTGAGATGTTTCCTTCATAGCACTCAGCTTTCACAGCAGATTACAGACATTTGCTGACTGGTCCTCAGTTTAGTGGCCAAAGACCTATCCAGAATACTGATGACTGGGTCTACGGTACTTCTGCTTCCATATTCCCTTCTCACTGCGACAAGAAAGAGCTGGATCTCCTGGACATTTTACTAAATATCATCCAGTTATGTCATAACTTAACATGAAAGCAGCTATTTAAAAATCTGTAAAACTTGTCATTACATTTTTATTAATTAAATATATTTCAGTCAGAAATATTGTCTTCATCAAAGCTTTTCTTACCATTGAATGAGGGATGAGTCACTCTGACTTGCAGAGCTGTTAAACCCTGCAGAGATTATTTAAACTGTAAAAAGAAGATAAAATGACTGGTACACAAATCTCTGGATTAAGATAGAAAGCAATCTTAATGTTGAATGTTTTTTTATGATTAATTCATTGAACATTAAGTCCATAATTTATAGTCCACATACATTTTTGACAATACAGAAACATGTCCATGGTAATATTTTTGAAACCCAAAGGTATTCAATGAATAGAGAAACTAGAAACAGCTGGGGAATGGCGGACTCCGCCATGTTTTGTGTTTTTACTTCGTAAATTAATTGCTTATCAAAATTGCTAACCTATTAAAGGAACACGCCGACTTATTGGGACTTTGGCTTATTTACAGTAACACCCAGAGTTAGACAATTTGATACATACCCTTCTCATCTCCGTGCGTGTTGTAACTCTGTCTGACGCCCCCACCGCTAGCTAGGCCTAGCACAGATCCTGGAGGTACCCGGTTCCAACTTACCTACTGCTCCAAATAAGTGACAAAATAACGCCAACATGTTCCTGTTTACATGTTGTGATTTGTATAGTCACAGGGTGTACAAATAACAAGGTCATATGAGACACAGCCGTCTTCTAACCGTATACAAACTGGGAACTATATTCTCAGAAAGGCAAAGCAGTGCTACTTCTGCTACTTGGGCGGAGTGATTTGCTAGCAGCACCTGAAGCCCTGTGGTGAGGAGCAGAGAGTTCGCCTGGGGTTCGCTCAGAGTTGGAGTAATAGAGTCAACAATTACTAGATAGTAAAAGCATAGTGACCGATTCCTACTTGGAATTGTTTCAGAAATTACGATTCCAGTGGAATCGTTTCTTTATTGGAATCGTTTGGAGGATTTGGCTTCAAATCTGATCATGGGTTCCAAATTTAACATGCGCAAGTTTTGGTTTCTGTAGCGGCCAGGCACTTGTTGTGTTGCAGCCATGGAGCACAGTAAGCGGCGCTCTAGTGTGGCTTTATTTTACGTTGAAAAAGCCCGGTAAAACTGCAACCCACCATTGAATCAAAATAAAACTTTCCTCTTATTTGTGAAATAAGCATGTGACCCGTCAACTCCACCCATCAAAGAATCGGAATCGAGAATCAATAAGAACCGGAATCGAAAGGAAGAACCGCAATTGGAATCAGAATTGTTAAAATCCAAACAATGCCCAACCCTATAAGTTGCACAAACAGCTGACTTCAGACTTGACTTGCGACTAGACCCAAAAGACTTCAGACTTGACTCGGACTCGAGCTTTGAGACTCGTCAACAACCTGTTTTCATGCAATTATTGCTTTTTAAATCTAAATTCATTCATGTATTTCTATTTTCTTTTATTGCCGCATATACATTGGGGAAACGTAGACGAGCAGCATGTCCCCTGCCCTTTGCCATAATGTGCAACGTAACGCATGCGCTATGCCTATGTGCACGCACTCACATAAATGCATTGACGATTGCGTCCTCCCGGAGTTGTGCCTTTTGTCATTAGTTTTGCTTTCAATAGCTTCGTAAACAGTGGCAGTAAGCTAACAGCTACATGCAAGGTGTGTGGCACCAAGATAAATGATGCCGGATCAACAACGTCAAACTTCATCAGACATCTCAAAACGCACTCAGATAGGTCAGTCACTTGCTAATGTGAAAGAGACGTTCAATTTAGCATATATTGTCACAGGTAACAAGCTAACCATCGCAAAGTGTTTTGCTAATGCTGGGAACAGGCAAATTGTTTCTTTATAGTTGTATCCATATGATGTGACAGACCTAGGTTAATATTTCACCGGGTTGTTGTTGTTAAATAGCAATAGGGAAAGTATCAGTTCTCACATGTTTGCACCATGGTTGGTGTATTAACTTTCAATACAGATGTTTCCCTCACACTTTGAACACTGAAAAATGTAATGCATGATGAGGTTGGGCTTTACAGCCAGTTAGTAACACAGACAAACATGTATTCTTTGGTGCAGATACCAAAATGTTGAAAAATACAGTTATGAAATTGAAACTGAGCTCTTAATTTGTGTTTCTTCAGATTGTATTGCAGTAGACCTCATAAAGTTATCCGACAACATATTTTGATACTGTATTGTATGGATGGTAGCTACAGGACATGCTTTGAATTCATAAGATTTAACAGTACAGTGTTAGGGACAGATCAGATGGCCAGAGACTTGAGACTTGACTTGAACTTGCCCCTCAAAGACTTGAGACTCGACTTGGCCTTCCAAAAAATGACTTGTGAACATCTCTGGTACATACTGAAATGTGCACATTTCTTGTATGTTAACTTTAAAATGTAGGTGCACAAATTATCACCAGCTATTTTTGATACACCTGAGCACCTGACAAACAGTCAAAACATATTTTCTACCATTTTTCAGGTGACTGAAGGAAAGAAATAACTGGACAAAGTTTGGACAAACTACAAATCCAGAATAAATCCATATCGTTGAGGCATAGCAGAGTCTTTAGTGGATTGTCATCGGTGGAAAACAAACTCCTTGGAGCTCAGCGCCTCCCCTCCCTTGTGTCTCTGCTGGCCCTGCAGAGTGCAGTTCATTGATAAGGGTTTCTGTCCTTGTCATGAAGGACTGATGTCTTTCTGTCAACTCCCAGGCAGCCCTGTTCCTCATTCTGCACTATTGTTTTTCTACTCTTCTATACCTGACAGATTCCCTATCTCCCTCCCTCCTCTTCCTCGCCATCCACTCCCCAAGAGGAATGCATTCCTACTGTTAGAAATTGCAAGTTTATTTCCCCTCCTCATCACAAGGAGACACTGTGGTGGTTCAGTGTAGTCCATTTTATAAATAGAGGCTGTATTTGGACTTCTCCTCTTGCCATGTGTCAAGCCAAGCCCAGGTCTCTGCAATAGCAATGGTGTTGCTAAGCGTTGATGCCCACCTTGAAACCAGTGGGGCACCAATCCACAAATTGGATGGAGCGCTTGGTCTTGATGGTTGCAATGGCAACATTCGAATCTTTGGGCATCACATCACCACGAAGATGACAGTGGCATACGTAGAGGACAGTGGATTTGGATTGAAGCCCCATTTAGGGTTATAAATGGCGCCACAAACTGGAGCCACAAACCACCAGGAAACAAGGGTTGCAATCAATAAACCAGTTTATTTTTTCAAAGAATGATGGGAATGCTGATTGCCATGATGATTATCATGGTTCTAAACAAAGAAGGAAACAAATTACAATATATTTCCCAAACAAATCATAAATCCAGCCTTTACATTGCAGTTACCATTGTTATCAACAAAAACTCAACTCAACTGCTCTCATTGGAATGAGAAAATGCACAGCAGATTACAATTTTGTCCTGGCATCACAAAAACAGATTGTGAGTTTAGATAGAAAAAGTTTAGTTTAGAAGAACTCTTCCTCCAAGGTCGAAAACGATGCTCTGACTGTGCCTGGCCGGTGGGAATGGAGATAAAAATGTCAAAGCAGCCGTAAATAAGAATATAAATAATAGTCCCCACCAAGCTTGGTTAAATTGAACAGCAAAGGGGTTGTTTTCTCGCCGTCCTATTGAGATTTTAATCTCTCCTGCTAAATCTTTTCCACCCTTTCTTCTTTTGTCTTACAGTTACTCCCCAAAGAGACAGTGTACACTGCTGCTGTGTAATGTAACACTAAGGCCACGTCCACACGTACCAAAACAATCTTTTTTTTACTTCCCTGGATTCGTTTCAAGAATAGTTACGTCCAAACGGATCCATTTGTAAATGACTCAACGCGCTACTTCATATTCCAGGCCTATAGGCGGCGCTGTTTCTGCTACAGAAATTCACCAAAAACCGGAGAAGAAGAGCATTGTCACTTCCACTTCCCATCATAACATGATTAGCTAGACTAATGTTCTCTTAATACATCCATGGACTATAATAACTTTCACCACTGCTAATTTTATAAAGGCCTCCGCAAGAAAACCTCTTTGTTTACATTGTATAATGTGCTGTTGGATTGTTTTTTATTTTGCAATTCTGTCTGCCATCGGACATGATTGCAGCGCGCTAGCTGGCAGAGCTAACGTTAGCTCTGCTAACTAGCTAACATCGGCAGTCAAACAAACATCAATGATCCAATGTCTTTTTGATAATCTACACGTTTTTCTTGCAGTAGCCTTTCTACAATAAACCGTACTAAAAGTTACTATAATCTGTTCAAGGAGTTGATAAGCAGACAGATTAGCTAGCTAGTTGATAAGTTGTCTACTTCCACTTTATAAACAGATAACCATAGCAGCTAACGTTAACGTAACTTAGCTGCTTTAGCGATGTTTATCGTTAGCTACATAACGTTAGCAATATA
Source organism: Sander vitreus (assembly GCF_031162955.1). Taxonomy (NCBI): domain Eukaryota; kingdom Metazoa; phylum Chordata; class Actinopteri; order Perciformes; family Percidae; genus Sander; species Sander vitreus. Next base: position 16,415,526 of record NC_135877.1, read on the forward strand.
TCTTGTGTAGAATCAAGGACCGGCAGAGCAGAGGGAAGTGTCAGGGAGCAGAGACATTTATTTAGACAAGTATTTAGATGAAGTGAGCTTGTTTGACCATGGAGGTGGGATATGCTCGCTTATAGCTTCACTGCAGTCGTGTGTGTCAGTGGCCGCGGGTAAGAGGTCGAGGGGTGTGGCGATGACATCATCGATACGATAAGTATGCGGCTTCGCCGTTCAAACGAAGCCAAAAGGGAGCCGTTTTAGAATTTTTTCACCCTGGGACTAGGTTTCAAAAAAGTGCGTTTTCAGGCAGTGCGTTTACTGGATTCATGTGGACGACGGGCCCAAACGATGCTAAACATGTGCGTTTGCACCAAAAAGCGACTCCGTGTGGATGGCCCCTAAAAGGACCATCCCTGCCAGCCGACCCCCAGGGCCAGTAAATGTGTGAGTTGGTGAGGAAGGATCATGCATTTCATCTGTTTGTACGATGACTTCTAAAAACAGCTCGGGGACATTATATTTTCCCAAAGTGCAAGAAGAAAATAAGAATAAGTCCTCATAATCATATGACAAAGGTCATTTGTCAGTATACATATCAAGACATACAGTCCCTATAAGCGTTTTGACACCCACCTCTGCCCTTTTACAGTCAAGGCAGTTAGAACTAGTTGGTGGATATCAGGATAAGATTGTCTTTATAGTTAAAAGAATCCATTTCTAACTCTTGGTAGGAGATGGTACTCCCCGCTTACATTTTCGGCCACAACAAGCAGCTGTTTTCATTTTTAAAGGACAGTCTTTTCTAATAAGGGCAGTCTTGAAAACAGTCGGCATAATATCTACTAATTTTTTACTGAGTCATTAAGTATGCTTCATCAGCTCAGTCATCAGCGCTAATCCAATAAGTCAGGCATTTGATTAAGAATGGTTAATAGACATTATTTACATTATTGTATTCACTCATTTTATTCTATTTATGTTGTCTGTCTATTTAACGTAGTTTCAGCCTAGTTTTTTTGTATTCTTATTTTTATATTATAACTTTTAAAGCAAGTTGAGTGAACAGCTGGATCCCGGTTTAGAGAATGTATGACTTGCATGTGCTATCATAAACAAAATATGAACTACCTGCGTGGCCATGTGCCCCAGAGCTCATTCAGCGATGCAAATGGATGCTGAATTTAAGTTTTCTCTTGACAGACGACTACTGATATTATAAAGGGAAGCCCCCATCATTAATTTATTATTGGATTATGCAAAATAATGAGAATGGGTATGTAAATGTGTCCATATGATTGCAGGTAGGGCAGGCGTCGTGATGTCCTGCAGTAGAGTGTGGTGGTAGGTTGGAGTTCTCTGTAGGAAAGGTTTTGGCTGCTGGCTGTCAGTCTTCACCCACATAATTTGTCTGTTTAATATATTCCATGTACCTGCATAATTCTTATCCTAAAAAAAAAGATAAACTAAAGATACATGAGTACCAGACACTGCAGTTTTGGATGCAATCATATTTCTTTTTTTGGACATCATTTCCTCATCACTCCCTCTTTCTTTTCCCAAATCTTTCTCTGACCTCCTCATGTGTGTTAACCCCTGGTGAGTGGGCGCCGGCCGCTCTGATCCTCCCAACACTCAACCACGCCTGACCCTGATGCATCACTTGCTCACGGGCATGGAGGAGAGAAACACAGAAAATAGAAGATTGAAGAGAGGGGTGCTATCCATCTCCTGCAGCAGTGTGCTTTACAGTAGATCAGTTGTCTTCTGCTTTCATCTCCCAGCTCCAGCAATCTGCCATCTGGCCTCATTGCAAAAACTGTTTATCTCAGATTCGGAGCTCTCTTTCTCCCTCTAAGTTCTCTTTCTCCTCCTGTTCATCTGTCCATCCTGGATCTTAAAACATGGCGAAATGCAAAAGAAGACACATACCATATGCGTGCACCAAGCTTTCCCATAACACTCCTTATGAAACAGACCCATGTAATCCTTTGTGTTTTATTTCTGATGGGAGCTGAATTTCTGCCTTGGGTGAAATTTGCCTTTTCAAAGTCTTGTACAGCTTCTCCTATGTTCATTACAATTTCCCTTGATACACACTTTGGTAAGGAGGGACATCAGTTGCTTGCGTATGCTGGAATGAACATTTTTAGGCCACTGTTGGGTGAGTCAGATAGCTGAGGTACCCACACATGATTTCCCCGTAAAGCATTCTGCCAAAACGTGGGAACCCAGTCCCGATGGGTTCTCCTACAGTCCCCAGAGGTCCTTGCCAACGTCACACAATGAATCTCAAGCCTTCAGGACTTAATCGCCTTTCCTTGACCCATGGGGTTTTAAATGCTCCATTTTCATCTCATTTATCACTGGAAGTCCATCACTGAAAGTCCTCACTTCAGCCACATTAACCTGTTTTCAGCGACCAGCAGTTAAGGTTAATGACTTTTGGATATTCCACACAGTGTTAAGCCGGTGAAGTACGGCCTTCCCAGCCAATGATATAGGATGGTGTGCAGACAGGAAAGATAAAGCATTTCTCTCTGCTGGCAATGAAACACCTCCTACTTGTATTATTTTTTTCAATGGAAGACCCTGTAAATTGGTTATGAAAACGTTTTAAGTGCAGGTCATGCTCTGCCCTTTAAATATTCTCAGGGGAGAGACAAACACTTGAGACTGATTTAATGTTATCTGTTTTAAACTTCACCCCACTGCACTTCACTACCTTCCCTCCCCTTTCTTTCCCCCCTTTTAACCTCACTTACAACTCCGTCACTGTCCGCTGCTCCCACCACAGCCCTGCTGCCTCGGGTCAACTTTCACCGTGCAACTTTGTAACTGGCATTCACACAAAAGTTATTCGTACTGTGCTTTCTGCACGCACTCCTCCACATTTTTTCTTTGAGAGTAATCCATCCATGCTTTTGAGAAGCAGCTCTCAAAGTATGCCTTTGTATTAGCGTTGAAAAGAGACAGTGTGGTTGCATTGGTCTGAGGCTGTTGTAACTAGTGTTATGACTCAGTTTACTATGATCCAAGGTGTAGTCAAGGAGGCAATGCCATTTCAAATAATATCTAACAAGGCTGCAATTCTCAATACAAAAAAAGTATTTCTGTTTTTAGCAGTAACAAATTTGGTGCTCACATACCCACGGCTGGTTGCTGTAATACTGGGCATGATTGAGAATGATTTATGTTATGTAAGCTAAGTGGACTCAACACCTGTTAAACTCCTCACCCTTTTCCACCGTGCTGCTTCAACACCTGAACTATCTGTTAGCTCATTTGTCTTGGGAACATGTTGAAATCAACTTGTCAACCTGTGCAGAGAGCTCCTCTTATGTAGCTGTCGTACATTTTAAGTGAAAGATGGCTGACGGTGCCAGGATCTGACGGTCACCTGCTCTATTGTGAATGAAGACAGACGTGGGTAGGAAGATGTTACAAAGAGGTGTGTGAATCCAGAAGATACAGGTACACTGTAAAATCCGATTAGTTAACCTTACATAAAAAAGCATGCAAACCGATTGCACTTAAAAAACTAAGTACAGTGGAATAGGTATTGCGTGTTGTATTAACAAATCCCTGTATAGTATAGTATACTTACTCTTGAGTTTAAGTAACTAAAAACAATTTGTGCGGTGTATTTGACAATTTACTTTAGATGTACTCCTGACTTAGTATAGACTACTCAGAATTACTATTTCAAACAACTAAGTAATGTAATGTGAACTTTACTTTGTGTGTACTCTAAACACAATTATTTAAGTTGGGCTAACTAATGTGACAATTCCTGCAACTTAGAATTTCTCGTTTTTAGTTACTTGAAGAGCGATTCTGATTTACTTGTTAAAACCATGCAAACTGACTGCCTTGAAAAGACCAAGTAACTGTTACTTGTGTAAATTAAGTACTTCAAACATTCATTTTACCTTATTCCATTTACAGTAATCAATTACACATTGAGATGGTTATTCTGAAGAATAACCATCTCAAACACCAAACGCTCACCTATATGTTAACTCTGTTCTGCCAACTCACTTGTCACATAAATGTACCAGAGAAGAAGTATAAAGTATCATAAAATAGAAATATTTAACACACAACCACATTATGGTTGAAACAGGTGTATTCCTTGAACCTCAACCATTGTTATTTAGTTTACAATGTTAAAATCAAAGTCTTAAAACCCTTTGAATCTGGTATAAAGTATGCATTACCTTGACATTTGTAATTTTATTCTGATTGTATTTTATCATCTTAAAAATGATTATGGTGTACTTGGCCCAGATAAACCTTGTTATTTCAATCAATCAAATTTTGGCACAGGATTTCATGATTTTTTATTCTTGACTTGGCTGATAAGTAATTTTATTGTTAATTTTTTTTTACCGGATTATTTATAGGAGTATGAATTTTTGGGAAATATACTTGATTTTATGAGTGTATCCGGTACAGAGATGTTTAGCGGGAAAACACAGTTGAATCTGCACCTTAGACAGCTGATAGAGATACTAATTGGTTTCGAGGAGATTCATAGTCATTATTATAAGTCAGTACCACTTGAAGACAACATTCAGACTAAAATGATCAATGTCAAGGTATTAGCGCCAACCACAGAATATCTCTTCTCACAGAACCAGAACGCGCACACACGCTTATTATACTGCAATAAAATATAAAAATAAAAACATCCTTCAAAAGTACAGAGTGAAAGCAACACCAAGGTGTGTGAACAACGGACTCTGTTGGACTGAATGTTTGCCTATCTGCCCATATACATCGGTACCAAAATTGTTCTTCAATAATCTTCCAGTAATAATTGGCAGCCAATGTATTTGGCTTTATAAAAGGACATAAATTTGTCATTTGTGGAAAGAAAATTCCAACCCTGACCTTTTACATAATCCTGAACAACTGCTTTACTTTTGTAACAACAATAAAGTTTAAAGACCAAAATGCTGACAGAATCAACCTGCTGACAAGTACAAGTGACATCCAGTTAGTGTACAATAATGACTATGGCAACCGATCTCACACATGTATGAATGACCATACACCTGCAGCCTCCAAATGTAACTTGCTGATGAACCCAGTGGCTGATATAAAATAATATGAAAGGAGTGCCTTAATTTAGTTAACAATTAAAAGCAACTGGACCCACTTTTATAAACAAATAAGATTGTATGCCAAATGTCACTCTTGATTTTTACCATTCTAACTCAACAGGAGATTTTTAAGAGTTTAAAGTTGGGGCGGGGGGGGGTTGGTTCTCTCCCAGGCCAAGCATCACTCGTTGAATGAAGTTGAATGTGTTTTTCATGGCTTTAGGGTAGTCCAAGTGTAGTACATAAACAAGAGGCAAAGTGCTTGAGGTAGGTTCTGGAGATTGTCCATTACAATACCTCCTTCAAGAATGATGGCAGTAGACACTGTGTAAAGATGGAGAGGATATGGAGAGAGAGGCACATCTTCCCTGATGAGTCAGCAACCCAACAGATACCTGGGCCCAGGCCTCATCACTGTCAGAATCCTGTATACAACCAAACACAAACATTACAAGAGGTAAATGTTGATTGGCATTATCAATTGTCATCAAGTCATCTGTCCTGCCAACACTTCCCTCCAGCCTATTTTTATTAACTGAAATTATTGACTGAACTGTCACAGTTAGCATGCAGCCGATCTTTGTTCTGAACTCACAGTGATATACAGTATGTGCTCTTTTAAGATATGAGAACTTACAAAGGAGGTGTTGTAGAAGTTACTGGGGTCACCACCAAGCAGAACAGGGATGCCTGGTAGAACAAGGGTACGCACCGCTGTCACATCTGGTTTCTAGAAGTGGATAGAACAAATAAAGTTCAAGATTATGCAACATTCAAAAGTTACACTTCAAACCCATTTTTAAAAGCGCATATTAAAAAGGTGTCACCATGTATGCTTAACAGTGCAGAGAACAGTTGCCGATTGGAGTAGTTATTTGAAGATCTAATCCACAGCAAAAACTTAACAAGTCTGTAGCCGACTGACCCTTGAATCAATTTACTGCACAATTTCAGCCAGTTTCTCTCCAACACTTCCTTTCTTGGACTTGAAGATTGTGACAAAGCGTGTTGTGTAGCGGTCAACAGCACCAAAAAAGTAATTCTCCAGGTTTGTCGTGGCTATCCTGTTGAACTCAGCAAACACCTACAAGACAGAAAAAAAATGTGAGTGAGTAGACTGGCTTGAGCCAGTGTGAACATTTTGGAAAACCTTTGGTTACCAGTCCTAAAACCTAAATGCACACTTTATCATAGGAGAATACAAAAAAAGCATAGCAATATCAGTACGTACTTGTCTCTCTGTAAAAAGAGCTGGCCAGCGTTCCTTCAGGGTTTTCACTGGAGGTTCAGCCTCCACAATCTTCCGTTTCCGCAGTGGGAAGGTCTGGTCCATCTTAGATGCAATGACAGTTCCACTGGGGTTCTGTTTTTTCATTTCTTCAACCAGGAGCTTTCTTTCAACCTCTAGTCTATCTTCATTCTGCCCCTCAGGGAGTCTGGTAAGTAATTGACCTCAAACCATTTTGGTCTTTTGAGGCCTTTTGATGCCATTTCTGGGGCGCCTTTTTCCCCCCGATTTATAGCAACTTCTGTATGTAACGCTTTAGTGTCACATACACATTGCCTTTCACTCTATAGGAAGATAAGGGGGAAACCTTAAGTGGAAATTTTAGGTGTTAGTTGTAAGTGTGTGTGTATCTATATATAATATCCTCCAAAATATTGTCTACTTTATCTCACCTCCAGTGTACTGAGGCTCACTGACAAAGCAGCTGTGAAGAGCCATCAAGGCAGTTGCCACAAGCACTTCTGTACAGGACAAATAATGTCTTAGTTAAAAGAAAGTTCCACTTAAAGTGATGCGATTTGTAGATTAAAAACACATATGTGCATACTTTACAAGCATTACAGGAGAATGCTTGTTTTCCAAAATAAATATAAATCCTTTTAGATATATCCTCTTATATGAATATTTGAAGATTCAGATTGAGTCATAAAAACTATTCGAAAAATTAAGAGTATAAAAAATTCTGACTTAAGTATAATTACAGCAATATTAGCAACTGCATTTACATAAAGACATAACGGGAGAGCCGGGACGTTGAAACACTTTTCAGATATCCGTCATTTTAAAAGAAAACGTTACAGACAAAAATAATTTGTTGTTGTCATCAACAACTCGTGTGTGTTCTATCAATACCAGGTGCTATCTTGTAAAAATATGGAACAACTTTGGTTTAATTTGACTTTGAATGAAAGGTGTGCATTGTTCCATCCGTCCGTACTGTGCAGGACGGATGGAACACGGGCAGGATGGAAGAAACACATCGATATACATTTTAATTGTTAATGTTTTTCTTGTTTTTATTTAAAATGCTTGACAGGGTCCTTCTTAACATGCAATTGCAAACATAAATGTCCTTTTTCTCAATAAAAAATATAACTTTTGACGTTTTTGGCTTTGCAATCGATTAAAACAGAAACTAGCAGTAAAGTAACTCCTAATTGTCTGACCAATGTGGCTGCAAACTGTGTGTAGCTTATACATTGCCTTGTTTTGTGTTTCCTCTACACACTTGATACAGCAAATTTAATTTGTAACTTGTAACTTGGAATTTCTGTGTTGTTAATACCCAACATTTGACCAAAATACATCCACTGTGTCAACTTGGGGAAAACTAAAAATTACTGTAGCTAGCTAGATTTAAAATGTGAGCATTTTCACTTTAAGTTAAAATGGATTTTCAGGTGAATCCCGGGATGGTGGTGGAAAGCCGCCCAAAACATGCCCGAACATGTGCTCTGCCTGTTAGCTTGTTAATGTTTAGCTAACATATGATAGCTTATGTTGAGGCAGTAGACAGAAACACAAATTCACACACAAATATTAACCTAACTTGCTTGAAAACTTACCTTATTGTTCCACAAGTGATGAAATCTCCAGCAAATGTGTCGGCACAGTCGGATCGGCACCACTATGGTCCTGAGCAGGAGACTGAACGTTGGTGGCTTCTACTGCGCATGCTCACACCCAGCCCTGATTGCTCTTAGGATGAGTTCCAAATAGTCGCTCTAAGCAAGTTAAGATAACTTTAAACAAAGTATATTCACTCAAAAACAATAAGTAAATAGCTTTTTTCACCATGCAATTAACCGTTACTTTGTAAAACCAATTAAGAAGCACATATTATTGATACCTAACTACAGCTAATTCATGTATGCAAGTTATGACAGCTATTGGAATTTACAGTGTAGAAACCTGCTGATTTGCATTATGGGAATTTTGGGTGTAGTGTTTTCCTCGGGGCAAAATTGATCATTCTTTTCCTTATTTCATATAGCTTAGCGAAGGTTCAATCGGAACATGATTAATGCTATTTATTCCCTTTCCAACTCTGACTGAGGATGTTCACCACCAGTTTTCATCAAAAGCAGCTGTCCAATGATTCTTTCCTGTGAGCTCATCAGAAATCTGGCTCCAGATCACATCATCCGGATCTTGTTATTCACTTTCAACACCACCAGTGTCCTAATCATCACATCACAGTGTCCACATCATCACATCAAGGTCATTTTTTAAAGAACTCTTTAAGCTCCTCTTTCAATTAGTGTCTCCTGATTGAAACAGCTTTAATGCATAGTGTAAAACTAGTGTTTACTCAGTAAACCATGGCATGTTTAGGTTTGCCTGGGGCCTCATCATTTAACAAAGCTCTCTGCCATTATGGTTCAGAAAATAGTATTGAGCAGATCCTATGTTTTAAGACAGGGCCCTGGTGAAAGCAGCACAAAAACACACACACAAACCTTCTGTAGCTGGAAGAGGTTGTGGCAGAATTTCTATCTTATTTGGGTTTTTGTGTCATTTGTGACTTTGGGCAATTATGTCAACTTCCTCTGCAGACTTGCAGGGCTGAGGTAGCTCCTGCAGGATGGAGCTGAGCTGGCTGAGCATATTGCGAGAGGAAGCTGCCTACGGAACCCCTCTTCTTTAAACTAAGGAGGAACACACAGCTAACAATTTGCATTTCAGCCCCCATTGCGAAGAGGAGTCAGTGTAGTGTGATAATATCACTTTACAATTTGAAATTGCATCAACTCAGAGCTCACTAATCAAACAGTGACAGGAATTGCAGATTGCGATAGGACTCAATTCTGCCTTGGGCTGCATGCATATAATTGAAGGGGAGGTGAGGACATTATTAGGCTTTAGAGGCACCAGGATGGCCCATCCATTATGATCACATTTAACAAAGTAAATTTTCCAATAGTCAGTTTCTTTGCCAGCTTTATTTACCGCTACTTCAGATAGAGTCTCTATTTGAAACATTTCCCTAATCATCTGTGTTTTATAAAAAAACATGTTATCATATTTCAGTGAGACATCTCCCTGTTTTCTAAATTGGCTCCTGTTTAAATGTGTTGTTGATGTTTTTTGCTGTTAACACAAACTCAACACTTCCTACATGTTTACTTTTTGTCTTGATATATTCAGGAGGATACATTCCACTTAGTCATAGCCATACTCATCACACTGTTGTTCTTCATCGATCGAAAAAACACAGTTTCCTTCAAACAAAAACTTATACTATCAGACGATTCTATAATCACATTAATACTATTGGTATAATGCACCGGCCAGGATAAAAACTGTAGGTTGAGTGTAAGCAGGCAGAAGAGTTGGCAGGGACACGACTCTTTATGACAATAACAGAGGAACTTGTAATATTCATAATAAAGAGGGTTATGTGACTCAGAACATGAAATGTCAGGTTATTCATGAGCTTTTTTACTGTACTCAGCTTCAGTGCTGGCACCAACTGATCATTTCTCATGGGGAATTTGCATTGTTAGGACAACCGTTAATGATTTAATATACAATCTCTCACTGCAGGAGGGAAGGTGAAAAAAAAGAGGAAATGTTAGTGAGCAAAGCAAAGAATGAAAAGTAAAGTGGGTCTGAATACAGCATTATAAGGATTGTTAGTACGAGTTGAGAGGCACCCTGCAGTGAACCCGGCAGGAGAGCCAGAATATTGGAAAGTCAGAGTCCTACCCCTCATTTGTCATCAGCGCCTCGGCCACCAGGCTGTCTTTGTCACTTGACTATGGGAGCTATTTAAAGTGAAACCAGTCAAGTGAAAACAGAAAGTGTCTGAAACAGACTCAGGAACAGGGAGACCACTTTTAGCTCTAGCGAAGAAAAGTAGCCCGTCTAGAGACATTCTGCAGAGGAATATGGGTGGCAGTCCTGCCAAGTATCTGACATCTGCCCAGTCAGAAAGGTAGAGATCGTCCACTGTGTTGCAGAGGAGCTGGGCATCTGACCAGCCACCTGTCCACCTCAGTACATAGGTGCTGGTAAATTAGGCCAAGATTGTTGTCAGCCATTCAGTGCTGAGTTAGTATTACCCTGAGAAAGTAGATATTATTGGTAGTTAATGGACAAAGTGCCAATAAGGAAGAAAACATACAGTTTATTTTTGGTCAGAGTTTGCGGATGTACTTCCAAAGATCCATGCATCTGCACACATTCCAAAAGTGTCAGGTGTTGCCATGAGACATTGCCAAAGTAGCGCTTAACAAACTGAACTGGCGGTGGTGTGAAATATGAAATATGCATCACAGCAAGTCCATCTGGTTACCATAGTGTTCTGGCTACAGCTCCATGGTGTCCGAGGAAATAACTTGACACACTTCTGCCTTCCCGCTTTCCTCTTCTACAGCCTCCTCCTGTCTTTTGCCTCCAGCTGGCTCCTCTCTCTGCGCATCTGTGAGCTTCAGCACTTGCACTGGGAGGTGTCAGTATTTGCTATCAAGGAGTTTAGCTAATGCTATCGTGCCCCAGGGTGATGAGGGTAAAAAAACAAAGCAACAAATGCCTCTCCATATGGGTGCATAACTAAGTGCTTGGCATGGCTGACACCTACTACCCTCAGCTTGCTCAGTCATAGCCAGTAGTTTTATTGTTTTTATAGTCAATGGGCTTATCTGCTAATGAATCAGATAATGGAAGCTGTTTTAAGTATGTTTCACTGCCTCAATATTACTCACAGAGACCATTGGAAGCTGAATTAAGAGTCTATAGTCACATTTCTGATGGTATCAATCAGGATAAAGCTTTTGGAAACAGTTTGAAGTTTTCTGCAGGTAACTGTGGCTGATTCCTGAGGGTAAAGGTCAGCTTGAGCTTTTTACAGATAGGCTACCACTTCCCCTGCACTGAAATTCAACGTATATCTAACGAAACAGATGCAGCTGTTCTCCCACTCATTGTATGCATAGCAAACATCTTCCTGATTGTATTTTTTATTTTTAACCAAATGGTGGTTGCATTTAATAAAGCTGTGCTCTGAGTGCCAAGGCATACCCTCGCTCCAAACTGGATTTTTTAAAATGGAGAAACACTGTTAGACTCACCCTTTTATCCCATTATACAATGTGCCTCTAACTCAGGTGGTGTTCAGGACAATTTCTGCTTCGCTTAGACGCAGGAGGAGGTACATCTCAACACAGCAATGTCATCAAACTAATGGACCATTTTAATTATCTAACTGATAAAAAAAACATGCCATTGGACTAGGTTCACAGGTTCCAAACGTGTTTCCTTTGGCATCTGCATGGTTCTGGATATGAGAGTGTAATTCGGCTAGCTTTGAGAAACCCATATACTACTGCTGTTGATTGGAACTAAAGTATGAGCTATCCTAATTAGTATTAAGTAAATGTTAGTATAGTTATATGGTTACACAGCTACTTTCACCAATGCTAAAGCTAGGTTCAGCATTTTTATCACTAGGAAGCAGTAAAGCTCCGGTAAGAGCTGTTATATATTATTGGGTTACAGCTAACGGGTTTGCCATACATTGCCTACATTCAGCACAAACAGAGCATGAGCAATGGCTTTTGGTAGCAAAAATATCCTTGTCTCTCTGGCTTCCTGGATGTTACACTCTCTATACCCAGCACTCATTAACTTTGGCTTCCTGCCATTTCTTGCCGGGCAGGCTACAATATGTACAATTGGCTGGTGCAAGCTGGTTTGTTGGAGTTATCGGCCCACAGCACCTAACGGAGTGGACAGTGGAGACACACAGACCAGCAAACAAAAACAATTAGCTCATCATGTTAATGCTCAGTGAGACTGCAGTACAAGTAACTAACTGACATTAAATGAAGTAATTTGATTAAACTGTAATACCAAAAACATCACTAAAATTCAACACTGTGTGAAAACAATAAAATAAGGGCTGAATTGGAAAAAGGTGCACACCCTATCAAGCTTCATGTGGGCAATGTATTCAGAAGTTGAATCAAATTTTTTTGCATGTTTTCAATGCACCTTCTCTTTGTCCAATCAGCCATCTGAAGTGTTAGTAAACCCACCTCTTCTTGAGTCAACTCCAACTGCATCTAAATGCTCTACTTTTATTAATGAAGTTTTTAAGCAGATTTATTAGATTTATTTACGACACACGCCCAATTTGTATTGCTGTACAGCGTGCACCGAGCTGAGGCATGGTCTCACCTTTATCATCCTTTATGCACACTGTTGAGCCATACACGGAATGCATTAATGTAACATGATGTCATGCAGTCCACCTATAGAAGACAGACAAGTGCTGCTATATCTGCCTCCTCTGGAGTCCCTGCTCCAATGGATTATTATTGCCACATTAGTGATTTCATGCACATGCTAAGCTCTGCCTGTGCCTTAGCCTGTCCTTCCCTCAAAGAGGTGGAGCAGATGCTCAAGGGAGTGAAGACAGCAATTAGATGCCTCTTAAAGGACATTTCAATTACAGAGGGTCCACTGGGCAAATGGAATTGTGTTGTGTGTTGCATGATTTGATTACTTTTATTTTTTTGAATTGAAAAAGTATCCATGCATGACTTCGTGGATCCAAACTGTCAGGTAAGCCATTGCCGGATGCTTTGATGATGTCTTGCTGTACAGTATTGCAGGAGATTATTTGCAGCGAATGGAACTGATTGGCATCTTTCTAATACTGTGTTTACACTTACACATTTAAATGGCTCTGGCCAAGCTTTCAGACCGCCTGTTGATCAATAGATGTGCTCAAGTGTCCTCAGAGGACAAGACAAAGAGGGACGGAGAGATACATCAACACATAGTACACAGTATTTATTTATATCCCCAGTGTGTGTGCCCTTTTGCTTATTCACACTGTAAACACTATGTTGTTGATGTGATAAAACAAGACGTCAACTTATATCATCTGCCTTTATTCATTACCCGGGCTCTTTTGTCTCTTTGTGCCGGCTGCGGCGAGCAGACGATGAGGGCCACTTGAGAGTTTCCTCACTGTGGCCTGATAAATCCCGAATAGAACAACGTGTCATAAGAGCTGCAGAGGTGGCGTCAGCGTTGGACGAGAGAGCAAGAATGGAAATTGTGCACTTCAAAAGGGGAAGGCTGGGATTCAATCAAAGCTGCATTCACTGGTCAATTGGTATGAAATATAAGGATGGTTTTAAATTACAGGATTTCTGCACAGTCCTGCATGAAGTAGGCTACTTTCTGCAGAGAAAGAACTGTCCAAAAACTAATTAGAAGGACAGAGTAATATGTTACTAATCCTTGATTTATTTTTAATGTGTCCTGTGCAGAATGTGAAATTCTCTTCTCAGCGTTATCATTGCAGTAATGACTTGTTAGCTCTGGGCCATGGCTGCTCAGGCTCAGGTCCAGAGGGTGTTCTCATAATTTACTCCTTGCCACTCTGTATTTCTGTATTTTCACTGACCTTCAGTCAAGGAAAGCTCTCTGTAATATCACGGCTTACGCTTGGTAATGCAGTGTGATTTAACCTTGCTCCTAAAGGTCTGTGCAGCTTCTGACTGGTAATGGTTAGTGTTTTGAAATTTATCTCAGTCGTTTTCATCCAGGCATGAGAGTGAAGTTGACAAACAGCCACGCCTGCAAGCGGTTTTCTTTTCTGACCTTTAACCTCACTGTATATATTGGACCTAATGTATAGTTAGGACTCATTGTTTTTACAGCTTTCCATACACACAAACACACACAAAATGCCGCTGGCAGGTCAAGGTTTTCACTTATCCAGTGAAATATCTCAACATCTACTAGATCATCACTATCATCTAGTATACTTCATTTATAACTAGTGAGGGCAGTAGTGGCCTAATGGTTGGAGAAGCAAGAAAGTGAGGGAAGTGAAAGTGAAAAAGCAGCTCTTGCCCCTCCCTCATTACCACCCCTGAGGTGCCCTTGAGCAAGGCCCTTAACCGCACAAGTGAAGCTGCTCGGTGACCAGCAGATCAGACTGTGGTTGTACTGGGCAGCTCCATATATATATATATATATATATATATATACAGTATTGGGGAGTAACGGAATACATGTACCGGCGTTACGTATTCAGAATACAAATTATGAGTAACTGTATTCCGTTACAGTTACAATTTAAATAGTTGGTATTTAGAATACAGTTACATTGTTGAAATCAATGGATTACATGACGATACTTCTCTGTTTCACGGGTTTATTCACTCTCGCAACTCCATGCATTTCCCAGAAGCCCCAATATGAAAACGAAAAAAATTGCTTGTTCTTTTCTCAAAGAAAAGCTTAACTCCAAGTCTTCCAGAGTTGCGGCCAAAGCCGATTCGAAAGACCGCTGTTCGCCAGCAGCAGCAGACATCTTCTTTGTTTTCAAGTAGCAGCGAATTCACGCGGAACTGTTGCAACTCTACCGTCATTATATTAAGCCCACCCGCCCACTGACTCTATACACAATGTGATTGGCCTGACTGGAGTTTGGTTTTTCCAGCTCACAAGCCAACGGAGAGTTGCTAACGGCCCTGGCTGCAAATTACATTTGCTGCCACTAGGGTGCATCTATATTTCTAGGCTAATTAACATCCCCCACCCACCTCCAATTCCCGAGAGAGACAGAGACGGAGAGCATAAGAGAGAGGTATTTCATTTGAGGTAGAGAGGAGCTCTTTATTGTACCCTGCTACCTCTCCACTCTCCACCCCCTCAACCTGGGTGGCCAGGCCATAGATGATGAACAGACAATATCTCAGCTGTATTAGAGTGTAGGAGGTGGCAACTCTCCTTCCTTTCTCCTCCTCCTCCTTGGTGGTTCAATTAGAGAAGTCTGACAGGCACTCCTGCGCTTCACATTACCACACACACACACACACACACACACACACACACACACACACACACATTCAAAACACACAAACTAGATAACACTGCAATTTATGTCCCAATATAGCCACTCTCCGCCAGTCACAGGTTCCAGGCCAACCACGTTTGGAGCTCCACACACCTCAAGTCTTGAGTTAGCAACAAGTGCGCCCGAGTGGTCATCACTACTCCCTCCTAATATGGTGAAGAAGGTGCATCTAATGGGACCAGCCTGCGTAAAGGCAAACAGAGTATCTGTACTACTATTTAAAGCTTTAACTCCCCTCGTAGTTCTCCTCCTCCCTTCAATCACAAAACGCAACCAGCCCCTGAGAAACAATCAGGTGGGCACAGGATGATAAGGAATATGAGATGCATAACGACTCTGGGGGAGCTCTTATCAGTCAAATTAGTGCTTTAATGGCTTCAAGGTCAGGTCCTGAAGCTTTTAAAAGACGACTCACGCTTTCAACAGCCTCATAAGCTCTCTGTCTGCGTAAGAGGAGCTTAAGCTTAAAGGTGTGACTCCATCTGCAGAAAGATTATCTTGTGGTTTATGTGGGTTAAAGAAGATCCACCAGATCTACAGCCAAAGACTGAGAGCCAGTATGGGCGATAGTAGGCTACTTACTAAATATGATCCAGTAATAATGTTAGTTATTGATCAGAAAGTTACGTTTTCACAATGAAGTAAACTCAAATCCTTCTTCGAATTCTAATTTGTTTTTAATCCTAAATACTTTTCTTGTCCTTGCATTAAGTGCTTAGATGTTCAAACACGTAACAAGTGTTACATTTGTGCCAAGGTAATTTCTTTTTATATCATTTTTCCTTTCAGCTTCAGTTTTGCAACAATCTTGCTATTTCATTCTATCAAGCAAATTTTTTAAAGACAAAGCCCCATTCAAACATTATTTTTCTCATACTGTCTGTCTGAATATACCTGTATTCACCCTTTGTCAGAAATGCTCTCCTTTAGCGCTTGTCTCTTTAAGCCCCCCTCTCAAAAAAGCCCAGTCTGCCATGATTGTTTAGCAGTTTCTGCATTTGCACTCTCTGAGTCTATGCACCCTCATTGCAGCCGGGAAATGACTGTAACGGCACAACGCATTCTCATGAACGGGTCCGTATGATATCATACAAAAATGTATGCACACCAAAATTTAAGATACCTACGAAACTAGGAGACCGCCAGCTGCTAGTTGTTTAACCCGCTACAGAGCTTTCTGACGTCGGCCACAGACCTCCGTCACAGCTCAGTTGTATCAGCAGCAGTTAGTTGATGTGTTTAGCCGTTACAGAGCTCTGCGATGCTGGCTACGGTTGGTGGTTCAGTTACCCCTAGAAATGGTGATTTTGAGCCGGGTACAGAGCACTGTGAGCTGCCGGTCGTTTCGGCAGATATTATGGTTAAGTTTAGGCAACAAAAAGTTAGCATTATGCGGCGACGAAAGCTAGGTTTAGGCACCAAAACGACTGGTTAAGTTTAGGAAAAAGATTGTGGTTTGGATTAAAACACTCCAGAGGAACATGCATTTCCTGGGTGAAAGTCTTAGGGTTAAGGTCCGCTCCCCATGTGGTGCATACAGCAAAAAAATTACAGTGCTTAACTTTTCGTATCTTTATGGTTCTGAGAACAGGCTGAATGGCACTGTAGCAGCACTTTCTACTCATACGTAGTATAGTTGTGACATCACAACTGTACAGCTGTAACAGCTCATTTAAAGGCACCGGTCTGGATACGGGATGTGTGCTTTTCTCTGTATTTGTGTAGCACTCGACCTGCTTTATCAGAAAAGAAGATATGGAAATCTCACTTTTTAAAATATGAGACCTTTAAGTGCAGTGCACACTGTATATGGCAGCTTCATTTTATGTCCAAAAAACATCTGTACTCCTTATGTTAAAATATTATGACCTGACCCCAGGTTATAAGGCAGGACTCTATTCAGTCTGAACTGTACTTAAGTGGTGCAAATTGGAAAGTTTTCCATTATTTAGCTCATTTGGTAATTCAACCTTGACAGGAGTTTTCCCTTAACAGCTCCTGTTAATTTTAACCTGTTGTATTCATTTAAGGATGTCTGACTTGTAGATATAGATAGCTATATAATATAGAAATATTGTCTTTGACTTTACCCACAAATGCACAGTTCATCCAATTACAAGTATTTTTCAAACGGACTAAATATTAGACGCCTCGAGAGCTCTTTTCTCAGTACAAAACAACCTGACATCGCTCCTTTCACTGTCTCATCCCTGATTCTTCTCTCCTCTAATTACTAACCGAGTCATTGGCATGACCCACAGTGCTGATGCATAGATTTGTCAACAGCTGGCTTATTAGATTAGAGTGCTCGTTTCGGAGGGGGAATGGTTCAATTACACATAAGGAAACACACCAGTATATGCATTCATGGATTCACATATGCAATATTATTCTACATTCACAGAGATGCCTGTTTTACACATGCACATACATTCCTGTATGTGCTGTATGTTTATGAACATATAGACACACACAGTTTTACTGTTCAGAATTTCAATTACGGATTGTATCTGCCTGCCTGCCTGCCTGCCTGCCTGCCCCATGTTGGGGGATGAAATGCCAGGCAATGTGACAGGAGCAGGTGGATATTATGCTTGTGGAGCAAATGTGGCAACCGAAGCCTGCGGGAGAGAAAGACAAAGAGGGAGGTAGGGAAATATTAACAGGGGAATGAAATGATAGTGACAGCAGAAAATGGCAGCGCGCTCCAGCATGGTGCTTATGGATTTATTTGCTGTGTGTAGAGGGGAGATAGAGAAATGGTGTGTAAGTGCAAGTCTCTGTATGACACTTTGTCATCACTCTGTCTGGTTGGGTCTCACTCACATCAGACACCTACTTCATGTAATCACATAATGATCCCCTACTTTATACATCTGGAATGATACCTGTCATGATGGAACAGGGATTACATTTTTACATTTTAGTCCCGTGATTTCCTACAGTTTGCAAAAGGAGTCATTTTTCTTCTAATACTCAAGTTAACTTGTTTTAAGAAAATTCCCTTCTTTTTTTAACCACAAGTCTTTCTTTCTCCTATCAGTTTTAACTTTTCTGGGTCTGGGATGCAGTGTTTTAAATTGATTTCCAAACCCATTTATTTAAAACTGAAAACAAAACCTGATAATTGCTTTGCAAAATGAGGCCAGCAGTGCAAATTCACCTTCACTTCATGGTGTAAGAATGCAAATTTTAAGCATTTTCCTGAAGCATGTTAATGATTGACAACAATTAGATTAATATTAATGAATTATAAAATAAACAACACACGTTTCCTTGTTTTCCTTTAAGTCTTCAGCTTATCAGAAAATGTTTAAATAACCAAATTTGGAAAATGTAATTATACAGCCCGTTCTCATTCCCAGGAGCGCCAAACACCACTGCTTTGTCACGGCCCTCAGCATTTGATGCCGATGCACAAGGCACCCTTGCGCGCCTGTCAAAACGCAGCAGACTTTCAACTGTAAACCCATCCGTGGCAATATTATGGCGCTTACCCACTGCTAGTACCAGCTCTACTCGGCTCGACTCGACTCGGCCGTGGTTCCCCGTCCTCCATTTTCCATTGCAGATTTAGTACTGCCTCATGCCTGAGGCGAGCGTGGCTGGTCGTCATAGCGATGCCGCAGGAAACTGCCGTGACCTAACGCCACACACACACAGAACGTCGAAGGTGTGTTGTTTTTTACTCTCTGCAAGAACATTTTTGTTTCAAAAGAAGCTGGAGGCAGCCGCTGGCTAAACTTAAAAATGGCGGGTTTGTTCAGGACACCCCTCTCTGTCGCTAACAATGATGACGCAGTGATTAGTGACGATTCTCTCTGACCAATCAGTAGTCTGCAGGTTTTCACGTCACCTTTTGGTATCGCCTCAGCTCGCTTGGAACCTCGACGGAGGTGATACTAAAAAAAAGTACCTGTTAGCAGGTACCAGGGACTTTTTTTCGTAATGGAAAACCCAAAAAGGCGAGTAGAGTCGAGGCGAGTCGAGCAGGTGCCATGTAACACCATTAGAGGCTCAGAGCAAGTGCCCCAGAAGTAAGCAACAAAGTCTGCATAAGGAGGAGATCAGGGGAGGTTGGTGTGGGTAGGTCAAACCACACAGGACTTTCACCCAGAAGACCGCGGTTCGTGTCCCGTTCGTGTCTAATGCGTCACTTTAGTTGCGTTTCAATCTTACTTATTTTAACCCCACCCACGATCTTTCCTAACCCTATAGTGTGTGTGTTGTGAATGTTGATTCTATTCTGTGAAAACTCTGAACAAAGCCTTCTCTCATCTGTTATAATTGGCATCATAAATTTGTATCATAAATTGCTACACTGTTTTCCTTCTTGAAGATTTATCTGCGTGAACCTACCTTGAGTCAATCCTCCCTTCCTCTGGTGCCTCTTTCTTATCCATCTAATCTCACATCATCTAAGTGAATGGAGAGATTGTAGATATTCTTGTGTTTCTCATTAAACCTTTACAACATTGTGAACTGAACCCTGCTTCGTGTCACATTGTTCTCCGAGCGCTTGATAGATGATAGGATACGAACCACAAAACAATCGTGATTGGATTGTTTTATAACAGAGCGGTAAAAACCTAATCAAGTAGTTTTGTTTGAATTTACGTTAACCACATGTTCCCAGTGATTAAAACAGCAACCCGTAGTGGAGCATCACAGTTTGCCGTGCAGGGCTATCCAGTGACGCCAATGACAAAGCATCCGTATGTGACAAGCTGGGCTGAGAACATGTTGGATTATAGCATATTTCAAATTATTCTGATAGTGTACTTTTTTTTATTTTAGTATGAATGAAATAATTCTGGTAATATTAGTGCAGTCTATGTGTTGCTTTCAGCCAATTCATTTTCGTGTTCTTGTGGAAAATCCATGAATTATTGTCTTTTTTTATTCTAAACACAGTGTTGTATTCCTGTCGACCATGCATATGCTTTTTTTCAAACGTTTTTGTCGCTTTACTCAATGTGTTCTACGCTTTTCCCCCCACTACCACCAGCAAGGGTGTAACTTTGGTTTGAGAAGTGGGGGAGGCACAAAACAGGGGGTGTGGGGGTCCTCAGCCAGAAAAATGTTTTTTGATTAGAATCACATTTCATCATACATCCATGGTCATACAGGAATCCATGGTCAATAAACCTAATTATTATGAAATTATACCTTATTTTGGAGTTGAACAGCATACATTATGAATTATTTTTTAACAAATAGTTAAGATCAGAGGAAGAGTTTTGTCAAACTTTAGTCATGATACTGTTTTGAAACCATTTAAACTGTTTGTTTTTTTCAAATGCTATAAAAATTTAATAAAACAAACAATAAAACAAACCAGAATTCAATGAAAGTGGTGATCCGATCCTTCATTTTACTTGAGAAGAATGTTGTATGGAACCATCCATGTTATGTTTGGGCAATTTGGTTAAAAGAAACCCACATTTTGTAGCCTAGAAATCCAGACCCAAATCCAAAAGATTAAGGGTCTGGCAATGAGTAATGAAAATGGACCAACTCGAGGGGCGGCACCAAGCATGCATTTGAAAATCTCACTGCACGCAATTGGATAACCCTAAAACCAATCACAACAATACACGGGGTGACATATCCACTTAGCTACCAGCGGAGCTAACTGGTAGATTAAACTCTTGCCGTATCCGGTCGGCAAAAAAGGTCCTTCTTGCAAAGGAACGATTCAAGCGCCGTCTTCTGTTCCTCTTTTAGATAAAAAGCCAAGTTTAACTCGTTCATTGTAGCGGCCAAAACCGTTTCAAACAACTGGTGTTCATCCGTAGCCATCTTGAAATGTTTACTAATGACTTTGACGTCGCAGCGCTGTCGTCATCTGTTTAGCTCGCCTCTGGCCCGCCTATATCAGATACACCGATGTGATTGGTGCAGCTCAGCTACAAGGGCATAGTTAATGAGCATCATTACTGAATGCCAGAGTGACTCGCTGAGCAAATTCAAATTGTGCTCTCGCGAGACCATTTTGAAAAGGCTATAGAAACTTTGAAAATGGGTCACATTTAACACAAGGACAACAGGAGGGTTAAAGCAAAGTGCAGCATGATTTGCTGTCAATTATGGGAATTTAATTTTCATACATTGGTCCATGCAGGGCTGATCATGCGGGATGACATCATCAAAACTGTCCAGTCGTGAGTTGTTTTTTTTAAATTTATTTTTATATAAATTCCTCTTGGTTTTTTTGTAAAAAGTCAGTGCAAACACTAAGCAGACTGAAACTAATAGGCAATAATATTTCATTTGTAGCTGCCAGGTCCATATCTTCCTGTACTGTGGAGAGTTAAATCTTACCATAGGAATGATAGGCAAAAAACAAAACCAAAAGAAAACAACAACAACAACAACAACTCAAAGTTCAAGAAACGTTGTCTATTTATTTATTTATTGATTCATTTATTTATTTATTTATTGTGGTACTGCATCTCATGTGCTCCTCTGGTAATTTAAACACACCTACAAAGATGTGTTTCTCTCTGTCACCTCTAGCTCTCCTTCACAGTGTGCACACAACACTGAGTCTGCAACAGGGACCATCTGATAATAGAATTAGATGCTGAGTTCTTTTCCCATCTATTATCTGGTTGCTCTTCCATGTTAAGACTCCTGCTGCGTCTCAGTCATCCTTTCTTCCAAACATCCTTAAGGGGGGATAAGTTGAAACGGCGTATCGATTTTCCCCCTTTTTTATATCCATTTCTCACATTGTTGCCTTCAGTGGTTGGCTGGTTTTGATTGTTACTTTAACTATTTTGCAGACACTCACTCTCTCTCTTTCTCTGAGGCAAAACTAAAGAGTAACTTCTCAGATAAAACAGGCAGAGTCTATAAAAGATCAGAAAGTAACTATACCAAGAGTTAAAAAAAAAAAACATCAAGTCTGGTTGGTGAGCAAAGATGAAAAGCGTGAATACATAAAAAAACAAAATTCAGAGACATCAAAGAGCTTTGTAAATGAATCCTCTAAACCCAAATGGATTTCTTTTTTCCTCTCTTTGTTCACTTACAATTTACATTTTTCATCTCCATTCTCATGAACAATAAAAAGGTATAAAGTGATTTTGATGTCACTGTGAAGGTTTCTTTCTACATGCAGATGCAAACAGGTAAAATCCCACAGGTTGCCATACAAATCATTGATTCCCAACCACAGGTACTTGTAAACCATGGGGTACTTCTGCAGTTGCCAGAGGCAAAATACTGGAAATAAACATCAATAGGTTGACCGCAGAGTAACACCTCCAACCAGCCTGAATCAGTTTTAACACCATGTGTTGCTGAGTGTGAACGTAATTACCATTTAAGCTAGCAGAGAAGTTGAAATAGGCTACTTCACTAAAAGTAATGGATAAATGATTTAAATGGTTACATAAACGAATAAGGTCAACAGTTGAAATTGTTAGCTATAAGCAACTGAAGAGGATTGGAAAGAGTTAGCTAAAAATATTGGATAAACATAGATAGCTAAAAGTAATAGCTCAATGTTTAAATGATTTGCTTAAAGTAGAGGATTAACAGTTGAAAAAGCTAAAAGTAATGATGACATAGTCCATCGGGCTACATCTAGTCAAATATTGTAAGAATAGGCTATCTACTTTTGTGTTAACTAACAATCACTGCACAATTTGAATTGAACACATTTGGAACGTGACGGGTGAGGTGGGGTGATGAAAGGTTAAACTGATCTAATAGGGGTGTGGGGGTATGTCAGACAAAAAAAAGGTTTGGAACCACAAAGCTTTCCTTAAAGTCAGAATATACAATAGGAGAAGAGATAATAGGGGAGAACATCTAATCTGATTTTATTCCTGTATCATTCTCACTGTCCTAATTTTGCTGGTCCCCACCTTTAAGGACCATCAGGGATCCTCAGACCCACCCAAACTACAAATACTGAGAAAGGAAATGGGGAACCGCAGGAGGGTCTGCTTTCCTGAAATGGTCCTTCCCCACTTTATGTCACCACTGATTCCTCCCTCCAGGTGTACAAATGAAGAACCGACTAACTGCATTGCTCACCAGCTTTGTTGTGCAGAACTTGAAAGGCTTCAGACTCTCTCACTGTTAATTAGGCAATTGAGAGATCTAAGGCACGGGGGTAATTTGGGTTAAAACAGCAACGCCTGTCGAGCATTTATCCGAATGACATTTGCCATCCACAACAAAGGTAGGGGGCAGCTGTGATCTGAATGCATGCTCTTACAATGCACCGATTGTTCATTAGTGTGTGATTGGCTTGCAACTTGCTTGTATAAGTACTGTTCCCTCTACTCAATATGCCTAAGTAATGAATTGGATCTGAATGAAGGCTACAGTTAGATTAGTTGATTTACTTTCTCTCAGTCTTGGATACGTTTCCTATCATCTCCTATACCAAAGTTTGGTTTGCAGGAAAGAAAGAAAAAGGCAAGAGGAAAAAAGGAGGCAAAAATGATTGATTTTAATGGATTTTGCTGGAGGAAAAATGAACCAAGTTCATTAAATAACAATGAGAGAGCATCACAATGTAACTTCAAACGATCCCTTTATGAGTAGTCTGTTTTTGTGGCACAGGCACAGCGGCCATTTAATAACGCTGAAAGAAGCAACCATAACCTTGAACAAACCTTGTTTTCAAAGAAAAAAAAGTATAGCTTAAAATGGAGGAAGAAACTCATATAGAATATTGCCCTTAGCCCCGGTATAGCTCCACTTATGTGGTGGCATCTCTATAGAGGATATGTTGTATCCTCTTAACTTCACTTCAGCTGTGTTTTATGCTGTGATAAATCATAGAGGTCTGAAAGGTGTGCTGAACACAACTACTGTGATTGTCAGTGAGCTTCTGAAGTAAAAGACGCATATTCTGAATGTGATATATACATGTCCAAAGAATGCCTCTAAAACCCAAATAATACCAGAAATATTGCATATTCCATGTCTTATTCGGAATATTCAACCGGAATATGCTGTTTACATGACCTGTATCAAATTTGGAATATTGTCATATTCGGAATAATAGCGAAATATTGGTGTGCATGTAAACGTACTCACTGACTTATTTTAACTTCACAAACATACTTATTTTAACCCAAACCATGATCTTTTCTATATAACATCACCGAGTAGTTTTGCTACCTAAACCTAAATAGTTTCGCAGTGCCGGCACGTAATTTTAATGGTCATTTCATGTATTTCTGTGAGATCAGGTTGGCCATTCTCTATCCAGCCCACCAGATCCCCTCTGACTTTTTCTCCCATCCCAGTCACCTCACTCTCACATCCAGCTACTCTCTCCCGACCTGCAATAACCCCTTTCCCTCCAGTCCCAGTCACCTGACCTTCCCCTGCCCACCTGCTCACCTTTTTCCACTTGCCCTCATGATCCCTTCCATATTTAACTAGCCCTTTTCCACTCACTTCTTGCCAGATCAACGTTGCTGTTTTGCGTTATTGATTTCCTGCCTCTGTACTCTGTAATCTAGAATCTTTACCTGATCCCTATAACCTGCATCCTGAAACCTGTATCTGTATCTGTATCTATACCTATATCTGCCTGCACCTTTTTCATACCCCATCCTGGTTACCTTTGGTCACTCCTCAATCCTCCTCCCTTTGTTGACAGATGTTACCAGCCGTGCTACCATGTGGCTGTTACAAAAACTAATTCCATTATCGTGGTTAAGGTTAGAGGAGTATGATAATCCAGTGATTTAGTATTGCACTTCCATACAGTCTTGCAAGGAGAGGTTTAAAAAGAAACAGTTGAACCAAAGATAAGGTTGCTTATAGAAATGCAGGCAATGCAACAGTGAAACCAATTGTTACAACAAATTGGCCAAGGATTGCGTGAATTTTCCTGTTCAATTTTATTGTTCAGGAGCAATTATACCAATTGATTCTAATACACTAGCAGCCTGCCCTCTTTAGTCCTTGGGGCTTTTTTATAATTAGCCGCTTGTCGACAGCAATGCTGTTGTGTATCAACTGCCTTGCAATGTGTAGATTGTGCTTCACCCCTATAATATAAGTTTACATCCACTATCAAAAAACATTTCCCACTTGGATGATATCACACACACACATCACATAGCTAAGCTGCCTTAGGCGAAAGGAAAACATGGTCTGAAATGTTTATGCAGAGCTAAACCAGTAAACTGCTAAAGCTGACTCTTCCCCTCAAAACTCCTGAAAAACCCAGAGGAGTCCCCACTCTGGCTTGGAATTGTGGTGGTCCACATGATGCTTCATTACGCATGACCATGGACTAGAGGTCAATGTGTTAATGTGCTGATCCTGAGATTTTTCACTGTCGGTCAGCAGACCTGTTTGGAGAGGAGCTTCCGTGCACGCTAATAATCATGAAGTTTGGCAAGTGATCTACTTCACCTTATGCAGTCATAGGGGAGACGCGAGAATGCACAGTCAAATTACCCTGATCACAGGAGGCCGAAGCCCAAACGCTCCAGCTTAGAGTCAACATGAATAGAATGTCCTTTCTCTAATTAGGCAGGCCACATCACATGTCCTCCAGAACACTCAGACGCCTTGGCTCAAAAGGCGAGGCCATCCTGAGAGCCCCAGTCAAAGAGTCTAATCTACAAAACCCAGTCATGTGAGAAGTTTGGGTGGAGAATGCACCTAAAGAGATCCTCTAAAAAGCTTTTGTACATCATGAAAGTCTGGCCTATTTTCCAGCATTTTCAAAAAATACCTTATTATCTACCTAGACCCCTTCTCTCTGTAAAAGCCACCCATTTATTTTCAGGCCATTTGCCTGTGAAATCCCTCCTCTGTAGGCACCCACTCTCTAGACTAGCGTTTGCCATTAATGATTACTTGCCATGCCTCGGCTAAGAGATGAGCCCAATTAATTATACATGTAAACCAGGCCTTATTTTTAACTGAATTTTCCACTGAATGACACAGGTGCCACTTAAAGCCAAGCGAGTCACAGCCAAGTCGCCAAGCATGTCGCTGTCATACTTTTGGCTGTGAGAAAAGGCAGAGGCAAGTGCATGAAAAGTATAACACACATTTGTCATCTCTGGAATTACGATTGGATGTGGGACGGATCACATTAGTCATCATTAGAGAAGATAGGAGGAAGGAAGAGGAAGGAAATGGGGATTCCCATCTTATAATGCAGTCAAACAGACTTGCACTAAAACTGCATTTCTCGTCTTGACAGTTGCACAAGTGTTTTGAAAAGACAATCTGGCATGGGAATGCTAGACGAAGCTCACTTTTCTCCTTAACAGCGACTATGCCTCTTAAATATTGCTTCTATATGACTTTGTGTTTGCCATTTTTACCAGAATAAGACTTACATTTACTCACCTTAAACATGACTTTAAGACGTGGACATGTAACATGGTTTTGTGAAATCACAACTAGTTTGCAAGCCAATCCAGTATGCAACGTACACAAGTGTGTTGCATAAACTCACATTAAAGTGGCTATATGTAACTTTCAGTTTGTGTTGATTCTAGCGGCCACTTTGGACAAAAGCGGTAGTGTTTTTACCACCCCTGCTGTCGTAAAGATCTTTTCTTTACGGTGCTGTACTGCCCACTGTATATTACCGAGTTAGCGTTACATGGAGGTCATATAGTCACGATGAATATTTTGCTCAGACAGAAAATCATTTATTTACAATAAGAGAACACGTTACAGATGCATCGCTGCATTTCAAGTGTTGCATACTTAGCCTGGATGTATTGTGAGCTACACCGGGCATCACTGTCACTGTGTCACGAGCCAAAGCATTAAGAGATTGTAGCAACAAACGTAATAATAACTTAGATTTATATAGCGCATTTCATGAAACCCACGGATGCAGGTGAGACAAGGGAAAAGAAAATAGTAGGCCAACACAAAAACGGACTAAAAGGACTAAAACGACCGCGCTAAATGGAAGGGGGACGTCATTTAATGTCGGCTACTGACATACAACCACATCGCGCAAATAACATCTAAAGTTATTTTATGAATTAAATAGACATATAACATACCTGAGGGCCAATTCAGGGATGTTTTTTAATCATTTATAATCCCGTAATTGTCTCCATCTGCTGAAAGGCCGACCGAGATAGACTCGGGGTTTCGCCCGTTGTCTTTCACTTTACCCTTTTAGCTTTTAGTTGTTGTTTGTTTAATTTCCTTTTTTTCTGTGATGGTCCTGCCCCAGTATCAGCCATAACTACTTCAGATAACTTAATTATGACTTAAATACTGTGTTAGTGATACTCACTAACACAGGCTTTTCTGGTGTTATGCCGAAATTTGTAACCCGTCAGAATGTGTGCTCTGTAGCGATGTCTACCTGCCGTAAATCATTCTGTGACTTTGCGGGAAAAATCGGACCCGGGCAAAGGCTTTACTAAAACCTATATAAAAATAGCGTTCTTTTCACTGTAAGTCTCGTTTCCTGTAACGGGTCATTTATGATCATCAGATGGAAAACTACACAGTTTTAGAAACATTTAAAAGTGACATATAATCACTTGCACTGAATGGATTTTTCGGTGAGAAACATCCATTTGTTAAAACAGATTTAAAATATTTTATTTTTTATTTGAAGATTCTGATTCTTTTGAGGGAGAAGGAGTAGATATAATTTAAGCAATTTTTAACTAGGTAATTTCTTTGTGGAAAAACCATATGAGACACATATCATTCTTCCAGGCAGAGAATTGTATTAAAACATGTCTAGAGGGGGTCTTCAATGAATAGCTATATTGATAATTGATTAATGAAGCTATTTAACAAGCAAACAAATGTAATGTATTTTGGCTGTCTAACCCTTTGGGACTGTTGATACAAAATAATCAATTTTAAAGTTTTTTTTCACTATTCTTTTGACATTTTGTACACAAAAATAGATTTTATCAGTCTTTGCAGCTGTATACAGAGAGAAGATTGAGTCCTTTTTCAGCAGTATTGCAGTCTGTTACCGCATGACGACAGGTCTTTCGTTGCTACCCACACTCAGCCATGGAGGTTGCATGGCTGACAGTGAATACAGATGTAATCTTTCAACCCTGACATACTGGTTGCTTGATTCTGGTAGCAAATTGCAGCACTATTGCCCATCTTCCTCCCATGTTCATAAAACCACTGTCTCATTCTCACCCTGTTTCAGTCCATCCATCCCTCACATCTGTCTGTATAATGGTACCGCCGGCCCTCTCTAGATGCTTCATTATGATGACAGACACCAGGCCAACAGGCACTGTGTGTGTGTGTGTGTGTGTGTGTGTGTGTGTGTGTGTGTGTGTGTGTGTGTGTATGTGTACGTGCTCGCGTGTGTCCAGCCAGAAGTCTCCCAGCAACCCACTTTCCTCTTTTGTGCCTCTCATTCGGTGACCCTTCTTTCTCCTGGCATGAAAATGCATCATTGTAATCAGAGGGAGCAAAAAAATAAAGCAAAGTCTCATTGTAGAAGCACCCGAGAGGCAACTAAGATCTGATTATCCAAACCTCTCTGGAGGAACTCTGAAACATATGTGGTCATATTAACAACAAATTGTGAATGTGCTCCATCATGGAAGACAGATTTCAGTCAGGGGGGACAGAGAAAGTGGAGCACAATATCAGATGCTTATTATAAAGCAGGAGCTGCAGGAATAATTTATAGGGGGTAAACCATATAAATTAATTACCTTAGGATGATCCCCACTTTGGGAGTAATAGTCAGGGTCTTACCACTAGTGCCGGTGAAGTGGTGGAGCAACACACTCACTAGAATGACGGCAGAGATATGTATCAGTTAGACAATTTTAAATACAATCTGACAAAAATCTGACTGGTAAAATTGTTAGTAGATGACAAAGTGTGTTCTCTGGCTGACAAAGATCTCTGAGATCAAATGTGCCAGGGATCATCTTCTTAATTGAACTTAAACTAAGAGCTTCATTTCTTTATTTGATGTTTTTCAGATCAGGATGACAGCAAAATAAGCAGTCAGACAGTAGAATATTTTCAAAAATAATTGTCAGTGAGACAAGGCGCTTAATGTCAATTCTGATGTCAATTTAAAAACAGGCTATACACTGGGATAATTAGAAAATTACCACCAAAAACATCTTAGTGTTTATAGAAGAGATGGACATATTATGGTGTTAAAAAGAAGGAAGAGGAAACTTTTCAACTGTGGGAAACTTTAACACATACAAACCGCTTGTTCGTGTTTACCAAACAGGCTGGTGTACCAAAGCAGATTTTAAACCACCACTCCTGAATCCAACTTTCTTTGGATGGAGCTTTCTCACTGCTGTTCAAGAGGCAGTTTGCAGTTCAGTTTCAGGAATTTTATGGTAAGTTGTTGGATCAGTGGTTTTTACTGTTACATAGCAGGAAAGACATGGGTTCAAACCCCACTGGGGCCTTTCTCTGTCGGTTTGTGTGTTCTTCCCATGCTCATGTGGACATCCTGAGGGTGCTCCAGTTTCCTCCCACATAAAAAGACATGTGTGTGAAGAAACCTGACATTACACTTCACTAAGGTGCTTGTCTTACATCAAAAGCTGTTCATTGAGCATCAGAATGTAGGTTAATCTAAATGCAGAGGACCATTTCCACATAGGAGTGAAATGTACTTTTTAATGTTAAATGTTATTTTACTGAAGATTAAGGCTGAAAAGACAACATGAAAATCTTGCCAGTCACTTAAAAGCCTGGTGTAAATAAAGTCCAGCACAAATAAGTGTAGTCACAGCCCTGAAATAAGACACGTTGCAGGAGTAAAAGAGGTAAGGGTTTTCTGCCTGGTCATACCAGCAAAACGGCAAAATGTAATGGTGAAATCAATTCATTACAATGGGATCACCTCGAGTAGTGGATTTGCTTGAGGGGATGCAGTAAATGCAACGTCCTACATCGTAGTATAAACTGCACGCAGTTAAGAGACAGGTAGTCTACCTGCTCCGATGCCGCAGGAAATTCCGCCGGATGCATGTATTTTCGCCGATATCCGTCTCCTTCTGCTTTTTTTGTGTTGGAATTTTAAACTCCGGTGGATTTACGAGGA
Source organism: Sander vitreus (assembly GCF_031162955.1). Lineage (NCBI taxonomy): Eukaryota > Metazoa > Chordata > Actinopteri > Perciformes > Percidae > Sander > Sander vitreus. The sequence goes on from NC_135877.1 coordinate 16,445,828, forward strand.
CTATGGTTAACTGCTCCTCAGATCTCTGCAGGGTAAATCCAGACAGCTAGCTAGACTATCCAATCTGAGTTTTCTCTCGCACAACTATTTTACAGCGTTTCCGTGCTGAGCTTAGCACCGCCCATGACGACTGTGATTGGTTTAAAGAAATGCCAATAAACCAGAGCATGTTTTTCTCCCATCCCGGAATGCTGTGTGGAATAGCCAGACCCTCCTCCGGACCGCAGGACCAGTACAAATAGTTAACAAGCCGTTAGCAAGACTTTTTTTTTTTTATCTCAAAGAGACTTGTTCTCTCTTTATATCTTTACTTTTTTATTGAATGAAATAATGTACAATCCTAAAAACAAAATACCAGGGGGAGTAAAGGGAATAGTACTGAGAAAATAGGAAGTAGCTCAGGGAGCTATTGTGACAGAATAGTGTTAACATGTTCTGGCTAGCATGTTAGCGGTTAGCTCGCCAGCTAAAGTAGCTCAACAACCCTGTCATGTCAGTTTATATGCTATTGAATATGTTAAAAGCGAAAAGAGCTTATTTCAAACAGGTACTTTTACTCAAATGCAATGGCATACATCAATAATGTATGGAAAACACAAATTAGTGTTTTATTGTCATGTATTTTCATCATATAATGTTTTTTTTTTAACTTCCATTGAAAATATCTCTATATATAAGTGCAGCAGTTGCCATCTCATGCCAAACACGCCCTGGCTGCTGCTATCTGTCTGAAAAATAAAAAGCAACAGTGCTGGGTGAACAGCAGTGGCATTGGCACAGTTTGTGAGGCAGACACAGATTCCCCCTGAGAAGATCAGTGGCTGCACTGTCCACCATCAGGGGCTCTTTTTGTTCTCTGATAGCTCCCATGTTCACGGCGTTAATCGCTTAATTAACTGCACTTTCTTCAATTCAATTAAAGGGAGCGTAATGGTGTACAAAGTGTGGAACAGCACTGACCCTTGAGGCGATCCACAGTCCCTCGACAATTATCCTGCCTTCTACAAGAAATGTCTGAGGGGGCAAAGGATTATTATATGAGCTCTTTATGGAACAGTTCACTCCGTAGGCCATATAGCTGCATGGAGAATAATGTTTATGAGTTACTGTAGATTACTGTGATTGAATCAATTGAGTGCTTCCACTGCCTTATGAATAATTCACTTTTGACTGACTGAGTTGAATAAATTATGTGTCAAATTTGTCATGTGGCATCAATTTTATTTCTACACCATGTTCCCTGACTGACAGGCGGAGATGTCTCAGAGAGGTACTATTTCTGCAACCTTGAAACTTACTGTTGCAGTTTTTAAGTTAAACAATCGGAACTATAACCTGGAATCTTTAAGGAAGTCATATGATATTCATGGAGCAGACCGTCTTCACCCAGAAAACAACTATTTAGCTTGATTGTGCAAGAAGCTCATGATGACCCATAATTACATTTCTTGTTAGGTGGCTGTAGTAATTCTAGCAAGAGCAAACGAGGTGACAAAGTATAGGAGCGCCAAATTTGGCATTAGGAGGAAGGTTGGGGTGGTAGATAGGTCAAACAAATACAGGAAATTTACTCAGGAGACCGGGGTTTACTGTCACTTTTTGAAATTAACCGAGTTTTATAGATCTTAGTCTGCGACACAATGAAGTCAAGTTACGTCCTCATTTTAGTAGTTTTACGTGACTCATTTTAAGCTAATCCCTGATGTTTAACTAACCCTAACTAAATATTTTGTTGCCTAAACTGAACTAGTTCCATTTCACAAAGTTAACTATGTGTTTAAAACTGTGCCCGTTATATTAAATCAAACAAACACATGATTAAAATTTTCCACCGCGGTCACATGTTGCGGCCACCATGCGGCAATACATAGAAATAGGTCATATATCTTTTTGGGAGTCATCAACATTGCCTATTCTGTCGTTTAGGTATCAGGATGTGTTGCATGGAGAGATCTCAGCTTTTAGTTTCAAATAAAATCTTGGATCATTAAAAGGTAAACCCTTTTGGAGGCTGCCTTTCAATTAGCCTTTATATTATGTATTTAAATGCAAGCCAACTAAAAACGCCAGGGAACACTGGGTGTAAAATGAGAAACTACAGGCCAATGTAATCAACCTCTTTGCACATTGTTTACATGCAACCTAATCGAAAAGGAAGATTTACTGTATAATTGCATGTGGAGCAATGCCTTGATAATTAGAGTGGAGACAGAGGGTCCAACAGCTTGATTGGACTGTCTGATGAGAACAGGGTCAAGAAGGAAAGGCCTATTTTTGTGCTCCCCTCTCATGCATCCCCCCCCAGTGTCTGTCTGACCCTTTTCTTGCTCTCATCATTAAACTGCATATGCAGCAAAGTTCCACCCTCATAATGTACCTCTTCTGGAGTTAATTAATGGCCCTATTAGGTGAACTCATTAGCGATGAACTGTAATTTTCTTATTTCATCTACTCATTAGCCGACAATATTCATAATTAGCGGCATTAGGATGATTATTGCATGTCAGTTTGGCCAGCATCAGGTCTCATTCAGCTGTGCATGCTGTGAGGTCTGATATTAACTGATATTAAGACTGATGAAAGCTTTTAAAAAATGTAAATGTGGGAAGAAAAGGTGTGTTGTTCCCACCACCAAGGTCTGTGTAGGTCAGATTACTTACCATGAAAAAGATCACATCATCAATAAAAAAGCAGAACAAAAAGATGAGCATCTCAGTGGCGCTGAGTGTCTTAACATACACTAAACAACATTAAGTTCTCCAGGGAATTGGATACACAGTCATTAGCAAGCAAGCAATTGTTCGGATGTCAACACTGCTCACCTCTGCTTTGCTCTGCAGTGCTTTTCCCAAATGGCTTTCAATTCTTCACCTAAACACAATGTCCATATTCAGTCTTTTTTAATTTGAGGAATTTTTCATTCTGCTTATTATCTTGTTTTACAAAACCTATTTCAGACATGCACAGAGAAAAGAATGCAACTGCTCAATGAGGACGAGTTTTACTTATTTAATCACCATTAATCATGCACGCTGAAACATCCTTTCAAATGTTTATTGTACTGAATGTTGTTTCAGTAATTGTTATTAGACTCTGCTCCAGTCAGAAACTGAAGAATGGTGTGTATGAAAACTGTGATGAGTGTGTTAATCACCACACTGGACCCGCCTGACAGCTGCTCGCCATGACACACATTTTGATTTATGACAGCAGCTAAGAGAACACACAAAACTGTTTCTCTTCTGTTTTCCATCATCTTGAACGGAATAGGAGGTGAGTGGATGGATCATCGCTTGATTAATTTCTCCGGCATTCATTATAGGGTATCATAACTGAAATAGGATATGCTCCAGCAGTGTGTTTGCTAATGAAGAAAATGCTTAACAATGTCCCACTGTGCAGTCGAAACAAAACATTTGCAATGTTGATTGATATTTTTTTTTCAGTTGGGGGATGATGTGGATTTTGAAAAAATTTCTTCATAACACATTTTAGTAAATTAACTAAAATAAAAAACATTGTATTAGCGTTAGCTAATTAGTTTATAGAGAAGCAAAAAAAAACAGTTTAACATTATTAGGAAAGAGCTAATGCTAGGCTAACCTGTAAAGAAGTTAAGAGTTAATTGAATTGCAGCGTTGCTCCATCATTGGCTTAAGCTAATTTAGCTTGAGTTCGCTGAATTTCTATAGTTAATCGCGATTAATCGCATATTTTATCACATGATTAAAATTCTATTATTTTGCATTTCAGAACAGTTTTTAAGTACATATTAACAATGGAAAGCAATTCTTACCAGTGTATCTTAATTGGGAATCAAATGAATGGAAAGAAAGAATTTATTTACTGTAAACAAAAGAAAAATGTGTGAATCTGTCATTATTGCACAATTCCAAAAAAGTAACTAACTAAAAAACTAAAAATCTCTATCCTTACTAGAGTCACTGTAGTGTTTAGTAACTCCTAAATAATGTTGATTAGTCACTGACGTCCAGTGATCACCGGTTAATGAGACAGCGTTTGCACTTTGCAGCAGTTCCAGTGTGGCTGCTTTCTCAATTCAATTCAAAACTTTATTGCCATGTCAACATAGTTGATTGGAATTTATCTCCGTGTCGTACAGGCTGTGTATGCGTGAAAACTACTGTCCCCCTCGACGGCAATGAGATGGGTCAGAACATGCCAACCATAGTCTTTAAGACCCGAGTCCTCTACGATGCTGACAGGTCTGCAGTTAGTTGCCACCCGTTTCGCAAGAGCTGTAGTAATTTTTTTGGATTTGGTTTCATCCACAGGTCGGCAAGTAGCACTCTCCAAAATAGTGCTTTGCCTGAGTGGGTAGCATGCTAGTGGGTAGCATCAACCACTAACGAGTCACTTTAATTAGCTCGTAGGTGGTAGCTCAAGCTTGACGTGCTTCGGTGATTTTTTATAATTCGGCTTTGCACAATGTGCATATGGCTTTCGACTTTTCTACTGAGCCGTCCAGGAGTTTTGGAAAATAAAAAGCGCCGTTCAGAACTGTGTTGCTGCTGTCTTTCTCCATCAGACCTGCAGCCTGCAGCAGCAGGATGTGTTACGAGGAAGTATGGCAGCTTGATGATAAGTAATGGTGCGGCAAAGGATCAAAATAGTAGCCTGTTCGGCACAACGCAAAGCCAAGTGAAGTGTAAAATAAATTAATAAATGCCGGCATGCGATTAATGTGATTAAAAAAAATTAACGCGTTATGCTTGGCCCTTAATCGCATCACGATTAACACGTTTATGCTGACAGCCCTTATTTTAACTAATTAAGAAGACACAAATAGCAAATGTCAAATGGGTTCGCTTGCTCCTCCGCTCACCTCGGCCACCCACACTTGTCGCGGAGCAGACAGGCTTACCTTGCACTTGAATTATTTGTTTTGTTTAGAGCGTCTGAAAGGGGCAGCACTCCTCTCTTTTTGCAACCCTGGTCTTCATCAGTCTGCCCCCTGTGGCTTCACTAAAAAACTGGGTTGCCAAGGCAGGTGATGATTGGATGCTGCCAATTTGGTGTCCTGCAGTGTTCTCTGACAGACCCCAGGCATGCACGGCTGTGAGGCAATGTGGGTAAGGCGAGATATAAACTGGTGTTGAAAGCAGCTAAATCTTAACCAAGTTCAGTTGTTTTAAAGAATTCTTATTCACAAAAACAGTGTTCCTGAGAGCAGTGGAATGAAATTGAAATAGATATGTTCATCCATGTGAATGAGAGAAAGAAGGCTGTTTGAGATGCCACTGAGGTCCATAATAAGAAACCAGGCTCTGAATTGTGTCCCAAACTGATTTTAGACGTCCGAAGCTACCCCCATAGGCCATGAAATGAAAATGTTGACTCAACCAGTCAAAGCCTGTCCTTTTTATTCCGAGTTATTTCTCTCTCCATTGACTCTCTACAGCTTTCATAGCCAGAAGTGCCTCCTTTTTTGGACGGAGTTATTAAGACCAGGACCACTTCGATTATTCTCCAAGAAAATGCAAGCATGGTCGTTAATCCGGCCCGGGACTAAGATTAACTCCACTGCAGCCTCTAACTCTCCCTTTTGTTTGTTTGTCTATTTCACACATGCCCCCTTGCTTATCTCCTGAAATGGTAAATGCCATTTGTTTTGTTCAAAGTAATTCAGGGTGTATTGGAGTGTGATTGTGTTGCTGAGAAGGGCTGCCAGGGCAAAGATAAGATGTCAGTAGAACATCCTCTCAGCAAAGACTGGAGTCCAAGACCCTTATAGACCCTTATTTTATGTATACAATAAAGGAAGGCTGTCATATAAATGCATCAGACACAGGATACAGCTGGAGGTTATGATTGGATATTTGGATATTGGACATCTGTTTCCTTCCCCCAAGGGTGTCTTCAGCCTGCCTGCATACAGAGTTTATAAGCTCATGGCAGGATAATGAACTTCACTTCTACTATTTCTTTGTTTTGAAGGAAGACAGTGCTGTTTCATGATTTATCAGTTGAACTTTTGTTCTGTGAGTTTGTTAAAGGATGTAAATGTTGCTTGACTGAAACAATATAGGAAAATTCTTAAAAGTTACAGTATATAAGTACTGTTTAAAGCTTTAGTGCGTAACTTTTTGATATTAATGAACGTCCGTTACATTCAAGCCATTGCCAAATGAGTTGATACAAAGCTAATTGAGACTATCGGCTCCACAAAACTCTCTCTGTATTTCTCAGCATGGCTGTGTTCAGAAGATTGTGTCGTCCGGTGACTTTCTCGCGCAGAAACTCGAGTAAAGATAATTACCTCTTCTGAAGAGTCCATCATGTTTTTTTAATCCTCCGTTTCCTCCTTGGCTACTAGCAACTGTGTGGGGGGGGAGGGGGTGGTGCGCGGTCACAGAAGGCTTGTATCATGTGGACGCGCTGAAGGTATTGTTGTCATTACTTAGAATTCCTCATGGGGGCAGCAGACACTACGCCACATAGCTTTAATATTTCAACAGTTTTTGAATTAATTTCAGTGGGCCTTGGTATTGGATTTGACTAGAAATCTGATCTTAGTGATACTTTTATGTGAATTATATTATGATACTGGATTTTTGTACTAGACAATAATTGGATGCATGGCACTGTATAATATTAATTCATTTTGTCTTTTGCCAGCCAATAAAGACAATGGCTACCCATCACTTCAAGCGCAAAATGATAATATAACCAGAACTCAATGTGTGGTGCAATGGGGGGTAAAATCAAAAGAATTAATTCAGTATCAGTATGTGCAATGACACTTGAAAGTGTGTACACACAGTGAGGCTTTAGCAATGAGTCCCTGGTCACTGTCTCTACGAGTCAGTCACACAATCACATAAATGTGACACCTAAATGTGCTTAAAGTTGCCACGTTTCCTCTCAAATATGGAGCATGTGGTGATAACGAGCCCACATCAGACACCAATCATGAAGCACATCTCAACGCAGACCAGGCACTTGTTCTCATTCAGGTGAAAAATGGCCTCATCTGCGAGCGGCCTTATCTTCTTCACTTGTGACCTGAACTCACTCCCCAAACTCATTTACAGAAACATCCCCTCATCTGCCCTCTACACCACAGAGACAGAGAGAGTGAGGCATAGTTATAGCTCAGTGGACATTTATTGGCTCATTGAAGGTTTGCAATTCACTTTTAACACAAAGAGACGTATGAGCAGATGTATCATGATACCAATTGCTCCCGTTCAATGTAGCGATACCTAAATGCTTGGCTAATGGTGAACATCCAACACACAAACCCCACTCAGTATGCATTTTATAGTAAAGCTCCAAAGGCTTAGTTTCATTCCCAAATGGTAAAGAGCAGTTTCTTCTTGAGCAGCACTGATCAATGAAAGAACTGATGAGGGGGGCTTTACAATGAGCCCCAGGGCTGACCTTTTGAGGTGAACTTGTGGTTGTACAAGTCCTTAGTTGGTTGGCCTGCAGAGGTAGACCTTTGTTCTTTCAATCAATATGTCAATTCTGCACAATTCAACTCAAAATAATCCAGCATACTGTAGAATAACATAACATGTTATGTAAAACAATGTTGCGGTGCGGGCATTATGTTATTGTGTGTGTTTTAAAGTGTTTCTCTGTTTTAAAGCTTTAGTGCGTAACGTTTTAATATTAATGTTACATTTAAGACATTGTCAAATGAGTTGTTACAAAGTTAATTAAGACTTTCAGCTCCACAAAACTCTCCCTGTATTTCTCAGTATGGCTATGTCTAGAAAATAGTAAATAGAATTCCTCATGGGGGAGACAGAAACTACGCACTATAGCTTTAAGAGGTTTTATTATAAGTTGTGTTTTTGCTTTTTAGGCATGTTATTTTTCTTAATTTATTTTAAATGTTTGTATGAAAGAAATAATTTTGCGCCCCACAGTACGTGTTTTTTTAAGCACTTTCCATTCTTTTGTGAATGCACTTACATAGAATTAGAAGTCCTTTGACCATGCTGGGCTTCAATCCCATGTTTCCATGTTTAATGTTCTTCTGTGGGCTGCTTAGCCGCCATCAGAGCCAATGAACATTGTGCAACCACAGAGAGAAGGAAGATCAAAGAAAACAAAATCCAAAAACTCTCAATGGCAGACTATACAGAAAAGTCTAACCAGGTTTTAACACATTCACAAAATAAAGTAAAGTAAAAAATGTCATCTTGAAGAAATAATATATAACTAAGGTAGGTGTTACTGGAAAGATTCAGACTTTGTTTATTATCATAATTCAGATTTTTTTTTTTATGCAGCTAATGTGACAAATGTAATTATTCTCTATTTGAGAGCAGATGTAGCTCAAAAAGCCCTGATAGCTCAGCTGGTCAACAAGCCTCTTTCACAAAATACTGCTCAGGTCAGAATGTCATGTTAAGCGTCTGAGAGTTAAAAACACATAAAATAGTGTCGGTCTCATTGGTGAACAGAAATTACAGTGGAACAAGCAGTTCCCAGTTTCTCCCCGAGAGTTGAAATGAAAATTAGAAACTAAAGTAGCAGCATCTTATGAGGGAAACTAAAAAATGTCAATATGATGAAGATTTTTGTTCAGCAGGTACAGGTTATCAAACAGTCCTGGGAATTGAGCTAAGGTGTTTTACTATGAAGAACATTATTTTCAGAAAAACCAGATCATTTTGATTAATCCAAAGCCTTTTTTTCCCCACTTGTAACACATAGAGATACCTGATTTACATTTAATTTGCATTAAACTGTATTACAACATCTATAACCTTGTTAAAAATGCAATTTATTCTGGTGATGGGAGACTTCTGATTTTCCCATCCAGTTGGCATTGTTATGTTTTCCCTTCACCTTATCGGAGGCTTCATCCTGCATAAGAACATCAGCTGACATTGCAACTCTGACCGTGGGAGGGAATCAAAGGAAAGAGACTGGTGTGCTTCCAGGGGGGAGGGGGGTTCCATATGACAAGGCTGATATGAAAGCTAAAGACCATTTTCAGGTGGACTGTTTTTTTTATTTATTTTTTTTTACTTGGCCCAACGCCATTCTTTAGCGCTGAGAGTGACACAAGCACTCCCAGACGGCGGTGTTTTGCATGAAAAAAAAAACATGCCAGGTTAGGTCAGATGCAACACACCAGCTGGACAAGGACCTCAGCAGGACACTCAGGAGGACACGCAGACGCTGTGTGATCTGCATCTTGGCATCGCCTGGGCCTGAGGGGACTGAAGCGCTGCATTCATTGACTTTCAGGGCCGCGGTTGTATTAATGCTGAACTCCCCCTTTTTCTCTCTTGTTTGCTGCTTCAAATACTTTCCCTTCAGGCTTTTTAGCATTATGTTGATCCAACTAAATCGCTAACAATCTCAAAGACACTGTTCAGTTGGAAAAACACACCTTTTCTGCAAGTTTTTTTTTTTTTATGACTCAGTGTGTGCTTTAACTCCACATACAGTATACTGAGTCAGCTGATTGTCAAATCATTCGTAGACTGTGTCCTAATGTCATTTAACCTTAATTTCACCGGTGAGTACCTGATCAGCTGTGTTGCACCGGGTTGCATAAATGTCGCTGTAGGTGAAATCACAACGCTGTAAACACAGACCACTGCAACAGCAAACCCAAATTAGGTAGAGATGCAGCAGTGGAGAGGGTTGGGTTGTGAGAGAGTGGGGCTGTTTTCAGTTTAATCAATCATCCCCACTGAAATCAGAGTTTGGAGGAAGAGTGGGGGTGAGCAGTAGTAGGTGGGAATGTGGGCTGTTTTGCGAGGGAAAGGAATCCCATTTTTTCCTCTTAAGGGGCTGCGTTGAGCCAGCTCATTTTTCACCTGGGCGCGGCTCAATCGTTCATTAGGCAGAGAGATAGGGGTGTGTGTGTGGCGGATCTGTGCAGCTGCTTCATTACTCTCTGAAGACTGGCAAGATCGGACCACGCTGTAGAATATTTAACCCCCTCCCTCCTTTTCCTTCCCCTCTTTCCCCTCTTTCCCCTCCCCACCACTGCCAGGGGAATGATGTGATGACTGAAATGTTGATCTCTGAGGAAGATAGAACACTTTTAGGTAACAGCACGTCTCCACTTAAATGTTCTTTTCATCCCTTTAAAGGACAGATCTGTCAAAGTTGGCTCTGTTCCAAGAGTATTACAAAAAAATAGGAGGCTTTACTTTACAATATACAGTATGCAGCCGGTATTGAACAGTGCGCCAATACAGCTTTATTACTCATGCATTTAATGTCAAAGGTCTCTCGATTAGCCTCCAGTGCATTAGTCTCATGAACATGGCTGAGATGTGGCCATTAGACATACCTCATCATCCATTAACGGAGGGTAATATGGTTGCAATTATTGCCTCTTTAGTGACTTGAGGTCAGATTTTATACTGCAGTGCAGCCATTTGCAAATGTTTCCAGAAAATTCTTGACATCACTTTACTATACAAGGAAAAGTTTGTGATGAATAAAATAGGATATACACAGAAATATGTAGAGGTTTTATAAGTGTTAAATGATCATTTTGGTTCAATACACCTTGGGTTTTGTCAAATCAAATAATCAAAATTATAAAAAACGAGATTAAGGAAAGTAAGTCTAAACTGAGTCTAAACAACTGTTAAATGAATAGGTCTAGTGGTACAATAATGGGAAGTTTTAACAGTGGTCAAGTGAAGTACAAGTACATCAAAATGGTAGTTAAGTACAGTGCTTAAGTAAATGTAGTTATTTTCCAACACTGGTCAAAGTTGAACGAGGAAGTCCGCCTGTGATGTTTTGGGTTAAAGACATGTGCGTAGTTTCTGCCGCCCCCATGAGGAATTTAAAGTAATGTCAACAAAACTGTCAGCGCATCCACATGATACAAGCCTTAAATGACACCCCACGCCCCCCCCCACCCCCCCTCCACGCAGTTGCTAGTAGCCAAGGAGGACACAGAGGATTTAAAAAAAGATGGTGGTATTTGTCTTCACTCAAGCTTCTGCGCGGGAAAGTCACCGAAAGACACAATCTTCTGAACACAGCCATACTGAGAAATACAGAGAGAGTTGTTTGGAGCTGATAGTCTTAATTAGCTTTGTAGCAACTCATTTGGCAATGGCTTGAATGTAACGGACGTTCATTAATATCAAAACGTTACGCACTAAAACTTTATAACTTTACTGTTTGCCTTTGTTTTCTCTATCAAATAAGTGTTTCTAAACCAGAGGAAGTTTATTTAAAACCTGACTGATCCTTTGACCCTTACTGTTCCTTACCCTGCTGAAGGAATGATTGCCAAACTACAAAAATAAGACTCAAGTTGTCGTCTCTGAGCCCTATATCGGCCCTCCACTGTCTGTGAGGGCTTTTTCTGTATGTCATTTGGCCGTACTGAGGAGCTGTGCTCTGTCTCTGCTCTGCGTCGCCTGCATATGCGCAGGATGTCACAGAGAAGAAGCCTCATGGCGGGTCTGGTTGGTATCGTGTTGACATCTGTCATATGTGTTTGTTTATCAGGAAGAAGGCAGCACCACAGGAGAGAGACAGATACTCTCCAGCAAGTGACTGAACTGTTACCTACTCTTCATCTCATGGGGGGGAAGCAGAACTGCTGCTATATGATGCAGACTCCATACCTGCACATATAAGCTTCGCTGTAGATCCAATAAATGTACACACTCTGATTCACACACAGGAATAGACACACACTCCAAATCCACGACGGTGAGGACAGTTTCGGTTATTTCGCGATGGGCTCTTTACCTCCCATTATCAAGTGATTTCTGGGAATTTCATCCCAAACCAAAGCGCTGCAATGATTTATCTCTATAGAATGCCATGACAAATGATCCTCTGGTGTAAAAATACTATTTGTGTAATTGGATCATTCTTTGGCCTGCACTCCATAACTCCTCCGTCTGCTGCTGGTAGAGTTATGTGCCCTGGTGGCAGGTAATGTTTTTCATTATATGCCAGGCCAGGTTTATATATAGAAAATGGGTGGGAAGGGACTGGGTCTAGCCTGGAGCCATTTGCTTGGAAAGTCCCTGTAGGTGCATCCAATATTGATTGCTTGGGAGTAGAGTGATCTATCCCCACAGAAAGGCAGCATATGTACTGCGGGGAGTGGAGATACAGGGTGTTCTTATCTCGCTAAATTTAGCAGGCAAAGCAACACCCATGATGACAACCTCCTATAGCGGAGGTGCCATGAAGCACACTGTGGAGCTAGCATAAACAACACACAAAGGCATGTGAGCACAAAACAAAGCCTTGGTTTGCTTTCATCACATATTTAAAGTCTAATTGGTTTCAGTAGCTGCAAAGGCAATGCCCTCTCCAGATACTTGAGAGAGTTTGGTGACGGGGTCGGTGAGGTGAATAAATTAAAGCAAGAAGAAGACGCACCTCACAGGAAATGTTTGAGGCTTCTGAGGCTGTGAATTAATAAAGCTGCCTTATGTAAATGCTTCTGGTCGAGTTCAGGTGTTTGATAGCTGCACACTTTCCCAGATAAGACTTCTCCTGAGCCTCAAAATAAAAATGTACGTGCATATATATCTGTCCATTAGTCTCTGTCTCTCCCTCTCATCATGTCATTCTCTCCAATCTCCAGGTATCAGTTACACAGCAGAGCATAGTAAATATTTGAGATTTTAGACAGTGAAAGAAGTCTCATGTTCAGAGTGGGTGGCCAAAAAATGACAGTGTTTATCTCCATTTCAGAGCTTTGCTGAATGATGAGCACCCTCGCGCTGTAGAGCTCTAACAGATTAATTCACTTCAAAAAGTTCCTGATTTGCATTCCAGAGGTTAACTCTGGTCTCATCTGATGTTCACTTTGAGCTGTGATGAGTCTGCTGCTGAATACTTCTTTTGCCTGCCTGTAAAAGTTGGAATAAATGAAAGAGTGGTGATTTTTGAAGCGCTGGTAGTTTTTGGCAGTCAAAGTATGCTGCGTGTTCATTTCTGCACACAGGGAGTGATTTTTCTAATCAACATATTCCACATGAAAATGATGTAAATCATTCTCTATCATATGTACTTAATCATGAGGAGAAAAGGCATTGATGAGACAAGCTCGTTAAGCCTTGCGGCTCATCCATGTTACAGAGCTTGAATGAACAATTTAAAAAGTTCAATATTGGCCCCAACACACAAAATACTGTTGTGTTTTTTGTATTCTAGTGACACAAAAACAATACCTCCTAGAAATGTATTGGAACTTGAAGCCATTGTGTGTGACTATAATTTAACTTTTGGGGAACTATTTTTGCTCATTATCCACCATGGCTAGCAATGGATTAGCCCTGGCATGAGATCAGCTCTGTACACACCAGTAATAAGGATGTTCAGTGGAAACTGACAGCAGAGCACACTGGAGGAAAACCTGGGAGCAATGCATCAAGTCAGAGAAAAAGTTTGGTCAGCAGGAATAAAACGTTGCTGATTTTCTCCCCTCATTTTCTCCTCCTCTTCAAAAACCGGTTCAGGCAGCATTCAGCAAAATGTGTCATTAAGGAAAGCAGAGCCTCTAAAGTTCTAACTCGCCCAGATTGTGCAGGGTGTTTAGACTGGGCAATTTAAGTAATTCACAGCTGAGCAAGGAAGACGGGAGGAAAACAAGCCTCATCTGATCGTTACCTGGGGCAGCAGCCGGGCTTCTGCCCACACAGGTAATTACAATTATGCAAATGAAGCACATAGCCAGGCACTGGCTCAAAAGCAATGCCACGTATGCAAACTGAAAGCCTCAATCTGGTTCACCTGTGCATTTAAACACATGCAGAATCAGGTACACAGGCATTATCATGCTAATGCATTAAATGAGACGGGTTAATCATCATTTCATTGCAATAAAAAATATGGACATCCAGTACGAACAGATGTATGGGGGACATCATGAGTCTTTTGCCAGGAATCACTCTCTGAATGGCCTGCAATCTTCTCGCTCTTTTTCCCCCGTGTCAGACTCTTAGATTGCTTTAGCAGGAGATTGAGTGGTGGGAGTGGAGATTAGAAGGAAAAAAAGAGAACGCTATGAAGAGGTGATGAGTTCCAGACTAGAAATTTGCAAGGCTCAGGTGAAGAAAGGATGGTGTTCTCTCTAATTTGTAAAACCGATAAAGCAAGTTGCAATGAGGTGTGTTGCGGTGGCACAGCCGAACACAATGGAGCGTGGCGTTTGAAGAGTGAACATGCTGAACACAACATTCAGTAACATTGCCACCATTCAACACTACAATTGTAGTCTCTTTATAGTTATTATATAGAACATGGTGCTAAGGTAGGCCAATCACAGTTTAGCAGCTGAGCTCCCTCCTTCAAATACTAATGTCCATTGTTCGGAAATAATACAAAAAAAAACTGTCATCAAACACAGTTAAATGCAAAAAATATTATTGAACTCCCACATTAAATTTCAGGAGGTGTTACATATCACTCCAGGTTTTTGGAACACAGTATTTAAAATATAAACACGGCTGAAAACAGACCTCTAATGTCAGCAGTGTAATTGCAATTTCATTTAAAAAGTCAAATATACTATGCAGGGTGATTCCATACTGTTATTTAATTTTAATCACAACATTGATAAGATAAGAAGATATGATAAGAAAAACTTTATTGTAGTGTGTAAATAGTAGTGTTCAAATTAACATAGTTTATTTGAATCAATTTGAACGCAACCTACAAAGCCTAATCCTATTATATTGTAGAACTGCCTTGGTTCCGTTCATTTGTGGTGCTTCCGGTACATAGCGGTACTATAAGGCAGTTGCTTACTGGGACTCTTTAATGAAACAGAGCAATTGTTAATGTTATTAGTAACAACTGTTTTTTCCTAGTATGACAGTCTAAATGTCTACTGTGCAAAAAGCCTGAAGAAACTGAAAGATTGTAGCTTAATTTTGCTAACCTTGGATATAAAAGTGAAGGCTTAGATTACTATGTATATTTAAAATTCCCTTCTAGGGACAGGCTTTGCAAACTAGCATTTGCAATAAACTACTTGCAACTGATAGCTGTTTTCAGTTTGTCTATGTATACTGTATCTGTCCCTATCAAATAAGCCATAAATAAAACAAATTATTGAATACATTCAGCAATTCTTAATACATTATTTTGTATATTTAAAACAATATGGCCCAATATTTATTTTATTTCTATTCATAATAAATAGAAATACACATGACCCTATTCCCAGGAAATTTGGATTGGACAGGTTTCCACTTTACATGATCTGCTCTGCAATTGACAATCCTGCATTCTGACAGCCTTGCCTGCATTCCATATAGCATATACATGCCGGGAGGCTCCCTGAGTAATCAGCCAAGTGCTAATGAGCCCATCTTCTGTTAATTTAATTGAGAGCGTGGGCTCCTCCATGGAGCCACAGCTCTGTCTGCCTGGCTTTGCTGCTGCTCCCAGCAGCAGGTGTCTAACCTGTTTCCAGCTCTACAGTACACTGAAATGGTATGTCATCTTTGCTTCATGCATGCACATTCACATGCTCTCTCACATTCACATTTTTAATAAGGTGGTCTGCAAAAGAAATGGTCCTCATTTATTGATCATTTCCCTTCGTCTGTCGCTGGAACTTCCGAGTAATGTAGGCTCACTGTATTCCGGACACTTCCATCAGCTCACGGTATCCCGGACACTTGACATTTTCCCCGCAAATTCGATAAATAAATACTTTATTTTACGGGCAATATATACGTATATGTCATCCTTGTCTCATCCTCTTTCGACTCCAATCAACCTTCAGTTTCAAGAGCCAAATAATTTAGGAGAAATCAACGTGAGTTGTTAAAGTGCACCTATGAGCATTCAGAAAATGGCGTGGGGAGGGTCTTCAGCCAGGACGACAGGCAAAGGGAAAGACTTAAAATCGCAAAGTACTGTTTTAAAGCATGTCCACCCACCATCAAAATGACGTATGAGTTACTTTTTGCAAACATTTTGACTTCTTAAGAGGAAAAAACACATTTACAGAGGCATTTTGTCTGACGTGAAATTACCAGCCGTCCGGAATACAGTGAGCCCTCACGGTAATCCAGACACCGTGTCTACGGACTGTTTTTTGTAAAGATTTCTCCCAAATGATTTGCCCAAAATGTGTCAATCAAACTTTAGTGTGTGTGTAAGACCTGCCCCCAGAGAGCTCGATGGTGTTTTAAGCCCCCAACGTCGACTTCGACGCAGCACTGCGACCATCAACTTCAAGGCACGTAACCCTAACCTTAACCCTAACCCTGACCATTGCCTAATCCTAGTGCCTTCCAGGCAGCGCTGCCTGGAAGACGACGTTGGGGGCTTAAAACACCAAACACCCCCCAGAGACAGGTAAATCAATCAGGCTTATCTTTCAACGCATTGATATTATATGGGACTTTTACTTACTGCGTCAGAAGTGTCTGGAACAAAGTGAGTCTACGTTACAAATTTTTCCCGGGAATGCCGCCGCAGACTCCCAGTTTGTAATACTGCGAATGCAAGGGCTTTTAACTATTGTGTTACCCCATTCGACGATAGATAGTGACTAAACAGACATTAATTTAAATTAAAATCTTCAAGATTATTTACTTTAAATGAAACCATGTGCCTTTATTTGCTGCTCAATGGGATCAATCGAACATTTGGGAGGAAATAGTCCTCCAAAGCAGCATTATAACTCCTGGAGGTATGTGGTAAAACTCTAGATTTGCTTGGTGTATGTTGTAATTCTTTGGCAATTAATTTAATTTCTCTTTTTTTTTTTTTACTTGAGCTGAGCTCAACAAGCCAAGGTAATGTCCATCTATCAAGATTTAAGAATAGAACATTCCAGCACTGTACCTGGAAAAAAAGGATTTATCACTTTGCCTCTATTCAGGCAATACACTTTCACTTGAATATACATGCGAAAAGAAGAAGGGACTTAGGGAAATAGTCAATGCTTTCTGTCCTCACGTCTTTCGTTTCTGAGCCCCCCCCCCCGAGGGATGAACTGTTCACAAAGCAAGAGTGAATGCTGCTGAAGTGCAGGGAAAATGTTTATGCACCAAATCCTCTTTTGTCTTCCCTTTCTGTCCGTAATGCTGCTCAATTTGCCTAAACTTTTCTCAGAGAAATTGGATGATTTCCATTTTGCTCTTGAGTGAGGAGCTTTGGGAACATGCCTGTGTTAATCTCCTCAAGATTCCCTCTTTCTAACCCAGCGCTGTAACATACTGACGAGGGGATTTTGCCTTTGAAAAAAATAATCTCACCTGCCATAAACGGAATATATTGGAAAATCATTATTCATCCTTGTTCTCATTTATTACCACGAAAGCCAATCATGTTTTCAATGCCTTCGAAATGTATTCCTTCTGATCCATGACAGTCAAAGGGATTTATTTGAAGCAAAAATTATTTTATGATGAGCCTCTACAGCAGGCTTTATATGTGCAGTATAGGGTGTGGACGGGTTGATGAGCTATGTCATGCTGGATGTGATTTGGAGCTAACTATAGTCAGGCGTGACATGTGTGGTTGTTTTCGCGATGGGCATGACGCTATTCACCAATGGCCGGACCAACAATCCGAGGCAATTCAATATGTTACCTAAAGGTTCCTGTAGTAGTTGGTCGAGAGGGAGAGGGCTGATTATGTCAGAGAAAGGCTCGGAGGCTTTGAATAAAAAGAGACAGATAAAAAGAGAGAGAGAGAACAAAAAACCACAGCTCGGGGAACACATCGCTCACACGTCCAGCAGAGAATGGAACCGCGGCGGCCTGATTTGTGCCTAATAAAGTTGTCACATCCTATCAGAAATCACATCTACTACAGAAAGCTCAAGCCCCCAGTCAGGGCTAGTCAGGGGTGATCATGGGCAGCCAGTATTAGAAAACACATTAGAGTGATGGACCATAGAGCACTGCCTGATGGAAGTGAGGGCCAGATGAGCGAAGGTGATACGGGTGAACAATGGACAGCCACGTAAGTTTCTGCTCAATTTATTAGGAGTTGTAAGCATCCGTGAGTTACAGTGATGATCCAGGTCTCTTGGTAGCAACATTATCACATTGTCCGTGAAAACACTGGTGAATTTTTCCTTGGACTGCAATGTCTTCACAGCTCGGTGCCTGAAAACCCACGCTCAGGGTGACTGTTGGAGGGGAATGAATGTGGTTCACGTCAGTGTGCCTTGGCTTGAAGACAGGTCTTGGCCTGTGCCTTGCTTATTTCCTCTTGCCCACGCTCCCATTATGGCAGGCAGTATCTATGGCCTGACCTCTAGAGGGAGGCAGCGTGTGGAGTCAGAGGAAGCAGCACATGTCTGCCCGCAGAGGCCACATAGACAGTTCTCATCAACAAAGACGAGTCAGTCACACATAGATCAGAACATATGCCTGCCAAATAGGATATTTAGAGAAATAGCTCTTAGTGGTGTTCATTTGTTGATGTTGAAGACCCAGAGGGCTTTAGGTCCTTCAAAGCCTCAGGTCCTCTTTAAGATCATTCAATCACAGCTGGTGTGTTCATTTTTTAAGGCAGCCTTTTTCAGAGAATCAGTGGTAGCAGTGTGTTGCAAAATGTACTTTAATGTGCAACGGTTTCCACAAGTGTTCAACTACATAGCCTACAGTAGTTATATCAACTATCATGAATGTCCATTGCCTCATGAAGTAATATACGTTTATCTCAGCATTGCAGGCATCGACAGAGGTTTAATTTCTCTTGAGATTAAGCTCCATAGCTTATGGGTCTATTGGATGGGAAATTATTTACTACTAATGTTTCCTCTGCCCTCAAAACACAACACGCTCCCCTGCAGTTAGCAGTTTTTATTACTTTTCCAAACTGAATTTTTTATTCCTGCTCTATAGATTCATCAAAAAGAGTTGTGGTTGCACCCCCCTTTGTCGAAAGTTTTCAAATAGTGAAGTCGAAAAACCAGATGATGCACTCTCTATCATTATGCACTCCTGGGTTAGAAACCAAATTTGCTCCATGTGCAATATCTGAGTACAAACAGGCCAGCTGTGATCGAGAGGTTGGAGCTTTAAATCAATCATGGGTAGCGTGTTACTGGGAGTTACGGAAATAGCTCTCATCCCTAACTTGGTGATGGTGTTTTTGCATCCAACACAGATCTTAGCAACAAGTTCCCTGCGAGTAAAAATAGAAATAAAATACAGAGACCACTTGTACTTATTGTATTCAAAATTCTACTTAATGCTGAACCATAAAAAACATTTTTTAAGGTCATTTGAGGGTATACAAATAGTTCATTATTGTGAGTACACTTAAAGCCGCACCAATAATTTTTTTCAGGCAGCTGTTTTCTAAAAAACAGCAGACAGACAAAGATAAAGTCAGTGGTTGGCTAAGGAACATAGCATTTAGCAGAGCCATATAATTTCCTCTGAAGATGGTTTAAGTTGCCAAAAAGGGGACTTACATTCATTAGGTGGCTAGTAACACAACTCCAGATATATGCTAATGTTCCTCTGTGTCTGCTGGATATGTAAAACGTTTTTTTGCTAACAAGTTTGCCTTATCAATATACTTTTTGTGTGTTGATTTAGTCATGTTGGTGACAGAACCTTTGTTTTCTTTGAGAGAGATTTTTGAAATCGGGGTTTTTGTTGAAATTTGATTTGGTTTCAATCTACTTTTTACATTCAATGCTGCTCAACACACGCAACCAGGGAGCAAAGAGCAGACTGAAGGAGGAATCTGACAAAATTCACCTTTATAAATTCCTCAATATGTTTAAAAATCAGTGAGAAAATCCTCCATATGACTTTGTCTTTTTTTTGACTAAATGTAAGACTTTTTGAAACTACAACATGCCTGCCCAAGCAACTAAAACAATAAAAAATTACAAAATGCTGTTCTCCTCATGTTAGAAAAAGGAATACAATATTCTTAAAATATGTTTTTCTATGGTAAACTCCTTTTGTGAGTTTTGGACAAATATTGCAATAGACTGTATATGTACCCAAGTCCTGACAATATTGGGGAAGCAGGTGGCTTAGTACTGTCTTAGCAAACAGATCTGACATTTAGGCGACTCTCAGTGTGTCCCTGGGATTGTGCTAAGGCTGTTGAGTCAGGATACCTTGGGTGTCTGCGACAGTCACAGCAGGCCTCACTAATCACATTACATTTAGCCGTGACAAAGACAAGGCATGTACAACTGAGATAGATGGATTAAACCAATTTGGTAAGTATGGATTACCCTTCAGTACACTAATAAACTTGATGAGGATGGTCTCGAGAAATACTGCAGAGGGGGACAATGAGCAGATCACTTGAGGTGATGTGATCATTTTATTTTGCAAACATGGGCGGAACTTACACTCTTCTTTAGTTTATTGTTAATGGTGGTTAATAGTGTACCCTGAAGAACAAAAGGAAAAATATAAAGGGTTAAAGCAATCCATTTAAAAAATGCTTTATTTTACAGTGGTACATTATTATTTGTTCATTAGCAGAGATTTCATAACCTGCTCCATGAGTGATAGAAATGTTATCCTACGTGATTACAGCTTTTTCCCTCTAAGCGGTATTTAAATGTTGTAGCTATCTGATGACTCTTTATTCTGCTGGCTATATTCAACTCAAGTAACACATCAAGTTTTATGAGCTCATTACTGTATGTGTTTTGCATGTGAGATGTTGATCTGCAAAGAAATTAGTGTGACGGATTAGATTAATTTAGCAAAGCAAAAAAAGGAACGTGAAGTAAGTTTCAAGCTTTAAAGCTACATTGTGTAAGAATTTCTCCCATCTAGCGGTGAATTTGTATATGACAACCAACTGAATATTACTTTCTAGCGCGTTCTAACTCCTACGGAGTTCGGCCGAACCCGAAATTAGCTCTTAGTATCTCCATCGTTTACATGCAGCTGTGCTAGCTGTCTGTGTTACAACTGCATGACGTGAGTTGTCTGCCAGGGAAATCACGACGTTATGCACAACCATGCTATAGTTAGCCAAGCAACTATGAAACTTCGAATTTACACAAATAGGCAGAATTACCTGTCGAGAAGAAAGCAGGCAACTTCGGCATCCCTTTTAAAATCCTTGCTCCTTATGAGTGCTTTCCATCTTGGAAAAGCCACTCCACTATTAACTTTGGTCTTGTTACTTTGCCTGTCGCGTTGTCGTTTTAATTCTCTTTTTAACATCCTTGGAGACTCCGTTACATGTCCTAGAGAATAGGTGTGATCCTCAATTTTCAACAGGCTTTCAAATCCGCCAGCAGTCGCAAGTAATCTCCCCCTCCCTCCCTGGCATTTGTCACGGTGCTACTGAGGGTAAAAACGTGAAAGGCAGAGGTAAGTCCTCTCTTTGGCTAATGTATTTTAAAGATGGAGGCGCAACATGACTGCCGCCATTCGAGCGACACGCTCCTATGTATTCTGAATTATTCTGAATGGCAGATTCTACGCGTACGAGAATACTTTGATTAGTTGGTGGAAGTTTACACATGAATGAGCACATATTTGTGAAAGAACAAAGGGGTTTATGTTAAGAATCAACTCAAATAATTACACAATGTAGGTTTAAAATGCTCAAAGTATCACTACTTCAAAATTGTGCTTGTAAAGGAATTGTGTATTCTCTTTTGGATACCATTCAATAATGTGTATTTCTCATTCATGCATAATTAATAACCCCAAATGTACCATTTCAGCTTTAAAGCATTAATTATAATCTCTCATTGAGGATAGACTGTCTCAGTCCTCATAAAAAGGTTGTCTTTGATCTATAAAAAATTATCTAATTGACGAACTGCAGAGCTTATAATTATAATATTATTATTATTATTAGACAGCACTGCTACCTCATAACAATTAGGCAATGCTGAGTACTGTGTTCCTACCCCCCGGTCGGGGCCTTTCTGCATGGAGTTTTTCATGTTCTTCCTGTGTTCGTGTGGGTTTCCTCCCATCATGCATCATCAACATGCATGCTGCATGTAACTCCTGCCCTTGACGGAGGTACTGGCATTACAACTGGAGTTGGTCCCCTATGGCTGCTCACTGCTCCTAATTAGTTAGGATGGGTTAAAGAGGACACATTCCTCGTAGGTGATATATTGTATTATTATATCAATTATTTTATTTTCGTGGTGCTGAATGTTCTAATAGTTATGGGGAAGCACATCTGCTCTATCAGTTGAGTATTATCCTCAAGAATGTTTTGAATAGCTGGGGAGGAGAGAGTTTTAGTTTTAGTCTGACTTTTTAATGTGTCCATTAAATGTGTCCATTAAATAGTCCAAAAGTTGCATAGTGTAATTCTGCTGCCTGAGCGCTGTTGAAAAATAGAGGTGCATGCTGTCATGAAATAAAATTACTTTAACATTTCTGTCAGGCGGAAACCTTTCTCCCTGGCATCCACACATTAATAAAAATACCATTGTGCTGTTCACTCACATACCAGGGGCTTAATTTTGCTGACAGTAACATCTATAATATATGTTATTTAGACTCCAAAAATGGGTTTTAAACCTTCACTAGAAATTTAAAAAAATGTACATCCTGCTATGAGTATTCTTGTTTTATAAGTAGTCATTTTCTGATCAAAACAGGTTTGCGAATATGTAATGAAATTCCAACTACAATGCCCAAAGAACATTAGTATGCAGACATCATTATTGCAGGCATGACTAGATGGACTGGAAACAATGGACAAATAAAGTCTTAAGTTATTCGCTGTCAAAGTGACGTCAAAATGAATGTCAGTCAATGGAATGCTAATGTCGGGTGATCGCTTTGTAGCATCAAAATGGCGCCATAGGAGGTTCGTGCTCTGAAGTGAAGCTTACCCCCTTGGTTGCGCCCAACCCTTCTCTGTGTTTTTCAAGCACGCAGCACAGCAGGTGCGTTTCATGAGTTTTTTCAGTAAGCAGAGAAGTGTAAAAGACCGGTACACAGTCTGTGCTTCTTTTCCTAGAACTCGTATTTCTTTCAGAGGACTTTGTGCAATAAATCCATACTCTTAAATCCAATATTGATAGTCTTTTGTCCATATCTTATTAATTTTCAGTCCTCTTATTGTTGTTAGCTGTGATGCTAAAGCAGAGGTATAGTGGCACCACATTGTCTTAATACGCGCCTGTTTAAGCCACATATGAACCTATGATAGCCACATCTGAACTTACGATATTACCCATTCTGGTAGTCATTTCAGTCATATATACCACATTACCATAACAAGCTGGAGAAACCTGGGCAGTAACTATCCGTGCCCTTATTACCATTTGGGTGTAAAATATGCAACATACACTTGTAGGGCAGTTTATTACTATCACATAAAACAGTTTCAGCTGCTGCTAGGTCTGTTATATGTGAAGTAAGTGTGTGTGTGTGTGTGTGTGTGTGTGTGTGTGTGTGTGCTTGCGTGCGTGCGTGCGTGCGTGCGTGTGTGAAACTGGGGGAGGGATGTTGTAAAGGGGAGCTATACCAGGAGGAGTAGGATTGGAGAGTGGTTGCATTTCATTAGTGCCATTTGTATTCTCATCATACTGCCATGTTGAATATTTTTCAAAATGGTGTCTTTTATTGTCCTGTTTATCCTCTGGACGGATTGGTTTTTGCGAAGGGGCTGCTGATTTCACGTCATGATTAGTGTGACAACATTTTTGTCATCATCGCCTACATTTCACAAGGAGAGGCTGGAGAGAGGATGTGTACAGTTGGGAGGGGGGGCAGGAAAAGGAGGAAGGGAGCAGATGTAGGAGGCTCTAGTGGCAATGCTATGGCAAAAAGGCAGTTGTATCGCTTTGAACTTGTTTATCTGCCCTTGACCCTTTACATATCAAGGTAAAACAATAATTTTTTTCTTCCTCCCCCTCTTGCCATGTTGTCTTTCTGCAGCTGGTCCTTTATTCATCAGGGACTGATTGAGCAGTTATTCAAATGGTGGATGACAATGGAGATAGCCCTGAAAGATTACCTTGAAAATAATGATGCACAAGGCCCTCAGCTAAAACATCATCAGTCATAAGGAGCACTCTCTCATACATATTATATATATGTACATAGGCACTTCATTGATCTCTGCCGGGAGGTCAGAGTGCAGGTTCAGCTTGAGGAGCTGAAGATACTCAGTAGATTGTTTATGTATTACGCATTATGTAGGTCTGGTTGTCACGGGTCAATTGACAAAAAGATTGAATAAAAAACTAGTCTATATCCACAATGTTCCACTTCCGGGATTCCTCCGGTGCCGTCAGAAATTCCGCCGCATGTCCCTCTTTTCGGCCGGATGTCTGTTACCTTACGCTTTCTTTGTGTTGGCGTTCTAAACTCCTGTCGATTTCTGAGGACTATGGTTAACTGCTCCTCAGATCTCTGCAGGGTAAATCCAGGCAACTAGCTAGACTATCTGTCCAATCAGAGTTTTCTGTTGCACGACTAAAACAACTTTTGAACGTACATGTTTTACCAAAACAAGTTCCTTCCCGAGGCTATTTTACAGCAGCACCATGGCTCCGTCTTAGCGCCGCCCATGACGATAGGTTTGTGATTGGTTTAAAAAAATGCCAATAAACCAGAGCATGTTTTTCTCCCATCCCTGAATGCTGTGTGGACTAGCCAGACCCTCCTTCGCAGCGCTGTGAAAGAAGGTCTGACAATGCGAGACCATAGGCTGTTAATATTAATGGACAAAGCATCCGGTTCGGCGAAGTGCTGCAAATGCAGAAGTGCCTTAAACCTGCATTCTATCTGAATTCCAGCAGGGGGCGAAACGTGCGGTTGCAAAAGGAGTTCGGTTTCTGTAGAAGTCTATGAGAAAGTGACCCACTTCTCACTTGATTTATTACCTCAGTAAACATTTTCATAATGAGTTTATGGTCTCAATCGCTAGTTTTAAGTCTTCTCCAATACAGAATGATGTTCATATTTTGAATTATGGTCTCGTTTTGAAAATTGGCAATAAAGCAGGGGGTGTTTTAGGGTGTGGCTATGATGTGATTGCCAGTGAAAGTGTGTAACGTAACGTAGAGTGTAAGCAGCTCCTCCCTCACTCCTCCCTCTCGTCTAAAATCGTCACATCCGCAACCAGGACGGCTGCGCCCGTAACGGCAAACTCGACGACTCATAGCAGATCTCCACAAACCAGTGGGTGACGTCACACATGCTCTGTCCATTAATATTAACAGTCTATGTGCGAGACTAATGAAAAGCCAACCTGCAACCCAAACAATGAAATTAAATCAAATGGACTTAACAATTCTCACAGGTTTTTTTGCTCATTTAACGTCTAAGTTGCATGGTTTTAGATTCACATGACAGCAATACAACTTTATAATAAGATATTTTGCTGTAATCTTATAAAGATTAATATAATAATAATAATAATAATAATAATAAAAAACTGTATTCTTCAGTCTCGAGTGTTACTGTGTCATGGCATGGCATGTAAAGTCACTTGGTCAATATGGTTTGCATTTGCCTTTTGTGACTATAGACATCTTATCATAGAACAAAAAACTACATAATAAAAAAACATCTTTATATAAAATGACTTGTTTTATTTATAATTTGATTGTATTTATTTCATTGTATATCCCATATATGTTTACCACTGGTTGTGTTTAATGTTTACTGTGCGTGGTTATGCTCCTGGGCATTAAACAAGAAATAACAGGAAAATAAAATAATAAAAAATAGTTTGTAGCCTACTGTCTCTCTGGGTATGTAGTGCACCCGTTCTCTTAATACATCCATGGTGTGCACAAAAATCAGTCATTGCCCATATAAGATTAGGAATTTCCGTTTTTATACTTCCATGGTAACGCCGAAGCACCAATCATTATCTGTATATGTTTCTAAGGATATAAATAATAGTAATAAAATATCATCAAGTGTACGCAAGAAATATACAACTAAAATGTGCTTTGTAATAAGAATTTGTGAAAACGTACAAGTCGTTCATTGATGTAGCCGATTATATTGGGAATAATGCCTTTCAACATTAGCACCTAAACACCATAAATATATGCACATATATGTATATATCTAGGCTTAAACACAACATAACTTCCGGGTAACGGCACCGGAAACACTTCTAGCTTGCAGAAAGGCGGATCCCTTTCAGCTACTTTGCCTTTCAGAACTTCTTTTGAGCCTATATTTACCTGCCATTCCTCGGCAGGTCACGCCAAATCATACAAAAATCGCAATTTAAGTATTACAACGACATTTTATTCAGTCGAGTTCTGCAACCTTACTCACCACGACGACAGGAGGAGTTTTCAAGCTATAGCTAGCTAGCTAACTTTAACTCACTAGCATTTAACTTGACAACTGCCCTGCAGCATAACGGGGAAGGAGCAACACCGGAGCAAACACAGGAAGATGGGAGATAAAGAACTGATGTGGGCATTGAAGACCGGAGACCTCGATGAGGTGGAAGCCAAACTAGTAACGGTAAGATAACGGTGATTTGACTTTTTTACTTTGAGTTTACTCTGACAAGTGGCTGCTTAGCTAGCTAATGTAACTAACGCCAGCAATCAGACTGGTTAGCTAGCTAGCTAGCTAGTTTACGGTAGCTGGAGTTGGGTAATGCCAAGTTAGGTTCACTAATATTGGCAAGCTACCGGGGCGTGTTGTATCCGTACCGTTATGTGTAACGTTAGCTAGCTAGTTTATGGAGCTTTAATTTAGCTTGAATTAGTTTTGAAACATGTTAAGGCTGGCGTAACACGTTAGCGTAGACCTAACATACACATCTAAACGCCAAGTTAGCATAACGTTAGTTAGCGACACACAGTGCTACTCTTACCTAGAGAATAGGCAATGGGTCGGTGTTTTGCTAACTAGCTATATCTCGGCTCTAATCGTCATTAACATTGCAACGTTACTTGGAGGGTTTGGGTGTTTAGTTCGGCTAGCAAAACGCTATCATTGCCACTTTCCGCTGAAGGCAACCTGTTGGTAAGCTAACTAACAACAGCATCAGCTGGTACGTGGTAACGTTACACATTGTAGATAGACAGCTGACTGCTATCGTTAGGTCGATTGTAATTTCAGCAGCAGTCACCACAATAGTTGTTGACAACAGATGAGTTTTTGGACAACGTTTATTATAGTCGGTAGAATGGGGATCTGTTAATGTGAGATAAGTGTAGGTCATTGCTAGCGAGCTAACCACCACACGGGCCCGTGCTCCAGCAGTGTCTAGTTTAGTGATTCTCAACGTCGGGTCCGGGGGACCCAGTTAAGTTATTATGACTTTTTAATTGTTTTTATGTGTGTGTGTGTGTATATATATATATATATATATATATATATATATATATATATATATATATATATATATGTATGTGTGTGTGTCCCAAATGATGAGGGTCTTATTTGAGACAGGTTAAGGTTAGGGTAGCACAGGTGGTTTAGCAGGTTCGATATTGCGGCAATATTCTAGGGTTGACAATTGGTGCTTTAACAAAATATTTTCACACTTAGATTTTAGATAAATAGTCATCAGTAATGTGGACATAATGTCTAAGTGGATAAAGGCAAATAATAGAACAGCTAGAACAGTCTGGTAAGTTCAGAAAAGTACATCACTTTACTGTAATGCAGCCTTTAAAACCAGTAAAAGACAACACTTATGTCATATTACGATATCCAAAATCTAAGACGATATCTAGTCTCATATCATGATATCGATATATTGCCCAGCCCTAGTGTTATATATATATATATATATATATATATCCCCTCTATACATTTAGCAGCAGCGCACCGCCATTACAAAATTGTTGCCGCCGCTCCTTCAGCATTTTATAAAATGTCATAAAGTCGTGATTAAACGACTGCAGAGCCGTCTGCTCCACTGTACAATAAGCGAACAGTCTTCTGCTCTCTCTCCCCTTTGAGGGTGAGCAACTGGAACAGTGACAGGATGTTATCACTCCAAAAGTCATGACAACCAGAGATGCACCGATTGACTGGCTGGTGACCAGAATTGGCCAATTTTCACGTGATCGGCCATGACCGGCGACCGGCTGGGCAGTCTGACATATGCCGGTCAAATGCTGTAAATAAATAACATTGTAAAGGCTACCATACACAATGCATAGGAATTATATATAGGCTAGCAAATAACAATAAACTCACTATTAAGTACATTATCTTAATGCAATGTAACTACTGTAGCATGTAAATAATGCACATAAAATACAAACGTGAACAAGGGCGTTCAACAATCGCCATTATATCAAATCAACAGCCAGGTGCAACCTAGCTAGCAGGTGAAGAACACAATGAAATCACCAGCTAACAATGACAACATAACTGACAACATAAGTTATACGACTTACAGTTGTCAAGGACGCACACATGCGATCGCCACTGGCTAGTTATGCTGCAGAGTGAGTTTTTTTTTCCTTTCTCTACCTTTTTTCCGCCGGGTGGCGCACGTGCCCGCTCGCGGTGTGAAGCGCGTGTCCGCGCTATTCTCCGACATGCAGTGTAACAGTGTAAAAAATTGGAAATCGGAATCGGCCTAGAAAATTGTAATCGGTGAATCTCTAATGACAACCAAATAAACAACAGCGCAAGTACAGCATTTTCTCCTCCGGCAGAGTGAGAAACGACGCCGAAAGCCTCAACGGCTAATTTACCATCCTGTGAAATATGACAGCTATACTGCCGTGCAAAGCGAAAAGACCATATCTCAATTTTGGTCGAAAATTAGTTATTGTCATTTTTGGGACATTAAATATCTGCTTTATCATGTGGACAAATAAATATCTTGAGTCAATTTTATTGTTTTGGAGAGAAAATTGTGTGTTGTCTTTGCCATAATTTCAAAAGCCGTAGAGAAGCCCAGGCAGAATACCGTAACATCAGCTCTGGTTCTTTGTCTTTGTTTCATGGCGCTTCAGAATGCTCAAATTGAGTTACGGTACTCTGTAAATGCGATGCACACACCCACACACACACACACACACAGCAGAGGATGAAGCTGACACGCAGCACATGTACCTGACTGGGAAAGATACCGCTAAGCTCGTTACTGTAAGTAGGCTACAATAAAACCTAAAAGTAAATGCGTATCAATACCCACTCACCTGTCTACAGGCATACACATGTAGGAAGCGATATACAGGGTTCATACGTTTTGAAAAAACCTGGAAAAGTTATAGAATTTGAGAAATGCAAATTCCAGGCCTGGAAACGTTTTGGAAAAATAAAGACCCAGAAAGTTTTGGAAAAGTCATGGAATTTCTTTTAACGCGGCATAATAATATATGATTAATTAAAAAAAAAAAAGTAATAAAAAATGTATTTCACGTTGTCTTAACCTCAACGTTCTATTCGGGGCGCGATATTACGAATCCCACTATGAACCACATACATTGTCATTCATTTTATTGTTAAACCTCTGAGGGTAAACTTTAACAGAGATTTTTATTCTTATTGTATAATGTCGACTGCATTTTTAGGAATACATAGTCATGGAAATTTGCCAAAAAGTATTGGTTAAAATGCGTATGAACCCTGAATATATTTCAATCTCTGTCTGGGTGCAGTCCACTCTCGTCCACCGCGCTGTTTACACAAACACAACTCTACTCTAAATAGCGAATTTTGACAAACAAACTAAAACAAAAGCTGTCGGTTTGTAGTCTAACTGTTTATCTTAATTTGCCACAAATCTTGAAATTTCCTCTGCAGAGCATCTATGGATGTATTATAACACCAAAACAAACCAACACGGCTACTTAATATGCACGTGAATGATGGCATCTTTGTGTTCACGTCTTCATTCTTGCAATTATGTCTAAATTAGTGCCTCATATCCAAACAGAAGAACATGCTTTATATGCATTAAAACATCAAAACACTCATTCTCCATTCTGACGTCTGTCAGAGAGAGAGTGTGTGAATCAATCATGTGACTGCCTGTGTGGTAATAGTATGAAATGCAGACAAAACTTATTGATATATCATTTTCATATGATGTTGATAAATGTGAAGCCATTTTTATCATAGTGAGTCCAATAGGGTTAATATTGCTTACATTTTAAGTAAAAGTTATCATAACATTGTGCTATAAAATAGAAGTTAAGGTCGTTTGCCTTGGTATGACCGATTGTCATTATGTGGGCAATGCTAAGGCAGCATACAGTAACTTCCGAAAAAAGGTCAAAGGTCAAACTTGAGTTCAACATTTTTTTTGTAGATAGATTAATACAGGTATGCACTACAACATGTGGAAATTACAATATTATACCTATAACACAATTGTCAGGACATTAAAATAACGTAATTAAAGTCATTTTTCTCAGTTTCACACTCACACACACTCACTTCACATACTTGCCTTAGTGGGGCAGTATCGTGGAAGATAGCATTAAATAATCGTGATTTCAATACTGACCAAAGCAATCGTGACAATGATTTTTTCCACAATCGAGCAGCCCTAACCTGTGCTTTTCCCGCAATCACAAGATCAAATGGCTGCTGTGAAAAAGGCCTTCTGCAGCAGGTAGAGGAATTTAGTTGTCAATTTCATTCATTCATCAACATCATTTCATACATGTGTATCATTTAACTGTAATCTAGGAAGTAGTATCGCAATATTTAAATTGTAAAATTATATTATAATATCCAGAATTACAGATTAGATATTATCTTCTGTCAATGTAATAACACAGTATCTTCCAGTTGTGCTATTTTCCTATTCCCTCCTTTTGATTGGCATCTCGCCCTTATATATTTGCTCTTTGTTGCTCCAGGTGAATCCGATACCAAGCTAGTGCTTTCATCCCCAGATCAGGTGTTCATATGAGGGTCTTGTGCAACAAGATATTCCTCTACATAAATAGGCTAGCTAATTCTACTTCTATATTCTGTTATGGAGGCCCATTTCAGAGCTAATTAATGCCTTTCCCCCCCAACTTGCCTCTATCTTTAATATTCAGACAATTAGTTTGTCATTTATAGTTTTGAGAAAAGTTGGAACTGACAGCTACAGCTGTGACTGATATCTGGAGGGCCACCTGGAACACTAAGCTGTGTGTGTGGTTAGTGTTAAGGGAACGAGGAAGAGTGGTGAGTGCGTCTGTCTTTTCTCTTGGCTGCAAGGCTGACAGTCTGAAGTCTACAGCACCACAGCAGGAAAGTGAAGGGTAGAGTATGGTACATGCAATTGTTGGTCCCTGAATTTCAGTGTGAGCTTGTAGCAACAGTGAGACTGTCCGTTTCAAGGAAAAGTGGTCCTCAGATCTCCCTTTTAATGCATTTTGGTGGCTTGTGACTAGGGCTGGCTATCGTCGTTGATTTCCTGAATTAATTTGATTCCGATTCACAAGGCCCCGATTTCATTTCCAATTCAATAACAATTCGATTAGGGATATTTCATTTGCAAAACCAATTTTGCTTGAATACAAAATTCATTCTACAAGTGTACAAGGTTCCCTCTAACCTGGTGCATTATTAAAATTAAATAATGTTTACATTTTTTGACCCCAAGGTAGTTGCATTAATGTACTTTTTATTTAACATGAACATACTACAGCAGTCAACACAATAAAGTGCAACTATACAGACTCTAGAGTGAGTATTGAGGTAAGAGTCCAAGAGCCAGGCCAGTTTTTCCCTCGCCAAAATGTAGCTTGACTTTGGAGTATTATTTAATTATTCTTCCCAACCAGCTAGCATGGCATAGTTGGTACCACTAGATTCCTTAGGTCTTCTAGTTTGATACAGACAGAGATCGATTTATGGATTTGAGTCTATCAGATCATCCAAATGAAAATCTTTTCTCGATCTCGATTTGAAAATCGATTTTTCTTTTTTTCTTTTAATCCCAGCCCTACTTGTGACAGCAAGAGTTTTTTTTTTTTATTTTATCCCTGTTAATGTGCTTTTTCCCCCCCTTTTGCAGGCTGAAGATGTAAACCGGACCTTGGAAGGTGGAAGGAAGCCTCTGCACTATGCTGCAGACTTTGGTCAGACAGATGTGGTGGAGTACCTCATTTCTAAGGGAGCAGATATTAATGTAAGAGCCACAACAACCAGCTCCCATCACATTGTTTTGGATTCATTTCTGCACTGTCCAGGGTTGCAAGGACCACAAAAAATAACCGTGTCCATAACTTTACTTTATAGACTAGTTCAAACAAAATAAGGAGTTCAAATCAAACAGTTTGCCAATAGGCTTAAAGTAGTCCGACTGTTAAAACCAGTTTATGATATGCTATTTCAGCCATTGTCCATTCTCTCATTCAATATTGTCTAGGCTTGCCAGACCTCACATTTAGCCTGATAGGCCCCCTGAGCCTAGATAGTCTCTTCTAGTGTTGTTGTAGTAGATTGAGCCGTATCCACTAAAAGGGCACTTACCTGCCCAACAGTATTGACATCTGCGATTTGGATGCAGCACTTTTGTAATTGCCAGCTTTTTCTAAAGGTCTCGTATGCCTGTTCAGTAACTAGTAGAATCGTACGTGCAAAGCAGCATGAATCGACTACAAGACCTAGATGGTTGTCTGTTATTTGTAGATCATTAGTGTTTGTAGAGTTTCTATGGTGAGTTTCTCCCTGATGCTCAAGGCAACCACATTAGTTAGGTGCATTGGATACAACAGCTCAACATCATAGCATCCCCTAGTTCGGTCTTCACAGGCACAAGGATTTAAAGTCGTACCAACATAGTCTTTCCTTCCAACCCCGAAAGTGTTTGCTCATTTCCTTATTTATCTAGATAACCAGCTAAGCGTCTGAAACATGGGAGAAACCTATAGTGTTGAAGTGCTTTCTTTTCATTTCTGGATATGATAAAGGATAAGTAAAACCTCTCTCACAGGAATTCTTTTTCTCAAATATATTTGAGAAAAAGAGGGATGTGCCCCTTGTGTATGAGGATTGGGGTCATGCCTATGATCTGCTCATACATTTCCAAAAACAATTTGTTCTGTCTTCCACTCATGCCTTTCCCACCTGCTCCCCACACAGGCTCCAGACAAACACGGGCTCACTCCACTGATCTCTGCCTGCTTCGAAGGTCACACCTCCTGTGTTAAGGTCCTGCTAGAAAAGGTTGGTACTTTTATTTGAGCATGCACTTATTCATGCATCTGCACACAGAAGTGCCCTGGTGTCCTTCACCCCTGAGTGCATGTTGATGTGTCCAAGGCTCCACGTGAGCATTGAGTGCTGATGAGGTAACTCATTGGACAAAAGGCCCTTTAACACAGTCCTGTGGAGGCTGTGCTGGAATGTTCATAGAGCATGACAGAGTATTGCTGCTGTTCATTTGTTTTGTGTCTGTGTTTTTAAGCGGTTTCATTCATAGGTGCACATGCCCTTTGCTCTGCCCCATTCTTCAGCCTTGCTCAGGTGTTATTAAAATTAAAATAGCCCCACATCATCACATACCCTTCACCATACCTAGAGATTGGCATGGGGTACTTTCCATAAAATCATCTCTCAATGCAAATCAAACCAGCTATTAGGCTAACTGAAATAAAACCATCCCAATCTCTAGGTATGGTGAAGGGTATGTGATGATGTGGGGCTATTTTAATTCCAAAGGCCAAGGGAACTTTATCAGGATACATAGTATCCTGGATCCATGAAATAACTGGCCTTTAAAAATAAAAATCTGCCTGCCTCTATGAGAATTTAACATAGGGGTGTACTTATTTATGCCCCCTGTATTTTAAGGAAGAACATTTATTTATTTACGATACATTATTCATTTACAAAGGACATAAAATTGGTGTCCTTAAAGATTGGATTTTTCCTCATTCTTTTAATTAGGCATTAAGATCAATTTCCAAAAGATGATTTTTGTATTCCTCTTTTTAGTCAACTTTAGCATGGGTGTCCTAATTTTTTCACATGACTGAACATGTTCACACACAGTCACATCTGTGAGGAGAGTGACTATACTGAGTCAGGCACAATTGTCCTAGGCTGTAGATATACACTTGAAAACGAAGCATACTATGATCCATCACATTCAAATGGGAAGCCTCATTTGTAGGTGGAGGAGCTTTCTATTGGAAAGTCAGTGCCTCTTGTACATCTTACCTGTGTGATTCAGTACATGAATGGCAGTAACATACATGTAAGTGACAGATCTTCTACTCTAGGCTGGTGGAGTTCCGTTTTACCACTGCTCAAATGAGCCAGACTGCAGATGGATTGATGTTCCTGTGGATAATGAATGTCGCACTAATGGGAGCTACAA
The DNA here is from genome assembly GCF_031162955.1 of Sander vitreus. Taxonomy (NCBI): domain Eukaryota; kingdom Metazoa; phylum Chordata; class Actinopteri; order Perciformes; family Percidae; genus Sander; species Sander vitreus. The sequence goes on from NC_135877.1 coordinate 16,479,989, forward strand.
TAGCTACTTGTCTTTCAAGACCTCCTTCAGTTATTTGTCTCCGGTACCCCTTTGTCATTGAACACTTGTGTTTCATTAGAAATAAACCGATGTGTATAGCTGACATCTTCCTGATTTAATATCATTATTTTCATATCTGTAGCATGCCCCATGTCACCCAAAAAACGTAAGTGGCAGTCAAGCTTATTGGTCACATCTTGTAGCTGCAATCCATTACACTGCAATGATGCAATGAATGTGAGCTTAACAATGGGCATGGAAGAGCTTTAAAAATTATTAAATATTTGAGGTTTCACATCAGTAACTAAAATGTATGGTCAGTTTTAGTCTATTGCTTGGTTGTAAAGTTAATGGCACTAGCTCAGCACCACTATGAGAGAGGAGCCTACAACAGCACTGCATGATGCCATGTAGATGGCTCGCATGCATTTACAGTCAAAGTCATCTGCAAACCAGCAGCTGTGTGTTCCAGCCAGGCTAAATGAGGCAGGGTAAATGAAAGCTCCTCTATAGAGTTGTTTCATGGTGGCATCATCTTGGCTCAACAAGTAGTACAAGTAATGGGAAGAGGGGAGGGGGCATTCACACGCTAAGTCACACCAATTAGGGAAGTCATTTTTGCACTATACAATCGCATATGCACCATTCAAGCAGACTTTTCAATCAGTTCTCAGTTTTAACTGCACGGTAAAGCAGACGTTTCAAAAGAGGAAACTGTAATCTATTTATGGGAAACACTGATGTTCAGTTAGAGAGACACTGACTTGGTACACCACTGCTTACTTATTCCTGTTGGCATCAGCTGTATCAATCCCCCATTTTCATCAACACAGCCGCATGCCCCGGCCCTCGCATCAACAAGCCTGCAAAGTCTTGCAAGCAGCTGGCTACTGCTGTCAGCTGGCCGCCAGTGCTGTTGGCTCAAAGATAAACCGAAACAATTGGCCAGTGCCAACAGGAAGACCATTTCAGTTTATTAACTCAGTAAGTTCTTTCCCATAAAAGTAGCTAGCGTAATGCTGGTAAGCATCGGCACTTACATTGTTCTGAATTCAACTTGTACTCGACACAGAATTATTGTCTATTGCGGTCTAAAAGCAGTATTAACTGGTTGTCTTATTTTGGTGATGCAGAAACGTTTCTTTGAGAAAGGTCTTCTAAGAAAGGGGAAGTACAGTTCCGAGCTGTCTCAGTTTTCCACAGATTAGAAAGCAATTTGTGGTGGGGGGGGGATTGTCCCCGTGAAAGCCAAAAGCTCTTCTATGTCTGAAATGGGCAGCTGTGCAATTACCACCTCTACATTGTAAATTAAAGCCCCTTGGGTGAACCTTTTTATAGAAAAGCCTTTGTCTGTTATATCATATGAGACAAGACAAGGAGCCATTGCTCATCTGAACAGGGATTACAGTGGAAGGCGAAGATGAGCGAACCCATGGGTTTGCTCTTCTCATGGCTTTGTATTCATATCCACTAAGCACCAACAAGGATTAACACACAATTTCAGCCAAAAGGTCACCAGTCACCACTGGGACAGATCTCCATAAATCTATCCCTGGCAGACTGAAAACTCACCGTGTGTCTTAACATTAGATAAATAGATCCCACAGCCACCTTATTGACCATGCTGCTGCACATCCACTCAGTCTGGCAACACCTGTAGTACCACAGCTACCACAGTGCAGTGGATAAAAGGAATCCACTGAGAATAATCAATTGTGACTATTCAACTGCCAGTCTTGTGTTTGCAGACATAATGGCATGGTTCCCTGGTGCATCATGGGAGCTGACCCCTGCCCCCCTGACTGTGTGGTGTGCTGTTGTTGGCAATGAATTATGAAAGGCCATTTTAACCCCAATAGGTGACCCAGCTGTAAGATCCTTGTCAAGGATAGTGACTGCAGCCTGCAGTGGCCAGCCAGTTAATTATAAGTCAACAATGAAAGGGCACACACATGAATAGCTCGCATAATTTTCCTCTATGAGGAACATGACCATTGACTAGGAAGAAATGCAGTATTATTTTGTAAAGTCAGTTCCTATTGCCTCAGCTTTTAAACTTGACCCTATAAGGTGTCATTCCTATTGTGTGTGTCCTTAAAAGTACGAAGTAGGAATTGGCCATTTATTTTTCTCACAGTAGTCCGTAAGTAAGACTTTTAAAGTAAAACATCTTCCAATTGGCTTTGCCAGCTTGATTGACTTGACTTTTTTTTTTTAATTGAGAAGGATGTACACACTACATGCCCTGTAAACACAAAAGCTAACACAAAAGCTAGTAGAACCATTTGATTTTGTTCTGGCTCTTACATGTGTATCCCTAGTAGAGCTGCAATGATTAGTCAATTGACCGAAAATTAATTAGCAATCAGTTAATCAAAGTAATTTTTCAAGCAAAAATGTACCAAATTCTTTTTTTCCAGCTTCACAAATGTGAATCTGCTGCTTTTCCTTGTCTTAACATTATTGTAAACTGAGAATCATTTGGGTTTTGTACTATTGGTCAGACAAAATGAGACATCAAGGACATCACCCTGGACTTCAGTAAGTTGTGATGTGATTTTCTTTTTTTCATTGCTTTCTGATGTTTTGTAGACAAGCAATTAATTGATCAATTGAGAAACTAATCAATTATGAAAAAAAGTTAGTTGCTGCCCTGATTCCTAAGATGCTGAATTGCTCTTATGGATTTATCATAATGTGAAGTCCAATCAGCCTAAATGACTCTCCTTTCCACATTCCAACACCTTTGCTGCAGCTTCTTAACCTATACCAAATACGTGTGTGTGTGTGTGTATATATATATATATATATATATATATATATATATATATATATATATATATATATATATATATATATATATATATATATAAAAAACACGAGAAGAAGGTGAGGGACATTCGCCAGAACATCCGGTAGCACTGGATATTCCAGCGATTATCCTGGAAATGAACAGTCATTGATCTAGACTACCAGGTACCTGATACGAATGAGTCGGCACGATTGGAAAAGTGACACCACAAATGCTTTATCACTATTTATACTTTGGTTCAGCAAGGTTTTTAAATATGAATAAAACAACACTGCATATCAGGATCCCCCAGGAATCTGTTCTGTCTCTGACCAGATAAATTACACTGAAGGAATCCTCTGTGTATTTACAGATAAGATAAGACGAGGAGGATCATTTCACTTCCTTTTTGAAATTGCAAGTGCTGGACAGAAAAAACATGTTAAGTAAACCTCCTATTTCACACTGTCCTCATGTTTTCTGGATTCAAATCCCTCCTGAACCGCAACATGTTTTGAGATGAGTTATGATCATTTGAATCCAGTTACGATGAGACTCCAGGAAGTCAAAGGTCTTGACCAAGACATAGCTCGGGATATACAGTAACCCCCCCCCCTTAAAAAGGCAATTTGTAAGTTTTAATATCATTTTTTTAATGGATTAAACCAAAGAGATATAATGTGTTAATTCATGAGCTTTAGTGGTGTTTGTAGTCAAATTTCATTACCTTTGAACATAGCCAGGCTAGCTGTTTCTCTGTTTCCAGTCTTTGTGCAAAGCGAAGTCTTTGTGCTAGTCGTTGGATGGCTATAGGTTCATATTTAGCTAACAGACGAGGGTCTCAGAAAGAAAGCCAAACATTACACAACAGGGCTTTAACATAAATTGAGTGTTGGCAGGTTCACACTTCTGAGAATTGTGAAGCATGTTCTGAATTGACAAAACCGCCTCTTACTTTGTCTTTCGTCTCCTTACCAATTAGAGATGCAGATCTGACAGGTTACCCTCCTCAGCCCTGGTAAATCTCCCTTGCTTGGGATGCACTCTGTTGCTCCTGTGGCATGGAATTTGCACCCAGACAACCATCCTCACAATGCCGAGCACTTGAACTGGGTCGCGTTGTTTTTGATGCCCTGCTACTCCACGCAACAATAGACTCTCTCTGCCATGACTCTGTAAGCCCTTTGCTAAGAGGCTAACGTTGGCAGGGCACACAAAAGGACATCTTTTCGCTACATGACCCTAAACTCCTCTGTTACTGTTTTGTCACTACATGTGCATTCAACACATTGCTTGTCTCATTCTTTTTTTTTTTTTTTTGTCCTTGATAATATGATGGTCCATTTACATCTCTTTCACGTTCACTCCCTTATCCCTCAGAGCTCTAATGAATTTGTGCATCTGTGGCTTTGTTTTGCATGTGCTGTCTGTTTAAAGACAGACTGACAGGCCAGTGCTAAGTGACTGAGTTAGAGGAAACTAAAAGTGACAGACGCTCAGGAACCTCACCTGTGCATTGACTGGGGCCAAAACGGGGCTCAACGCTAACTTTTAAAGTGGTTGCCAGTCTTCGCAACCAGGCATCAGCTTTTGGTTGCCGAAATTGACAATACGGTTGCCATGTTTTAAACTGCCTATATTTGGAGCAATTAATATCTTATGTTACTATACCACACATTTTAATAATGAAACAATTACATAAACAATGTTTAAAATATGTATTGCATAAACACTTTTGTCTTTAAGTTACTTTACAGCCATTGACTCTGTAAGCATTTTAAATTAACAAGTCAGGACTACAATCCTCAAATCCTGGTATAAAAGAATCAGTAGTATTAGTTTCAGATATTAATTGTTGGCACTTGACCCTATACATGTTCATAGCAAGAAAAATGACAAGGGGGATACAGTTAGAAAAATGTTTTATGATAAAGAGGTGTGATTTACTTCATAGACTGTGTACTTGTGTTATATTATCTGGGTCATGTAACGGTGATATATGACAAAAGATGTATCCTAAAATTCATTCAAAACTTATAAAACTTATTAAAAAAAAGTAATACATCAATAAATCTTTCAAAATTTGACTGAAAGAAACAAATATACTGTTATTCCCAATTATTTTTGAGACGATTGTACAGCAAAATTTGGAATTGTTACGGCTCTAAACGTTACATTATTCAGATTGCATAGATATTTGCAAGGTTATTCATTTAGTAGATTACATTCTAATAAATACCTTCTTCAAGCCTGGTCAGATTTGTAGCTTGTCAATCGCGCCAGATTAGAGCCGTGGTAAAGGGGTCTTCGCTTTTGAGAATGTGGTAAACTGTGTTAAAGTTTGATCAGGATTGTCCGCTTTGCAGCGTTCATCTTCCGAATGGCGGTGTCCATCGCTCCTTGTATGGGTGTGCCTGTTTGTGTGCTCTCCACCTCATCATATCTTTTAGCTGCCCTCTCGTGTTGCTTTGAATTCCAGTGTTTATCCAACAGCGAACTCGTTTTGTCACTGACGGCAGTATATGTTGTACTGTACTGCAATCAGGGCTTTAAATTCACTTTTTTTTAATCACCAGCCAACATGGCTAGTACATTTTTAAATTTACCAGCCAATCAGATTTTCCACTAGCCAAATTTTTACTAATGTCAATACATTTTAATAACTTCATTACTTATTTCATCGATTCCGAACGCTAGGCGCAGAGCCGACGGTTGCACAACATGTCACACCATGGTGTTCATGGGTAATGTTGGAATAGAACTACAAGCAGTGTTGCCAGATAAAGATTACCTTTCCAAGCCAAACACACACAAAACTGCCCAAATTTCTTGTGGAAAACGGACCAATCTGGAAACATTTCTGCAGCCGGCTTTCAAACAGACGCAGTGTTATTTGTATCTTTCATCACCGGCCAAACTGACTAGTACCTTTACAATGTTAAAGTTAGTTTTTACCGGCATTTGGCAGGTTGGCTGGTGTCAATTTAAAGCCCTGCTTGCAATCAGGGACGGGAGGAGGGGACGGGATGAGGAGGAGGGAGGGGTGAGCTAGCCTCTGTTTTGTTTGACAATACTTTGAATGTCAACAAGAAGTGACATCACCCAACATCGCTTAGAGCACCTTTAACTGAACTCAGTCTCTTACTGAGGGCATCCGTCTTTCTGAAAAAGTGTTCTGGTGTCTACTATTTGTATTCTAAGATAAATGACCATCAGCTACAGCACTTGCTATTTGAAGTTGAAATCTCAAACAAAGTTAAAGAATTTATTTAACAGCATACAAAAACCTACAGCTCCCAGGAAAATTAACAGCGTGGGTACTTAGGTCATTGTAACTTGGTTTCTTCCATATCCATAATATTTACCAATGCTGTAACCTCTGCTGTTTGAAATGTCTGTTCGGCCCTCCTTGTCCTGATTTAGATGTGGCTCTATTAGTTGCAAATGGGCATAGGACGCTTTATTCGACAAGCGGCTATAGGTTGAAGTCTCAGCTCATCACCTTAACCCCTGACTCAATGAAGCGGAGTTGGCATCATACTGTGAAGAAGACTTGATGCACCTACTGAGCATATTTAATATTCATGTCCCCTCTCCTCCACAGGGAGCTGACAAAGACCGAAAAGGACCGGACGGCATCAGTGCCTTTGAAGCTGCCGAGGACGATGCCATAAAGGCTCTGCTCAAGTGAGACAGCACAGTGTTGGAGGTGGCTGGGCAGGTGGGTGAATGGACAGACAGATGGATGCAGTGGTCCCCTGACAGAAGATGGACTCTCCTCTTTTACCCTGATCAACCTCTGTCTTACCACTGCTTTTGTCTGTTTGTAGGAGGGTCATTGTGTCCGTCTGGTGATTTTCCTTTACCTTGTTTTGTTTTTTTCCCAAGTTTTTGGGATAGGATTTTCTCTTGTTTTGGCCTCTGTTTGTAGCCATTTAACAGAAAAACTTGTCAGTTATTTCTCCCTTAGGGACCAAACACTGGGGGAGCCCTCTCGCACCTGGATCCTAGAACTCTGCTCAGACTAGAAATCACACTCTGTAATGTAAACGCAAAGCTTAGCACTTAAATACACATCTCTCATTTGCAGTTCTCTCTTGTAAATCAAATGGTAATAGATCAATAGTGTGTTAACAATTTTTTACAACTTCAATATAAGTATTGTATGGCCAGGGCTTAATCCCATGAAATGAACAGTAATTGCACTGTACTGTACTTGATAGATTGAAAAGAGAGGTTGTAGAATCACATTATATTAACCTTTCAATATGTGTGGCCTCTTCCTCTAACTTTGATTTCTTTTTTAATAGACCAGACCAGTCCCTCCAATCTTTTTTTCATTTTGGAAATGTTGGTTGAGAGAGGTCCAGGGGTTGAATTTTCCTTTTCTACTCAGCATATCACTTACATATCAAAGCGTGTTTTTGACAAATTTTACGTTGGTCATGCATTAATGATATTCTGTATTCTTTGACCAATCATCATGCTGGTTAACTAGAAAGACTTGAATGTTGCAATTTTAAAATTGGTTACTGAATCCCTTTTCGAAACAATGTTAACAGCACATAATAGAATAAGCAATTCTAGATATGTTATTTTTGTCATCCCTGGAGTGAGAGCGAAAATATGTTTGTTGCAGCTTCTCTGTGTATTTTGTAATTGATGGGCTCTGGGGGCTCTGAATGATGGGTAAATGGGGGTTAGAGTTGAAACTGGATGGTGGGGGGTGTTAGCATTCCCCTTGCCTTGGAATTGGTTAGAAGCCCTGCCTGTTTTGCTGCATGACAAAATTGCCTTTGCTTTTATGCTATGAAATGGTCGCTGGTCCTCTCTTGGTTGCTTTCAAATGAATTACTACTATGTAATGGACAAAACATGCTCTTGCTGACTTTGTTGTGACAAAAAGTATGTAAAACAGAAATAAAAATATCTATAAAAACAATTCAGTCACCTGAACTTTGTTTGAAAACTGACTGAATAAGAGTAGTTGTGAAGTCACCCATAACGTTGCCTGGTCAGGTGGTAAACTGAGAACGATGCATCCTATTAAAAAAAAATAATAAATACTCCGCTGTTATTTGACAGCTGATCCAGAAAAAAAGCCTTAAAATTTTCCACCTTGTAAAAATGTAACTGCCACTCAGTCCACTGTTTTCCAGTACCATAGAATCAGATGAATAACATGTAATTTTGTAGTACAAGCGACATCATGCATTTTGACAAATTTAACCCTTGGTATTCTCATAGCCTCGGGCGATCTAATCAGTATTTGTGAACTTATGCGACTCAGTTCCAAACATTCAAAAAGTAGAGACTGTAATCTTTGTCGTCATACCAATGTACCGCCTCAAGCTGTTCCATTATGAACCTCAGACTGACTTTGACTCACACTAGATTTGTCTGGATTCTAAAAAGCTTCTTTATAAAAGGACAGTTCGTTCTAATACAGAAAATGAGCCGCCATCCACAGAAAATTATAGCAACCATACCAAGTATTGTTATAGTTACTGCTGCATGAGTTCATTTTGTGTGACCACTGCATTGATTTAAACTGGAATCATTATGAGGGTTTGCATTGTCAAAAATTGTACTTTGATAAACAAAATTCTGTGAAATTATTTATCATGTGCCATATGCAAAATGTGTATTTAGCACCTGTTGACTGCTGTATTCTTCAGCCCCCAAGGCCTTCTAGAAAACGAGATTTTTGAGGGCCATATCAGGTCAAAACCCTTTTCACAACCAAGAGTTGTAGTTTCATTATCGCCAAAATAGGCTCCTGTTTTCCAGAGACAAATATCTGGATGAGTAGCGTGTAAATCCTAGTTGCACCCGTGGCAGACAACTCCCAAGATTGTATTCCTTTGTGACTCATGTATTGTAAACACCCTTTAGTAACGTTAGTAAAAACATTTTCTTCTCTGTTCAACATCATCACACTACGTTATCCAGCACTTCATCGATGCTATATCACACTTGAGCCAAAACTTTGAATCCAAAATAAAAGATGTCTTGTCACTTCATACACATTTCCCTGTGATTCAGCCTGACACGTGGAGTCTTTGGAAACCTTTGGATCTCCAATAGAATTTAAAATAAAGTCATTTGGGTTTGAATACCGTTTGTCCACACGACATGAGTTAGTAATGATAGACCTGCCACGGTGAAGGGAATGGGAAAAATCAATAGAAGCATGTAACTGAGCTGTAGCATGAGGTGAAGGGCTGCATCGGGTTGTATCAAAAGGAGCCCATCCAGAGGGAAGCTTCAGACTGAGACGCAGAGAGTGAAAGGTCTGTGAAACGATTGGTGGATGCTGCAATGCTTTGTTAATCAGACATACACATGCGTCTCTAGGCCACTTGCCATTTTTGTGTACTCGCGCCTGAGAACAAAGACAAATCAATTACTGCAATGTGGGCAAACATCAAGATAAAATGATTCGGCTGCATTTTGACAGCCTCGTCTCCTCGCTTCCACGCCCCCTTAATCCTTACCATCTTATTTCTGCTGATTTAAATTACTTTCAAAGCGAAAATATGAGGTCCGCTTTTGGTTGACAGTGACATTCTTGGAATATAAAAGACCCCATTTTTTCCCTTTTGTCTTTGTCGAGCCATCAAATAAATCTTGCTGTCTGCAGAAGAATGAAAATGACTCATTGGCAATACATTTTCATTTAGTCCTTGAATTGCTTTTTCACAGGGTGCACAGGCTCCTTGGGCAAATCTTGGGTTTTCCCAAAGGCACTAATTCTGCTTAGGATCATTAGTTTACCATCATGTTTATATTCCATGCTGCCCCCTTGTCATGTACTGTGCAGATCAGTGGTTCAAAACCCTCTATGCATTTCTTTATGCCAAAAACATAACCAAAGATTTGTAAGAATACTCCACAAGTTACAAAAATATGTCTTCAGATAAGAAAAGAGGAGTGTAATGAGAAGTCATACATAACTTTAAGTGAACTCTGCTCCCACCTGCTGTTTGATGTAGAAAACTGCAGGGACTTATTAGCTGAATCTGAGGGAAACCAAAAAAAACATGCAACCACTGTTTTTATCTAAAGAGAAAATAACACTTTACATTAGTGATGATGATTTGTGAATACAATTGATTGCTGAGTGTCTCTGCAGTGATTACCAGATGCAGTAATTAGCACATGTGCCTACATACATGCATGCACAGAGATGTAGGCATGTAATTACACACACACACACACACACACACACACATCTGTTTTTGTTCCACACAGTTGCGGAGACTTTACGCAGAGCTACCCTTGTAATCAAGCAGTTAAAAATGGTGGTTAATGAAGTAGCAAATCCAAATTAACATAATTAATATGGACTCCTGATATCAACCTATTATTGACTCCTTGTCTCGTGCATTAGTTGAGCTTACGACTGATTTTCAACAAATCTAAACCTCATTTCCCTAGTTGTAGTTCAGCAGTCACATAGTCTATATCCACAACGTTCCACTTCCGGGATTGCTCCGGTGCCACCGGAAATTGCGCCGGATGTTACTCTTTTCGGCCGGATGTCCGTTACCTTCCGCTTTCTTTGTGTTGTAATTTTAAACTCCGGTGGATTTATAAGGACTATGGTTAACTGCTCCTCAGATCTCTGCAGGGTAAATCCAGACAGCTAGCTAGACTATCTGTCCAATCTGAGTTTTCTGTTGCACGACTAAAACAACCTTTGAACGTACATGTTCTACCAAAACAAGTTCCTTCCTGAGGCTATTTTGTAGAGGCGCCGTTGCTTCGTCCGGCGATTAGCGCCGCCCAAGACGATTGTGATTGGTTTAAAAAAAATACCAATAAACCAGAGCACGTTTTTCTGCCATCCCGGAATGCTGTGTGGACTGGCCAGACCCTCCTCCGCAGCGCTGTGGAGGAAGTTCTGGCAATGCTGAAGTTAAGCCAACTGTGAAATCAAGCATGAAATTCAAGGAGTCCTACAAATTGAAAGTCACTGGATAATTGTGTATTTTGATTGAACATTTGAATTAAGTACATTTTTGTATTTTTGTTTTAATAAGACTTGTATAGATGTATAGCTGTGGGGGCAAACACATAATCGCTGTGCGGGTCAGGGGACAATATTTGAGAAATATCACTCAGTGTCCTGTGTGTGTTCTGTGTTTTACTGAACATCACAAATTAAGCTGCTGGTTAAAGAGAAAGATTTTATGAGTCATGGTTGAGAGACAGGTTGAGCATTAGTGTTACAACTAAGTTAAGTTAAAGAGAGAAAGATGGAGAATTGACCAGGTTGGATATTTTCATTGTTTGCAGTGTCTCCGAAGTCCATTGAGCAGATATAGAAGGCAGCCGAAGACATTTAAAAGCAGGCAGTTGTGCCCTGACAAGCTTATATACACATACAGTACATAAACATAAATCTCTTACGGGCTATTTACTTTTCAGTCCCATTTTGTTTTGTGTCTGAGCCAATGTGCGATGAGCTAGATCCAAATCCCTGTAGATGCCTCAGTGCAAATGTTCTCAGCTAAACAGCCATTTGCAGAGAAATCGATGCAACCACAATGCTATTAGGAACATTTTAATTGGATATGAAAGCGGATTCATTATTACTGTTATGACGGCTAAGCACGTCAAATACAGCGTGGCTGCCAGCCATGCTGTGCGTGCCACTGAGCACTCAGAGAAATCTTGGGTAATTTGTCTGAAGACACCACTCCTGCGCTGCATTTTGACTTTCACAACTTTGAAAAGTTTCTGTTGTCCACATAACTTTATTTCTAAACTTTTCTATAGAGCCAGATAGAGATTCAACAAATAAGTGTCCCATATGATGATGTTATGAACAATGCAATGATACTGTGTCTAACAGGGTGATTTCTGTGCGGGCCACTAGAGATAAAGGCATATGCTTACGCAGGCCATTAAATGACCATGTAAATAAAGATAAATATAAATGGCTGACAATAACAAATAAATACATAACGGAAGATAAAAATAAATTGTTGACCGTTAAAATAAATCATCCAGGAGCCTTTTTACCCAACATAACTAATCCATAGTCATTTGCACTTATTCCAAATTCAGCTCATGTCCAGAGTAAAGAATGTGTTGCAGGTAATCATCATTCCAATGAACCTCTGAGACCTTTGTGCTACCTGCTCAGATGCTGTAATTAATTCAAAGGGACATAATATGTTTCATGTAGCAGGTTAATATTTCAATCAATAGGTTGATGCAATGTGCAGTTAGCTGTTTTGTTCACTTACTTGATTTTGTAGAGGTGAAAGTTCTAGTCATTAATTTTTTTCATATATAACAAACAATGAGAATGTTTTAATTTTTTTACAGAACTACATGCCAGACAGTGTTTCACTTATATGAAGTTTGCAGACTGGGCCACAATGTTGAGTTGCAGTTCAACTACATGTTAGAATGGGCCGAGCATGTGATTTAAGGACCATATGATCACTGCTGACGAATCATGTGCAGAGCGGCATCTCAGAAAATCAAGCATTAAAGTGCAGCGGCTAGAGGCTATGACACACTGTCCTGAGATACACTACGTCAGGTAAAAACAAAAAGATCAAGATAAAGTGGCCGACATACAGTCCTGTCACCACAATTGGATATTTAACGAGTGGGGGAAAGTGCCGCTTGCTCAATTATTGATGTCTGTTGGGACATGTTGATGGCAGGGTGAGGATCAATCCAATCTATGGATCTTCTGTGTTTGGTGCTAACAACACGGGTTGTGATGGTGTTCTTTTTCTTGGCACAAATTAGATCCTCTAGTACCTGTACACCATGGTCACCCCAGAAACCTTGTTGCTGACCATGTACACTTCATGGCTATAGTCTACACTTGTGAACTTCCAGTGGGAAAACCAACTAAGTTATCAAAATGGTTCTGAAAACATGACAGTGGAAAGCAATTGGATGTGTGAATGTGTTACCACAAAAACAACAGATCAGAATTATTTTTATACCAATTTATAGACCAAAACCCAAATAACCATTAGCATACACTAACATTAAAGATCTCATATTGTAAAAAGTGAGATTTCCATGGCATTTTTTTCTGATAAAGCTGGCTAAGGTGCTTCAAGTATCAAAACGCTCATCCACAGAGAAATGCACACAGCCTTTATTCAGAAATGGTGCCTTTAAATGAACCATCAGGACTTCCGTACGGTTGTGATGTCCCAACTATACTGTAGGTAGAATGTGCCGCTACAGTGCTGTTACAGTCATTCCCCGGCTGCAATGATGGTGCAGAGACTCAGAGAGCGCAGATGCGGCAGACCCGGAAACGCTGACCAATCAATGCAGACTGGGCCTTTTCTGGAAGGGGGCTTAAAGAGACAGGTGCTAAAACTGAGCTTACTGCATACTAACTGCATGGTTCAGTCACTATTCTTATTCACCCAGTTCAAGCAGAAGCAGGCAGCCATTTTCTTTTTTTAAATAATTTTTTGGGCATTTTAGCCTTTATTAGACAGGACAGGGGAGAGAGAGGGGGAAGACATGCAGCAAATGGCCGCAGGTTGGACTCGAACCCTGAGCCGCTGCGTCGAGGAGTGGGCCTCTGAATATGGGCGCCTGATGTGTAAGTACATAATTATTTGCTAGAATGTTAGCCACGAGTCAGACTCTCTTAGCTTATTTTAGAGCTCTTCTGCTCTCTATTAGCTAAAAATCTAGTAACGCAACTTTTAAAAGTGCACACTCAGAGTTTTTTAAAACAGTTGCGAACTTTCCTGGCCAACTCGCTGTACTACATCCTCTCACAAAGACTTAAGAAGGACTTCTATGAGCCATTCGTCTTAGTCAAAGTGAATGAGGACACCGTACCCTCTGAGTGCTCAGATGGAGTGTGAGTAGCTCTCTATTAGCCAGTGGTGCTGTGAAATCTTTGAAAGATCTTTGTTTTTCCTATTGATTCATTTATTTTCTCAAGGCACTGTTTGTCTGGTTTTGGCAGAGTGATCGAGGGAACCAAGTGACTAATAGAACAGGTAGCACTTGAGGCTAAGACCAAGTCTATTACGACATGGCTGATGTCTCCACTTGTGTTGTCCCCTTTGACTGATGTCAGCGTGCCACGCTGCCATGTATAGTGATCATCCCTCTTCTTGGCATTAGGTGACAGTACATCTCTGTCCTCTCCTCTGTCTTAGCAGGAGCCAGCGAGGACTTAATGAGGACACACTCGATAACCCGCATTATTCACATACACGCACAGTCCTCCCTACTATTTTAATGGGAGTTTCTGATGTTTGTGGTCTTCACCATGTGAGAAAGAGACAAAGCAATTGCTACAGAACGGAGATACTCTGTTAGCAACTGAGAGAAAGAACTCTTAAGTAGATGCAACAACATGACAGAGAGAACTTTCAGGAGCTTAATCATCAAGGACCATTGTGGCCTCAGTAGCTGACGGCTGCCTCATTAAGAGCAGCGCAGTAAGCACATTAATGTCCTTCAGACACGGATACACCCCTTAATACAGTGGTTCAGTATCAGACTTATAATGGGACACATTCTTAACAAACACAACAAGACTGCACTGAACTTTAAAATCAACGTATCGACAACATGGTGGAGAGTTATCTCACCAAAATCCTCGCATACAGTTTGTGTGTGGAGAGTTTTTTTTTTTTTTATTCATTTTATGCAAGATAGCAGTGAATCTTCCTGGCAGTCTCAGACAGGCTGTATTTCACATCATTGACCAAGTCATTAAACAGTCAGTGGAGTGTTGTTTATCATGGTTATTCTGTTAATAAAGTGTAGCATTTTTATTGTGTGTCGAGGCTGAGGTGTCAGCTGTACAGGGTCTTGTTACGTTGGCCAGGAACTGTCTGAGGCCGAGTAAAGCATGGTGGAAGAAGAGTGCTTCGTCATCTGGTGAGCGGTCCACACTCTGCTATAGTGTTATGGGACACCCATTTACCCCGTTTATCTGATCCTGTTCTGCTTCGGTGACTCCACTTCATGCAAGATACTACTTTTACACTCATTCATTTCTGGTTGTTATAACTTCACGATTTCAAAGTAATCCACAAGCTAGGAAAGGTAATGTTGCTGTTGGACTTGGTCTCAGGAAAAACTTGCCAGTGTCTATCCTGGGTAGTATGGTTTTGTAGAGGGATGGTTGTTGTTTCTCCATTTGCATATGTGGACATCTGAGCCTACTTCCAATAGTGACATATGATGTTTATGTGGATGATATTTTTATAAAATTTGGGGGAAATGCTTGACTTCTCTAAGATTGAAGGCCCCACGGTCACCCCAGAGAAGTGTGTTTTTTAAGCTTTTAAAGTCTGGTTATGGTTAAGAAGTCAGTGTGTTTTAAATGAAGTGTTTTTTGGATTGTCGAACAACATAAGAAACTCCCTACATATTTCTAATGCAATTTGGGGGCGCGAGGACACGCTCCACTCGTCTCAGCCTGAACTTTACTCCCTTACTTTCCATTTTACTACATGAGGGGAAGTTTACGTTCTGCAGTGACACTGAATGCTAGCATTGGATATTAATTCTGCACTGCAGATTAATATGAACATAAATCCAAGGGGTACTGCTGGTTTGGATAAAGGGAGATGCAGGATATTGGGAGCAACTCATGATCCATTGTGAAAGACAGACAGAAGCCGTTTTCACATATGAAATACAGACTCTGTCCGAGGAATTAAGTCCTGACATAGTCTGGAGTTTCCCTTTCACAAATAGAGCACACAACAGGAGATTGTCCGTGTCAGATGCGTTCTCACTTACTCTGTTTGGTTAAGGCAAGGGTTGGCTTTATTACACTGATTACACTGCGTCACAGAGCCTTTCATAATTTGGTCATAAACAGTCAAGTCTCTTGCTGTTTCTTGAATTTGTCTGACTATTTCGGCGCTAGCCCTTACCGTTAGTAGTTCCAGAATCTCTTCGTCTCTCCAGTTAGACATTTGCCTTCTTCAAGTTTAAGATATTTGTTATCTGCTGGTTTTGCGTGAGTGGCATTGGTAAACACCGGTTGATATCCGACCTGACTGATTCTGACATTGGCTTTCTCACATACAGCTCCTCTAGGTAATGTCTAGATAATTTTAGGTTTGCAGTGCACATGTGAAAGCAGCTAAAGGGATCAGCTGAGTAGGGGGAAGTTGCCCCAAGTTGTTTAAGTATGAGATTAATTTGGGTGTCGTTGGACATATGGATACGGGCAAACTACTGCTAACTGATACCCAGAAAGTAGAGAAGGCTGGTACATTGCCCACTATTCAGATACACAATATCATCAAGTTTAAAAGACTTAAAAGACGATTTCTGAAATAGACCCCATACTGCTGGCAGAAGGTAGTGAGGTTTCAAATCAGGAAGATTCATCGATATAGAGGCCCCAGGGACTTCCACTCAAAGCTGTCAGACAGATCGCAGCCAATTATAGGGCTTTTTTCAAATTATCTCTGAGTCCTAAACATCCCCATGCTCTGTCAGAGTTGGCACTAGCTGCAGTGGCTAATGGCTGCTGGCAGCAAGGGCCCATCAGCAACTCATCAGCTTCTCAAGGGGACTGATTATGCTTGTTTGCATCTGTCTTCTTTTTCCTTTACTTGCCAATGGAATTAGAGGGAACCACAACGCAAGGCGTATCATGGGTGCCGTAGCAAGCTACCGAATGGTGGGCTGAAATTACAATGTCAAGCCCAACTGATGGCAGAGGCTTGGGGTTTAGAAATTAAAAGTTGGAAGTAGAGTATTTACTCGCTCCAATGGTCTTTGTGCAAAGTGACAGCGGTGCAAATACCTGCACACCTTAATTTTCCTTTTAGTTCTTTTACTGAGAATTGAGCTTTTCCTCCAGGCTTGGAGAGTAATTCAATTGCAATATTTTGAGAAGAATAGATTATGTGTACTCTATTAACCTTTTCTGCACCCTAGTCTTTTATTGCACACTTTATGAATATTAATGCTGTATCCTAGCTCAGTACCATTATTGTGTCCCTAATACTGTAATGGATGTCGAGGTACAATAGAAAAATGACTACAGTCAGATATGGAAAGGATCCTTTGTTGTAAGCGACTGATGGAAAGAGGGTGTCTGCAGGGTAGAAATGAAATGTTTGCTTGGCAGCTAAAGTCAAGTCAGCTGTTTCATAGCACATCTGCTTCACATGGAGCCTCATGTTTGGTGTGATGCCAATAGAATAAATGGGTTGGTTTTGGCTCTCGTGTGGAAATATTCCATTGTTGTTTATGCATGTTCAATATTAAAAGCCATTTTTAATCAAATTGTTTCGTAGTGTTTTGCTCTTGTTATCATCAGCAAGGCTCAAGAGTGTTATTAGGGAAGGGCTGGTGGCTTGCAAAAGTGCCAATCACTTTTTAATGGATGATATACAAATTGGAAATGGATTTCTGAGACTTTGTTTGTTCACTTCCTGTTTAAATATTCTCCACTTGTACCAGCGCAGGTACACTTCCAGCAACATTGTTCACACGAGACTGAAACAATTAAGTTTATGTAATCTGGCTTTCTCTTACAAAAAATACTTTGGTTGAAAAATGCAATCATACACTGCGCTCAAGGCAAAAAAGTGTGTCAAGCTAAAAAAACTACTAATTTAATGAACAAGTGTTTCTTTGTTCTTGCAATATGTTTTATGTAAGGACAGACTTCAAGGAAAAAGTTTGTTTGAAAGAACACAAAAGCAGCATAAAGAGATGTGATGTTAATTAACTTTTTTGCACAAAAAGATTTACGCTGAAGAAGACATAAAATGCTAGGTTATGACCAGATGTACTGATCTTACAGATGTACTGATTTTGCAAAGATTTTTATATTTTTTTATGGCATAATATGCATTTGGGATCGAGATGTTCATACAACTGACACAATATTATCCCCAATGTGTTGCAGCTGCGAGTACCCTCTACTATTTCTTTTGTGAATTGCTATGTGGGAGTATAGTCGACACCACACACATTTTAAAATGCATGCTGTCTGTTTTGATTAGATGTAATTTTGCTACTTTTCATACACATGACATACTGAAAACCATCTTAGAAATAGTATGCTGTGTGGAATAGGGACACAGCTCTTAATGCCAGTGATTGCATAGATTAAGGACACCTGACTTGGTGGTCACATGGTATGATGAAGTTTATATATATCACCTGGGAAACTGGTTCACTCCAAAATGATGATGACTTGATGTAAACATTTTATCTGTTGCCATGAGGTTGAAACGCCTTTGGCCATCATTTTTCTAGTTTGACAGCTAATTGAGTCTCACAGGATATCCGTGGTCGGGGAGCATCAGATCCAGCTAATAAAATAAGATAGAACAACCAGAAATGATAACTCAGTTTAGCATCTCATTTGTCTTTGAGATTGATGATCAGAATGTTGTCTTTAGGGCTGATGAGATATTTGGGAAACAACAGATCCTCATTCACATTTCCTGTATTGATCGCAGCAGAAGCTAATTGGGTCTGACAGAAGCCCAAGCAGCCAGTGCAGCTGACCTTTATTTAAAGAACCCTTATGGAGGACTTTCTCACTACTCTCTGCCTCCCTCTTGGTGTTTTGTTAACTTTAAAACCTGTTCAAATCCATCTCTTTTTGTTTGATTTTCTTCTATTTCCCTTTCCCAAAGGGAAAAACTTATAACCGAAGAACTGCAAGGCCAAAATGCATGTATGAGGCTTCATTTGAAACCTACATTCTTTTAGTTTCTGAAAATGTGCTTGATTAGCATTAGATTAAAACACAACATACACTACAGCAGTTCAAACATGGTTCAAAATAGTTATTTTGGTCCTGTCTAAAACAAATGTAATTTAAAAAAAAAAAAAAAATAAATCTACTTTGTGCCACACTATGCAGAGCACAACACATACATTATACACCTTCTCAACAAGACCTCTATAACGTTTCCGAACTCTAGTCCTAACCTAATGGGAGCTAGGGAGTTTTCAGTATTTGGTATTACAGGTGTCGCTGGTGCCAAAACCTGCGACCAAATTTTGCTACATGCTTTTACTCACTTCTTAGAACTTATAACAAACATACTAAAGACTTAATATGACTTACAATACCTATTTACATTCACTCAAACACTGTGGAACATATTTTCTCTCATGAATCACATGTACTATGAACCTGCTGGCTCTGGGAGGCGGGACTTAGCTCTGTTGCACATTCATTGACTGGCCATTCATTGAATGGACTGGATGTTAACAGGTCCACATTGGTGCAACGCTTCCCCTGAGACTGACACTGACAGAAGGCAGGAGACACTATTTTCCTGACCATCCTTCTTTAAGGTTATTCATTTCCAAAATAACTTCATATTAATTCCTTGTGGTCCCACCATCTGGCTACGAGCTTTACAAGTGGAAGGCAAAACTGAACAGCAGGCATAGGTTTCTGTTTTTTTCTTTTCTTCCAAATATTATTTAGCACATTTTGAGTGTCCAGAATTTTTCCTGGGGCTCTTTGGGAAGCTGATGCACACTCAAATGAGTTTTGAAGGTTCATTTCATGCCAAACGCATCCATATTTATATCGCTGACCTCCATTACGAAGCATAATGTGAATATAGGACATTGAAGGGAATGTGTCCTTCCATCACAGGACCAGTCATGTTTCCTATCTGCAATACTTGTGGTGGGCTGATTAGACCTTATAACCATCACACAGCTCTCCATACCCACACACTTATACGTGTCACGTATCAATACAACCAGGCCATTTAGCTCTACCATTGCCTCCGTTATTTCCCAGGATCATGTACAAACAAATTGCACTGAAACCTCCATAAAGCTCGAGAAAATTTGGGATGGCGCCCGTAGAGGCAAACGATGCCAACATATGACTTTGAATTTGAGTGGTAGGGGAAAAAAAGATAAATTTCACTACCCTTGCCTCGCTTCAGAGGCAAGTGGCTCTTTCGACAGAAATGGAGACTGGCTTCAATCTTATTGATCACCGCTCTGCGCTTTAAGATGAAGAAAAAGACAGTAGCAGGAGGAGGAGGAGGAGGTGGTGTCTTTGTAAAACTTAGACTTGCACTTGTTGTAGGAAATGATTAGCCACGTGATTTTCTCGCGTTAGGAACTGCTGCTACTTACTCCCTGCACATTCCCAAGAAATGACACAGAAATAGTAGCAGCAGATATCTTAATTTCTAAATCAATATGTCATTCGGATGTATCTCTATTGGTAATTTGTTTGGAAATTGCTTTCATTCCTCAAACAAGTTGATTTCGGCCTGAACGAATGGAAAAAATAAGCATCATCTAACATCTCAACACCTTTAAGCCTGTAAGTGCCACGCACCTCTAACCAGTATCAATCTGTCTATCATTCCCTATGTTTTGAGCTAAAAGTATATGACGCCTGGAAATTTAATGAGGAAATTGCACACACAGTAGCTGTTTGTGACACCGCTACACAGATGTTTGCAATCCAAAGAAAACAATCTGGTGCTTTGACTGAGACTTTCAAAAGGTCATTGGGTAAAGTGCTGACAGAAGTGCGCCAGCGCAGGTGAACCTGGAGAGGGAACAGGTGGCTTTCAGGTGATGACTCAGATGGAAAAAGTGAAAAGGAGGAGTGTAAAAACATTGGAGTTGCAGTGTTGTGCTGGCTAAGGTGTTAGCATAGGAGAGCAGGATAACCATTTGTTAAAGAAAGGGAAAGCTACCATTTTGGGGGCTAATGTTCTAGCTGTTTTTCTTTTTAGACAGGCTAACAGTTGGGGGCGTTGAAATTGATCGCGATGTGGACGTGGACGATTCTGCGTCAATGTGGTGACAGACCATAATCGAGTATTGCCTAATAATGTTTCTTGTTGATTTTCCGGTCGCTGCTTTGTTTGGTTTTGCCTTTTTGTCTATTGTCTGCTGTATTCAGACTCCGCTATATTCCGGAAGTGTCTTTTTTTTTAGGAGCAGAAAAAGGGGAGGTCATATTCAATTCAACAACTTTATTAATCCCACAAGTGCCAATTAGTTAAGAGCAGCTACAGACAACACACGTAAACATACAGCACACAAGTCTACATATAGGCCTACACACTAGAGAGTAGTTGTCCATTTAAAAGTCAAATTGCAGAAGGGATAAAAGAATTACAGTGGCGATTAGTTTTAAGGTAAAATATAATGGCATCTTGATGGTAACAGATGTATATCTGACTGCTTGAATCTGTTGATGAAAACCATGTGTAGCAATATGTAATAATATTTAGGAGGTGATGCATCGTGATTCTAATCGTTGACAGGATAATCATAATCAAATTGTGACATCAGTGAAGATTCACACCCCTACTAAGAGTATGGCTCCAGGGACAGCAATGTGTGTAGGCGGCTGGGTTTTAGACTGGTAGTGGTGGGCAGCTTGCAGGTGTGAATGTGTAAATGTATAAGTGTGGTCATGGCGTTCTGCAGCACTTCCCTGAATAAATGAAGTGTAAACAGAGGGCAGGTATATGATTGTTTTTTGGCAGTTGCAGTATAGCATAAACAGCTGTGAACTGAGATGGAGCTTATACACCTGTGTGAGTATACTGTGAGTCAAATTGTTCTTTTATCTCCTAATGTATATGTCCTTGTTACTACCATTTCATCATTTTCAATTAATCCTTTGTATACTTCTCAGCTGACCACGTTCACCTCTGAGACCATTTCTATTAACTCTACAGGGCAGGTCATTGGTTGCTGTGTTTATCCCTACTTCTGGAGTGAACACAAACTTTTCTATAAGCAGCAGCAGTGAGCGTCATCTTCCAGCCTGAACTGTTGCTGAGCCTGACCGCTGGGCCGGGGTCCTCATTGTTGCTTTGTGGTTATTGCTTTTCTATAGAGATCAAGCAAGAGTCCCCCACTGGTTAAAAAAAAAAGCATCTTTTATAATCGATGTGTCTGAGCAGTTCAACAGTTGAGGATTTGTGGATCTCAATGGGGACTTTAATTTGGAAAGTCAGCTTCTAAGTTGAGGGCATCATCTGTGGTCTTGTTTACACGATTCTGCAGTAAGTATTGAGAAAGCAAATAGTTTAAATTTATTTTTTTGGCAAGCGTGGAAAGCCATGACCGCCTTGGAGGTAAAAAAAAAAAGAAGCACACATCCAGACCAAGGCCAAGACTATTGACAAAAGTTACCAGGCTCAAAGAAAGTTGCTCTGTTGACACTATTGAGGATGATTAAGCACTGTGCCAGCAGTAGAATTTCCTTCTTAATGCCTCACTGCCTTCCTTTTCATTTCTTGAGCTGTTTATCACCCACAAAGTGCCATTCTCTGCTTTTTCATAATGAAACAAACATCTCATCAAGAACTGCCAATAAACAAACTCACTAATGAAAATCATATTACATTTCGACCATAAGCCAGTGCTCAAGGGGTGAATTATTTTAATTTATTTCAGGGCTGATTGTTTCGTGTTGTGACAGTGCAGAATTGGGAATCTACGCTGAAGTAAATAAACTATATGGAATTATCATAGCTAATGCTCTAAATCAGGGTTTTAGCATCTCATGGATATATTGCTTTGTAATCAGAGATGGTCAGTATCAATTTTGATCTTGGTGGGTGTGGTATGGAGCACGTGTTTTGTTCACCAATGCTTTCAGTATTTCCTCTTTGTTTCATTGTCTCTCCACCTAAAAAAACAAAGAGTTTGCAGTTAATTAATTTGTTAAGAGCAAACACCTGATTAATCTGTAGCTGTGGCACTGGTCGTCTTGATAGAGCAATGCAAAGTTTGGATTTGTCGAAAGCCACTGCACTGTCAGAGTAGAACGAGGGTTGACAATTATTGATTATATGTGATGGAGAGCTCATTTGGAAAGGTTGGAGCCATGTTGCCCAATGGAAATTCCAGTCATTTTGTTTGTCTAACAAGCTGTACGGCCACAAGTTGGTAATTTTTCTTCATTAAAAAATGAAAAATTATATTTTTGATTTATATTGAATACACACAAGGGTTGCACATATTACCATAACTGTACTGTGTACTTAATACACCGTGTGTCTGTGTGTGTCTGTGTGTGTGTGTGTGTGTGTGTGTGTGTGTGTGTGTGTGTGTGTGTGTATTCCCTGTCCTGCTGTTCTATTCAGGACTCCTACACAATACGACTTCTCAAAAGCTGTGTCCCAGTTCAATGTCTGGATGCTCTAATCTCTGCATTTCTAGACTCAATACATCATGACTGCTCAACAAGGTCTTTCCCATTTCAATGGCTCCTCCACATGTGTCTTAAGAACAGGGACGTGCACAGGTATGGGTTATTGATGCCTGGGCAACTTCCCGTTTGCCCTGATTGGATTAGCTGCCCCTCTGGCGAAACAGCTTTTTCTTTCTTTCTTTTTTTCTTCTTCTTTTTTTGCTGTTGTGGCATGTTGTGTTATGTTGCAGCAGCAGGCTAACGTAGCTACGTTACGTCCGTCACATGAGCATTCTGTGCATTCTGTAGAGACGAGAGATGCTCAGGGATGTGATGTTTGGGCTCTTGAATCATGGTTATCAGGTTATATGTTGTTTACAGTCAATATGTTGCCTTTTTTCCAAATTAGAGCAATAACCCCTACAAATGTCTGTGCACATCCCTGCTTAGGAATGCAGTTTCAGGACACAAGCAGTAAATATCCTTAAACCAGTGTTATTACAAATCATTTAACTTGTAACATTACTTTGCTTTGTCTTGTTACTGAACAGGAGACTACCGCCGCACATTCGCTGTGTTTAGAAGTGTTTCTTAAATTTCTCTAATATAAAGTGTAGTGCAGAGATGACATATTTTTTAATATGCCAACCCAGAATTTAGCATCGCCCTGGTTCCCTCAACAAAAAGCCAATAGGATTTTTTCCATTTGATTTTTGATTATTGCAGAAAGTAAGCATAAATGCAATGGCCAGAAGTAAAAAGCTCACGTTTGGCTATAAACAAACTACCACGGTCGCATGACTACAACGTCACCACCACTAGCTTTAAGCTGATTTGCGTGTTCTCCGTGATGACGTTTGACTATGTGTAGTCTACGAGTGGGGTATTTACCATAGTATTTTATGTTGTAGAATAAAACATGAAAATCTAGTGTTAAGACCTTATTTCAGGCATCAAACCAAAAACCTATTGACTTTGTGAAGAGGGAGCCGGAAGTGCAATAATGTGAATTAATTTCCGGGTTTTAGGACTCATTCCTGCAGTACTCTACTGTCTTCATTCTCAATAACTCTATCGGCATCAGAAACTGAGAAAACACTAGCAGCCCATTCTGACCAGTCAGTGGACTTTGTAGTTCCACATTGTTGTCGTAGGTATGGCTTAACCCCTTCCACATTACATGAAGCCATTGCTAATATAAAATAATTCATTTGTGCATGTTCATCCAGTTGTTCCTATCTGCAGATTGTTTTATTGAATACTTTTAGGGGGTCTGAATAGGTAAGATTATTCAATACTTGAAAAGGAAAAAAGGGAAGAAAATAACAAAATTGTTGAAAATAACAAAACAAACAAGCTTTCAGGCGGTCCTCAAGTCACAAAATCAGGAAATATCAGGTACCAGTAAACGTCCCCAGTTACATTTAATCAGCTTTTTAAAGGCAGCGCCCTAGTGGAACACTTTTACACGTTAATGAGGGGCACCTGGATGCATCATTAGGTTAATTCTCTGTGAGGCTTAACCATCTGTCTCAAGTCCTTCAATCTGGCCCTGGGACACACCAAATTTCCCAGACAGGTTAACATCACCCACAATTTTGAGTACTGTCTTGGCACATACAAAACGAAAACCTCTCCAAAATCCCCACCACAAAGTATTCCTCACTGCCTACCCTCCTGCTCAAATGCTATTAAAAAGATTCATGGTAAAAGCTGTAATTTCAGGGGGCATCTAGATTGCCATATCGGTCTTGTAAGATGGAAAAAAACTTTATCCGAGGTTCACCATCCTCCACGCACTCCTGTCATCGTCGTAGAAACACAGGGGACATTTCCCCTCTAAGAACACTTTTGTTGAGATCCTGTCTCATCCCTGCCATGTTCCCTCTACTCAAGCTCTCGCTGTCAGCAGTCACTGGCTTTTAATTGCACAGGGCCTCGGCTTTGGTCATTATGTTGTCAAACGCAAAAGAGTAGCAAGTGCAAATAATGTGAATGGAACCCTGAGAGGCTGATTCGACTTTATTGCGGGAAGTCATCGCTGTGAGAGGTGAAAAAAAAAAAAGCGACCCAGGAAGCAATTGAGCATACAATGAACATTGTCACCTCATTTGCAATCAGGAAACTGTGGAAAATAAAGAAACTATATTTTTCTCCATTCCTGAAATAGAGCCAAACAAAGACAACGTAGCTCCTGCATTGTTTAGTTTTATAAAATGAAAGGTTTGTATCATGTTGTCAAGGAAAACTGATAGAATGGGTCTTAATTATGGAGTTGCTACTTGGAGTTTAATTATATAGAGCGTTGTGTTTATCTGAAGTTCTTCTCCAATCTTTAAGAAAGTTTCACAATACCTAAATTCTAATTCTGCATGTGTTCTGAATACGGAGCCGTGTTGGAGTTTCTGCTTTTGTGTTCAACACAATTCAATATTTATGCGTTGGACAAAGTGTAGTGTGTTCAGGGAGGAGTTTGTCTACCTGTCAGTGGGCGGCTTGAATCAATGAGATGAGAGCCCCCAAAAGAGAATCTGCGAGGTCAGGCACATAGCACCAAATCACAAAAGAAAAGATTAACACCTTGTGATGTCATCAGGAGTTCTCTCCACAGGCGTTGCCATACTATTTCTCAGAGTTACCTGTAACAGGTTCACTGGATTAAACTCAGTCATTCTTTTGAAATAGGCATGAAATCCAATAACCCCACGGATTGCTGGAAAGCAGAGCATGATTCTCTGCAACCCGTGGAAAGTAAACAGAACTCTTAACTCCAGAAATATCATTTAATATTATCAACTTCTTTGGCCAGAACAGCTTTTTTTTTTTTTTTTAAATACTATATATAAATAATTAAGCTATACTTCCAAACTAATATCTTTTTTCATCGCAAAAAAATTCTATTGGGATTCTGAGGCTGCATGTGCTCAGTGCTGATAACGCCTTCACATTTAATAAATGTACTTCATGTGATTTATTTTGAAGTTTTATCAGTACAAAGCAAACCTCAGCTGGGTAATGCAGGATTATGGGCCCAGTGTTGCCTGTCTGTGCCCTGGAGTCTGTCGCTGGAGATGCTGCGAGGGATGATAGGGAGGCAGCATGGAGGTCTTTGTTTGTTTACTGTGTGAGAAGTGATCAATGGGGGCCCTGGCTTGCCAGAAAACTGCATGGGTCAGTGTTCCCGTGGCCACTGGGGAGTATCAGCAGAGAAAAAAAAAAATCTAAACAAACCCCTCCGGTGGCCTCATTCTCTATTCACAAACATACACGCTTGCATGAATTCATGGAAAATTCGATGCAGGGTCACAAAACCCTTGTCTGTGGCGTGAGCACACACATGTAGATGAGGAAAGAATGTGTGTGGCTGTGGTGCGACGCCTGTGCCTGGTTGCCAGGGTCAGAACAGTCTTTGCCGGAAGGGCCAACCTCAGGGGTCAACCAGGAGGTGTGACAAGTAGAGGACAAATGATGATAAACAAGCAAACACACAAGCTGCATGGCCAAAGCAACATACTGACCTCACATAAGCTGCATGGGGAAAGCAACATAACGACCCCACATAACCTCGACGAGATCTGAGGCAGAGTCCTGACCTGCGTGTGCATCTGCAGGCGTTTCCTGACCCCGCTGTGCTCAAGGCTGGATCACTGCTACCGTTATTATATCTGTGCCAAGAAAAAGAAAGTGAAAACCTTTGGAATTACCTACATTTATGCACAATTTATCCTTAAAATGTGGCCTGATTTTCATCAAAGTCACTATAATAGACAGATACACTCTATATAAACTATTAATACTCAAATAATTGGATTCTGAATTGGCGTATTTATTAAATAATCTCAATATTAAAGAGCCCCTATTATTTTTTGTGTTTTAGTTTGTTTGGATTTTTCCCATATTGTGTTATATAGGTTCTTTTGTAATAGATGTTTAAAGTACAAAAAAAACCACATTTCACTTCAAATGGAGCTTTCTCTTCCACAGAGAGCACTTTTTCTCAACTGTCTGAAAATGGCTCGCTCACATTCCTGTTTGAAATTCCTCAATTAAAGATGTCATTGATTGAGAAAGCCAGCCCAGTTCTTCAAATGTGCTGCCCATAGATGCTGCCTGAACAAACACAGCCCGCCCAGTTGCTTGTTTGAATTTGGTTGACCATTACAACAGAGTGGGCCAGCTGACCAGTCAAAGAAGACTGGGCTTTTAAGGAAGGCGGGCCAAAAACTCACAGAGTTTTTCAGGTGGAGGCACTGCAGCAATGAGTAGTATGAGAAACATAATCTGTTTTTTGAACATCAAAGCATGTAACCCTATTCTAGGAGACCCCAAGACTACAAATATGATGCTGAAAAGGAGCATAATAGGGGCACTTTAAAAATCCTAATAGGAAAAAAATATGTGAAGCTCTTTACAAATTACCTCTAAAAAAAAGCTGCCACAAGTCAGATTTTCCAATGATCAATGAGTTGAAATTGGAGTCAGTGCATAGTTGTGCCTTGTTCTGTACAAAACACATGGAAAATATTGATTACTGAAACTCATCTCTCCACAAGCTGATGTGAACCGCCCCTCATTCACATGTGCTTTCAGATGAAGCATGATAGCAAAAAAGGTGGAAGAGAACCCTTGGGTTACAGGTAAGGACCTGTCTAAATATCTCAGTCACTGAGGTTGTCTCAGCAATAAGATAAGTATGGGGGCGACAGTGGTGCTCATGGAAGGACACCATGGAGGCAAGCACGGTTCTTCCTTAAAATAAATTGATTATTATAATACATTGTACATCTCAAATTGGCAACCTGAATGTTGAAAGAAAGACTTTTTTTTTTTGGCAGAACAAAAGAATAGCCTCAACATCATCCTCAATGCTTAATGCTATCACTGGGCCTGAACAATCATCACCTGTTAAAACAATGCACTCTGTTTCTATGTTACTATTTCAGAGATGTAGCATGCCTTGTCCATTATTGGGAATTTCAAGAATATCAGACCACATTTTCTGACAAAATTATGCAAAAATGCAGAGAAATCCAAGGGGTTCACTTATTGTTTATTGACACTGAGGCGTTGATTATTACAGAAAATTGACCTTGCGGTTGCAACAAGAAACCACACATCCTAACACCAAGAGGGAGGATTAAAGTGAGGGGAAATTGACAGAAAATGAAGGAAAGACAAAAGAAAGTAAAAAGGGGAGGGAGGGGCTCTGGGAGTTAGAGCGAGAAGGAATCGGAGAGACATAATGGAATAACTTATGAGTAGGCAAGATGAACAGATAGAGAGCAGGGAGAGATACATAACACAATTGACTGCTGGGGAGGAGACACATCAGTGCTATTTCACAGTCTGGGTTAGTACACAAAGACGGGGCACAGAAAGATAAAAATGAATCCAAAAGATTACCCTGAAAAACAAAAAGTGCCTTCAACAGTTTTATGAATTTTGGTTGAATAAATTCCAAATGTTTGTGTTAAGTCCCTTCCTTTATTGTGTTGCCATTCCCCCCTAAGCCTCTGTGTTGTAAGGTGAAGCTTATGCTTCACAATTGCCCTAAAAATCAATGTGGATCATCAGAGGGAGAACAAAAACTTGAGGAGGCTGTGTTTTAAAGAGAAATGGGAAGGGGAGATGTTGAGGCAACAGGCCCTCAGACTGTCAGGGTTTTAAGAAGCAGAGAGAGGACATGAGGACACAATGATCTCCAGCATTATATCCTTCCTTCCTATCACTTTGCTGACATGGCAGAGAACCCCCCCCACACACACACACACACACACACACACACACACACACACACACACACACACACACACACACCAAAGAAGCTTAAATATTAACGTAGAAATGTAGTAGCCTTTTTAATTATTATACCCAAAGCACAAAAGGGGTAGACACATCTACACATCTATTGTCTGTCTACATCCTGTGCCAGTGGGCATGCATCAACAACAAAGACTTGGCTCAACATTTTCACTCTCTTGCCTTGCAGGTAGATGAGAATATTGTCTGTTCATTAAATACGAAGCTACAGCCAGGAGTTGGTTAGCTTAGCTTAGCATAAAGACTGGAAGCCCAGGGAAGCAGCTATATCCATTCCAGGAAGTCTTTTTTCAAGACATAGCCCAACACATAGTCCTTTGTTAAACCAGAACTTTTTTTGTACAAATGAGCTAATTAGTGAGCTTTAGAAATGGCCTATCTATAGGCTAGCTGTTGATGCCTACTTCTCTTTGCTAAACTAAGCTAACCACCTCTTGGCTGTAGCTATTTAACAGACAGCTATATAGCGATTTACCAAAATGTTACTATTACTTTAAAGAGGTAACCATAACTCACGTGAATGAACTGGAAACTGGACAAAAACTCAGCAGCAGAAGCCCTCAGAGACAGAATATGAGAATTTAGTGGTCATTTAATTGGTTGTAAAGGAGCAGATATCTTCTTTCAAGCTTCCAATCCAATCAGTTTCACAAGGCTGCACAACAAATCTTGATTTAAGGTATCAATATATACTCAAAGGTGTAATGAAAACTTACTGTCATAGAGACGGGCGGGCTTGTTCAATTGTCAGTTTTGAAAAGTTAAACAAATTGTCAGAATTAATTCCTCCAACTCCAACATCACCCGTTTTAAACGCTATCACTCCATAGAATGGGCGTTACTAGTGGTGACCAGCCTCTTAGATATGGGTCAGAAGGGGCCTGCTACACCACATCCAGTCTTTAGCCGGCCTAAGTGTCTATTTACTTGTCTCTATGTTATCTGTTGATGTGTTTGTCCATGTATATTGCCATGTGCATGAAACAGACTGTGAAAACAAATCTCCCTCATGGGACAATAAATATCTATCTATCCATTGTGGCTCTTTAAATGACATCACCATACAGCGCTGCGGTTAAACAGTTGCTCTGAGTGTCTAATATATAGACGCTGATGGGCAATCCAGCTTACCAATAGATGATAATGGCTTGAGCCAATGAGGTAGAGAAGGGTCCAACCACCTTAAATCTATGATAGTGATAACAACTGCTAACGCCCATTCAATCGGCTGATAACATTCGAAGCAAAGAAAATCAAGACTTAACTTTTTGACATAACAACTAAGCTTTTGCTTTTTTATGGCAGAGCTGTAGCTGAGAAGCGTGGCAGATCCCAGGCTATTTGCTGTCACCGACAGTCCTGAGGATGTGAGGAAAACAAGCAAAGCAACCAGAGCACGTCTGCTCTGGAAGAAAAGCCTTGATGGAGGAAGCTTTGAGAGATGACTTTACAGCTAATGAGAAACATAAATGAGGTGGCAGAGGAGAGGAAAGGATCACTTCACAGTACATAACCTGAAAAGAGGAACAGAGACAAGAGGGGAATCACTTATAGACACAAAACTATGAAAAAACTGATTACCAGCTGTTTGCATCTCAGATAAGGACACACATTCCTTCAAATGTGCACGCCTCGTGTAGACGTACTTTAAGTTTCTCTGCTCATTTTTTATTCATCTGAGTGTGTATGTTGTATGTTTGCGCCTTGATGAGGATTTAGCTTTGAAATCCAAAGATGTATTCAAAGATGTAGAGTTTAATTGCATAATCCAGACTTTGTGAGCCGGGGATTTTGCAGGAGAACCAACGACAGATCTGATTTAACAAGGCACGTTGCTCTGCGGTAGACAGCTTTGCAAGGATTGGGGGAGAGAAAGAAGTGTCAGAAGGGAGAGATTTGGATTTGGTTGGCTTTGGTCTGCTTGAGAGTCACAAAGACGCACGCACAATGAAGAGAGAGGCAGGTTCAAGCTGAGCTCCCTCCCTCCCCCCTCCAGATGTTGTTTTGAAATCAGATACAGAAATCAAAGCTTGAACATTGTCAGCAGCTGAACAGTCGAAGCTCAAATCCAGTCACAAGCTGAGAGATAAAACGTTCTTAAAAGATGGTTTTCCCGTTCCCAGCTGTTCATTGCATCGTGCATCCACACCCCCTCGTGTAGTTTAACAATGAATCGTTGCCACAAATCCACCTTGTTTGATAGGTTTTTAATGAAACATGCATTTTATCAATAGCACCGGCAAGGTCACTTGGTGAAATTGGATTATGAGTAATGGCATGTAATGAATATTTTCTGGGTTTAATTTTTCATTCTGCTCTGACAACAATTCTCAGATGTACATACCACACCCTACTCCTTATCCTCAGTCCCTATTTCTGACCCCAAGTTGTCATTCAGAAATCGTAGGATTATGAATAGTATTAAAATCATAACAACACACACACCTAAAAACGTATAGTTGCAGTCAGCAAATTAACCATTAAATGTTAAAGCTGCTACAGTTGCTACTTGCTAACAGCTAAGCTAACTCACTGGTAAAACGGACCGAAGAATGGGTTGCATACATGCTAGTCTTGCATTGCCAGACCTTCCTCCACAGCGCTGCAGAGGAGGGTCTGACTATTCCACACATCAATCGGAGATTTGAGAAAAACGTGCTCTGGTTTAATGGCATTTCTTTAAACCAATCACAATCGAGCGGAGAATGCAGAATAGCCTCAGGAAGGAACTTGTTTTGGTGGAACGTGTACGTGCAAAAGTTGTGTATTTTGTATTGTCTATAGCCACGTTCTCTAGCTTGCAGTCTTCTTCTTCACTGCTTTTGTTAGCGGATTGCTGTGTTTCTTAGCGCATTAGCACCACTGACTTTCAATTAGTAGAGGAAGCAGAAATGTGTTTAAATGTGCTGCATGCTCGTGCTCATGTGATACAAACTAAATGAGGACACGCCAAAAAAACCTCAATCTCCAGCACTAGTAACGGTCACAAACTCCACAGAGTACCACTCATTATTCAATTACTACATAATCAGTATATATAGATAGCTGAAGTTTCAATTGTGACATCAGGTTAAAGTAATTGTAGGCAACATAGTCCCGCTTTGCCAGACCTTCCTCCACAGCGCTGTGGAGGAGGGTCTGGCTAGTCCACACAGCATTCCAGGATGGGAGAGAAACGTGCTCTGGTTTATTGGCATTTCATTAACCAATCATAATCGTCTTGGGTGGCGCCGCATGGAACCCCGGTGCCGCTGCAAAAAAGTCTCAAAGGAACTTGTTTTGGTGGAACATGTGTACATACAAAGGTTGCTTTAGTCGTGCAACAGAAAACTCAGATTGGACAGATAGTCTAGCTAGCTGTCTGGATTTACCCTGCAGAGATCTGATGAGCAGTTAACCATAGTCCTCATACATCGACCTGAGTTTAAAATTACAACACAAAGAAAGCGCACGGTAACGGGACATCCGAAAAGAGTGACATCCGGCGGGTCCCATTATTCCAGGAGCATTCACACATTCCAAAAGCCCCATCACTATCTTTGTATTCACATCAAATGAAGGGAAGTAAAGCCTTAATCAGCTATTTGTATTGTGTTACATATTTGTAGTGGTTCAAACTCTGTTTTTTTGTGTTTTGTGTAAATGCTGGATTATATTTTGATTAAACTGCCAGTGATGGTGGCCTTGGAGGTATTTTGTGTAGGTTGTTACTTGTGTACAGTAGGTTGTTAAGCCGAGTTGTATAGGTATGGAAATTTCTGATATCTTGCACTTCTAGGTGGCTCTCATGAAGAGTTCGGCAAACGCTTTAAAAATGGAGGACAGTTTGCATACATTGTCCTTTTGCCTGTGTTAAGTCGCTGTGGTACAAGCACAACAATGCTCTCTACAGCAGTGGTTCTTTACCTTTATGCAACCCCGTTATAAGGATGTAAATATTTTGAGCGACAAATCACACACCATGCATCCCCGCCATAGCAGGTCAGAGTGAAGTACTTTTGTCTGAGTATTTTTTGTCATATTTCCTGCTTTTGGCTTTTATCCTTTTGACTCTTTCTCTCTGCGTTTTTTTTATGTCAGCATCTTGGGATTTCACTTAGAAATCATTCTGCATCTCTGTAGTCCAGTGGAGGTGCCATTGCACAACTGTTATGCACTCGTTCATATTGTTATCATATTATAATGGCCCTCCCCCCCCCCCCCCCAGCATATCTTCTTTTACCGACAAACCACCACAAATGACCCTGAGACTTTTTC
Source organism: Sander vitreus (assembly GCF_031162955.1). Taxonomy (NCBI): domain Eukaryota; kingdom Metazoa; phylum Chordata; class Actinopteri; order Perciformes; family Percidae; genus Sander; species Sander vitreus. The sequence goes on from NC_135877.1 coordinate 16,513,009, forward strand.
CTCTTCTTCCTCTCCTTAGTCATGCCTATTTAGTAACTTCCCAGTACTAGTTGGATGTAGCCGCCCTTCTACCTGTTACCACTGCTCTGCTGCATCATCAGCAGAAGGCTACAGTCTGATCCTGCTATTACCCATCTGGGGTTGCGGCTGCAGAAGCTTTGATGTGTTGCACAGCTCTCCATTTTAGGGCCAAAAGCAAACACCTCAACCCTCCTCTCCAAACTCACCTCCCAACTCAGTCTACTACCTCACACACAAATACTAAAACACACACTGGCCCCCAGACCTTGAGCTGGCCTCATTTGCTGGGTTCAGCCCGGGTCTTCAGCTCTCCCTCTCTCATTCATCCACATGATGTCTCACAGAGCAGCGGCTTTGTTCTGTGAACCAGGTGCAGGGAAGTTTTTGTCTGCTGAGGTTGAAGAAGGCGCCACAAAGGGGCACAGGTGTCAGATAGAGAATGATGGAGAGTTTCAAGTCATGTGCTTTAAAGTTGACTGAAATAAATAAATAGGTTTCATGTCATGCATTCAAAGCCCTAAAAAGGACATTAAGTAAAATATAAGACTTGATTAGTGTAATTGGTTGTTTGGTGCAAAATGTAATAAATGTTTGGTAGGTGTTTCAAATTATATATATTTCTATGTATATTTGTTATCTTGCTATGAATATATAATGTAAAATATATGTTACATACATACATATACAAAATATATAATATATACAGGAACTATTTAAAGTTGAATGAGGGGTGGGAAAAATAACAAGCTTCGGCTTCATCCCTCTCCTTTTTGGACAGATTGAACACATTTGCAATACTATGAATGTTGTTTTTCCTTTTGGTGTGTTGCTATACACTTATTGTGTTTTGATATTTTATTGTATTGTTATTTTTTGTTTGAAATAAAAATAAATAAAGTTTAAGGTTTTTATTTTATTTATATAGCACTTTAAAAATCAATGTATGTATATTTGTATGTATACAAACATAAAACATATGTGCATAGACGTTGTGGAAATAAAACACTAAAAGAGTTAAATAGAAACAAGTTTAAATACAAATTAAAACCCAGGCAATCAGAAAAAAACATAAATAGGTTAAACACAATGAAAGAGAATAAAAGTGGGTCTTAAGGTGCATCTTAAAAGCATCCACAGACTCAGACACTTATGTAAAAAGTAGGGCTGTCAAACGATCAATTTTTTTTAATCGCGATTAATCGCTGAAGTTCTATAGTTAATTTAATTAAACGATTAATCGCATAGTTTATCACGATTAGAATTCTATTATTTTGCATTTCTGTATCTTGATTGGGAATCAAATGAATGCAAAGAAAGTTACTTTATGAACTTAATTTTAAGATTTGTAATTATTTATTTACTGTAAACAAAAGAAAAATGTGTGAATCTGTCATTATTGCACAATTCCTTCAAGTACCTAACTAAAAAAACTAAAAACCCCTATCCTTACTAGAGTCATTATAGTGTTTAGTAACTCCTAAATAATGTTGATTACTCACTGACGTCCAGTGATCACCGGTTAATGTCACTCTCCACTCTTACCCAGCGACAGAGAAACAGGCTGAATAGTCCGGTACACTGTTGTTTCCACAACAACAAAAACACAGCAGTCTCTGAACTCGCGTTGGGAGTTTCGTTGAAGTTGGATGTAGTCCAGTTTTTGTCTAATGAGCAAGCAGGATTGATGGAACAGGTGGCCGGCTAGCGTTAGCTTTCCACCTAGCTAGGTTATACTCCAGCCCCCGTTCGCGTTTCACCGCTGAGGATGTCACCCCGTGATTGCCCGCTCCGGCCGCTGGCCGCTACGGCCGCTGGCCGCTACGGCCGCTGCAGCTGCTCGCTCCGACCACTGCTGCTGCCCGCTCCGGCCACCGCTGCTGCCCGCTGGTCAAACTAACCTGTACGGTGGGCCACAGCAACCTCTTATTTCTGAACATTCATCTCTCCCCCGCCCCCCGAGGGCCGGTGGTCTAGCATTACGTTAACTGTACTACTATGCTTAGCTCCGTAGGTGGTAAATAATTTTAATTTGGCTTTACACAATGTGCATATGGCTTTCGACTTGTCTACGAGCCGTCCGGGAGTTTTGGAAAATAAAAAGCGCCATTCAGGATTTCATTGCTGCTGTCTTTCTCCATCATGCCTGCAGCCTGCAGCAGCAGGATGTGTTACGAGGAAGTGGCAGCTTGATGATAAGTAATGGTGCTGCAAAGGGTCAAAATAGTAGCCTGTTAGGCATGACGCAAAGCCGAGTGAAGTGTAAAATAAATTAATAAATGCCGGCATGCGATTAATGTGATTAAAAACAATTAATCGCATCGCGTCGGCCCTTAATTGCATCGCGATTAACACGTTAACGCTGACAGCCTTAGTAAAAAGTAGACACATGTATACTTTTTATTACATTTGATATAAGTCCAAGAAAGCCTTTGTGTTAAACTGAGTAATATTTTGCTTGTGCTCTGCCAGCAGGACGATGAGAGCCAAACCAAAAACTCCAACTCCAGCTGATCTCACAACTTTCCAGGAACTTCAGTCCTCCAGACTTCTTTTTCCTCATCTCCATACGTTCATGAAGTCATACAACTTTGGGAATAGTGCAAAGTGTTTGTTGAAGTTAAAAAATTCCAACTCGCACGGCTCGGTCTTTTTGGTTTCCATTTGCATATTTGCACTGACTTTAAATGCAGTTACGCCATCCACAAAATGTGCTTCGTTGAGTCTGACCACACCAGTAAAAAATAAGAAGTACACTCTCCTCTAGTCCACTATTCACGGTATGTATGATAAATACATTTAAAGTTTAAAACATCTGAAAACATGCCTTTTGAAGGCCTGAGGCGCACAACGGATGTTATTGCTATGGAATGCATTTTACTAACTGTATAAAACCACTCAGATCTGTTTCCCAGATTGCCAAGTGACCTGGGTGTATATTGATCAATAATATTTTCCCAAATGTCCCTTTGAACATATGGAGGCACAGTGTGAAGAAAGCATCAAACTGAGGCAAGGCAAACTGAGAGCTTGAAAGTTTTTTCATCAAAACTTTCAAACTCTCAGTCAAAAAGTATTTTTAGTAAGTCATATGTCATGAAACGGAATCAGGATAAAGGGAATATTGGTCTTGAATGAATGCTACCGTATGGTTCCCAATATGTTTCTGATACTTATAAGTTACAGTGCAGGATCTGAATTGTACTCACTTTTACCCAAATGAAAAGGTACATACTACCATAGAAGTAGAACCACACCAGCCACAACAACAAACCCTTAAATATTCCATAAAGCAGGAAAAACAGGGAGAAAAGTCTAAACCATCCCTCTTCTTCTTTGGCCAACTTCTTGGAATTCCTTGGAATAAAATGACACAAACTTACTTCCTACTTCCTTCCAACTATTGGCCCAGACTGTTTCATTGCCTCTGGCTCGCATCGTGACAACTTCCCCTCTGGGGTGTGTTAATATGGAGGCGCTGATGTTCAAGCCCAGCAAACACATCCTCATTACTTATGACCAGCTGATGATGGTAACTGGAAATCATGAGTCCGATTCACGCATAGGTCATTATCACAGTGACAGATGTTATCGCTCTGCCCATGTTTGCCCCTCACCACGACTCCATAAGCACCTTTCATTACCATGCAGAAGCCCGCCGACGCACACTCAAGCAGGAGCGACACAGTGATTGCACAGGAAATGAAGTATACATATCCATCATTATTCTAGTTATTAGGCAATGGTTGCTGGAAGCTGGGTGATGCAGGGAGCAGAGCAGCTTCCTTTCAGATTCAGACCAAGAAGTTGGTAGGTATACACCCTGCCGAAGTGTCCCTGAGCGACGTATGGGGACCTGAGAACATGAATCAGAGAGAGAAGAGAACAGAATCCCCTAAAAAAGCTTCTTATATTAACATTAATTTACACTTAATAAGTACTTTTAAGAGGTAAAACAGTGTTTAGAAGTGTTTCTGAGCTTTATCTTATATTTAAGAGTTTAACCACATCATTTAAGGTTATCTTAGGGTGTTTGTGAACTATTGAAACACATTATAATAATAATAAACTGACCTGTCCCCTAAGGTTGCACAATAAGAGAAATTTGAGGCATTACATTGAGATTAATTGGGTCATGAGTTTATAGTTGTTTACGTAGATAATGATATGATTAAGGCATATGAAGTTTAGGATTAACAATGTGTTCTGTTGTTTTAATGTGTCATTTGACTCACCATTTCTAAAACATATAATTGTATCACTGTTTTGACATTTCTTGTCAGAAAATTCTATTCAAATTCTGCTTTAGCAGGTCTGCAACCGTGCTTAGTCACACCACACATTTTGTGTTCTGCTCTTTCGGTATTTCATTTCCAGTTAAATATTTTCCAACAATATTAAGGTTTTTTTCAATGTGTAGCAGGGACTGAGCTGTGGGCCACAATTTAGCCACCGCACACACATTACCCCAACCACTTCTCAGCCCAGAGCCCCAGAAATACACTAGTTTTCCTTGACTGGAAAACTACCCTTTCCTAGTTTTGCTGTTTGTCAGTTAGTTTGTGATAATTTGTTGAAACACATTTTATTAAAAGAATATGCATCATGTAAGATTGACATCAACTGAAATATTAGGGTTAGGGTTAGGGATAGTATTAAAACTAGAGACAGGGCCTCAATATTACGTTTCCAACAAAATGAATCAAATTGCCACAAAGTAATTGCTGCATAGACAACCTTTTGGCCTTCGGGGCCCATGAGAATCTGAGGGCCCCTGAAGCGATTGCCAGCTTTGCCTAGTTGGAGATTGTTTTGTCAACAGCTGCTTCAAAGGGCAAGAATGAACTGTCAACTTTTAAACCAACATGGACAAAATGCCAGATACCGTATTTTCCGGACTATAAGTCACACTTTTTTTCATACTTTGGCTGGTCCTGCGACTTCTAGTTAGGTGTGACTTATATATCAAAATATATATAATTTAACATGTTTTTAAATGTTATTTCATGCTGAAAACGTTACCGTCTACAGCCGCGAGAGGCGCTCTAGGCTTGTGACAACTATATGCTGCTCCTAAAGACACCTGAGAAAGAAAAGAAACTGCAGACGACTGCAGGTAGTAAAACACGCAGCCGAAAACGGTAATCGAGCGGCAGAACCAAAGTTTGGAGTGAGTGAGAAACTTGTGAGGGACTGGCGAAAAGGTTATTCTTACTGCAATGAAGAAAACAAAGAAAGCTAGTCGCGCTGAAATCCAGATGGCCAGAGCTGGAGGAACGAGTCCACAGATGGGTGCTTGAACAACGTGCTGCTGGGAGAGGCTCGTCAACAGTGTAGTTACGTTACGTTAACATACCGGACACCTACCGTATTCAGCCCCTTGTTCTGTGTGCTATTGTGTAGTTTAATAACTTGCCTTTCCAGATTAAATGTCTGTTCTTGGTCTTGGATTTTGTGAAATAAATTTCTAAATAAATGCGACTTATAGTCCAGTGCGACTTATATATGTTTTTTTCCTCTTCATGACGCATTTTTTGACTGATGTGACTTATACTCCGGAGCAACTTATAGTCCAGAAAATACGGTAAGTTGTTTTGCAGTTCTGCCATCTGGACCATGAATCAGGTCATTATAAATTAATTAGTCAAAAATTACAAGCAGGAGAACAAAGAAGCAAATTAGCAACATGAACTATACCAAGACGTTAATTTCACGACAGTTATAAAGCTTTATTTACTCTGATGACTCATTAAGATACTGTATGGTAATTAATAGTGGATGCCACAGTAATGAGACAGGTGGTCTATTTAGACTGGAATACTGCTGTAGCTGTCTCCTCTCCAGTGTGTAGTGTATTTCAGGCAGACAGGTAGCTACTTTTTTGGGTTAGGAGGAGACACACCTGGCACCCACCAGGGCCAACCATGACAATGCAAGCTGTCCAAGACATGCCAACTCCATTTAAAGACTCAAGGCTGAGCTGCGACCGTGCTTCCATTCAGATGAGCCTTGATGAAATTGTTTGCAGAGGTGTGATGGACAGTTGAGGTAATTATTTTGCTTGAGGTATGAAGATTAGGCATTGTGGTTGAACACTCACACTCAGTATTTTGTTGAGCTGTTTTGATTGGTGATGTGCCTCGTGCCAGGTAGGTAAAGATGTGCTAGACAGCCTATTCTCACACCGGCCTCACTTGTTGTGATGGCAAGCTGCCACTAACTATGGTCAATCAGTGGATCTTGGTTTTAAACTTTTTAAAGAGTTAATTTTACACTGTTCTCAAAGTTTTTCTCAGTTTTCTCTCTCGGTCCAGCTTTCTGAAGGACGTACTGTAATTATCCTCATGATACACTTTTCTCTTGCCCCATGTTCCTGCTTTTTCTTATATTTTCTGCTTTTACACATTTAAGCGATATGACCTTCCAAAACAACTATTTGTTTGACTTGCCTCTGTGTTTTATTATTTTTCACCTCTTTTCAACGTTTTGCATCAAGCAGGAACAAAGTCTCATTTACAGTGAAAGCCTGAAGAAGGCAGAAAGGTTTTTCAGCAGAGCTTTGGTTGGGGATTAAAAATAATTACAATTTCTAACTCATAACCTCTGAAAGGCTTTGGCTTGGTTTTGCACAGACTGTGAAGTGTGAACTAAGCAGACATGAACTGCAATATAGTAACAATGTACACATAGCTCAGTTAATAGCTGGAGGCTGTCCTTAAGAAAAGCAGTGTGTTTTACATCCAGTACATGCAGACTCCTGCTTTAGCCTCCAGGCTTCAGTTCCTGCAACCTGTCAGAAACAATATTGAATGTATTATAACATTATTTTAACTTTGAGCCATTAATTAAAAAACATTCCTAATGAATCACAAAAAAAAAGAGTACACCATCTCAGCATTTTCTATATTTGCACAATCAGGTCAGGTGTTTACCTGTTATCCGGACTAACAGCTTTGTAGGATTAAACTGCAGCTGCAGACTTTTAGTGTGTGATAGCAATTTGACGAACTGCAAGTTCGGATGAACAGTGGCCTCATAGCAATTTGCATATTTGACGAATTCCAGTGATTTACAACGCAGATGCAATTTAACGAAAGGATGTCTCGAGGGTCCCCACCTGGTTTGAACCAAAACAACCGTTTGATCTCTGTTAAGTGGCTGCATTCATACTGTCAGACCTTATCTGAATAGAATTCTTATTATTTCTGAATTAGTTTAGCATTACCAAAAGAGTTGGGGAGCAGCAACAATCACTGCATGATCTTGGATAAGTTTTGGATCTCTCAGGATGTGTGTCATAACACTGCCCCCTCATGGACATAAACGAAAGAGATTTTATTTTATTTTATTTTTACAGTGCATCTGTTGTGGACTGAGTGTTTGTGTGTTACTGTTTATGACTCCAAACATTCAGGGGTCAGTACCATTTTTCTTGTCATGCACCTGCAGGCAAACAGAAGACACGTGCTGCAGAAGAGACCACTTTTTTGGCTTTTGTTTTGCCCCTCACAATGCCATCTGCCTTCTCGCCCTATGTGTTAGTCATGTGAATCACATGCAGGGTCGTACATTGAAGTGTTCTTCTCATCCATGTAAATGAGTTAAAAAAATAAGGGGCATCATACCATGGGTTCTTTTCCTCCGCACCACCATCCTATTTTTGGAGCATTAAAATGAAGCACATGAACGCTGAGTTGTTGACAACTATTTTTCATACAGAGACATCAAATCGCTTTAAAAGTATCCAGATAAAAGGAGTTATGGCTCCCACATGTCCACTCCAAAAATTGTATTTCCACTGAAATGAAATGGGAGCACAGCACACCACTCGTCTTGTGCTGCCATTTATGATTGCATTTTGTGACTTCAACTGCTGATGCCTGTGTCAACAGGGAATATTTAGCCGAAAAAAATGTAGTGCCTTTACGATTTCAAAAGCGGACAATATCTGCCCAGAGACACTAGACTTCATTGTTTATTCTAACAGCACAGCTGTGATAAAGAATAGTGCGCTATTATCAGCGTTACATTGTTAGAATAAACCAATGGGTTTGATATCTGCGTCCTCTGAATAATTAATTGTTGCTCTCTAATCTACTGATATGACAGATGTGCCTTCCTTTAATTCACACAAGGCCATTATCTGTAATTTATTTTATTTTAGCAGATGCAGCCTGAGCCAAGAAAACAAACCATCTGAAATCCAGAGCACCTACACAGTATATTATGTGCTTTGGCACTAGAATGGGGACTGTGTGTTTATTGCACATATTCTGTGACAACAAAGAACAGAAGAGGCTTTGGAGGAGAGAGCATTAAGATGCTTGACAGGCTAGAATCAAGATGCTCTGAGTGGTCCTCACGTCGTTGTTGATGACTGTTGATGACACATAGCTGTTTGTCTCCGTCTGTCTCAGTTTGGGTTTCATCGTCTGGTCGCTTCACGATTATCAAACAAGCCTTTTTAAGTCAGGACTTTGTTCTTTGCGGTGTAGAATTTCAGTTAATTAACCTAGAATTTCAGCCAAAATACATGAAGATAGAAAGGTTTGTGTGGGCGAGAGATGGATGCTTTCCATTTTTATAGAATACATTAAAGCTATAGTGCATAGTTTCTGTTGCCCCCATGAGGAATTCTAAGTAATGACAACAATTCTGTCGGTGCATCCACATGACACAAACCTTCCGTGATCGCGCTTCACCCCCACCCCTCCTCCACACAGTTGCTATGTAGCCAAGGAGGACACGGAGGATAAAAAAAAAAACATGAAGAGGTAATTATCTTTACTCAATGTCTCTGCGTGTGAAAGTTGCCAGACGCCACCAATTTCTAAACACAGGCATGCTGAGAAATACAGAGAGAGTTTTGTGGAGCTGATAGTCCTGATTAGCTTTGTATCAACTCATTTGGCAATGGCTTGAATGTAACGGACATTTCTTATTTAAAAAAAAAAAGCTACGACTTGGATCTTGTTGTGATAAATTATTTTGTGAACAGATGTAGGATCTTGATTGTTTTATGACAACATTGTACGGCGACATCGCTAAAGTGTAGTCCAACGGGGCAAGATGCATGAGTGGAAATTAATGGATCGTTTCAGGAAGTCTCAGTTCAGCTCGTTCACCCAAAAGATTTGTTCTTTTGAATGAATCGTTCACGAAAAACATGCCCACAATGACAATGCTAACGATGTTGAGCAGGTATTATGTTCACCATGTTCACTATCTTTTTTTAGTATGTTAGTATGCCAATATTTGCTAATTAGGAGTACAAAGTACAGCTGAGGCTGATGAGAATTTCATCCGTATATTTGGTCATAAACCAAAGTATTGGACAAATTTTAATTTTAGCCAGATGGTGGCTCCAGATAAAACTTGGAGGAACATTGAAATCATTACAATTCATCCAGAGGGGGGACACAAATGTACAACATTTAATGACAATCCATACAAGTTGTTGATGTCAACCTCATAGTGGTGCCTGAGGAAAAGTCATGGGATCACCAAAGTCAATAGGATCCTGTAGGATTCCTCTGGGGACCATGCATTTCTGTAAAAAAAAACCTTCTGACAATTCATTCAATGGTTGCTGAGTTATTTAAGTATTTTAGCAATCCCTTTCTGCTTTTTTTCTTGTTCCGTCTGACTCCATTGTAGCAGTGTTTTCATGTTCCCAGATCTTAGCAGTTAACTTATTGTGTACAATGTTATCAGAACTGATGGCCAAAACAGTTAAAATAACCCAACATGAAAGGAAACCAGAATTATCCATTAGGTTAAAAAGAATGCTTGATCAAGCTAGAGAGCACTTTTCTAAGGAGACCATCCATCTCTTGTACTAGCTCTGGTTTGGTTCTGACTCATGGGATGCCAGTATGCAGTCAGCCAGTCATCCAGTTAGTCGGTCACATTTATCCAGTCAGTTGGAGAGTCAAACAGTAACGGAACCAGTCAGCTAGTCAAGCAGTAGCTGTGAGAAAAGTCTAGCCAAGAGGGCAGGCATTCTCCAATCCTGATGATTTCCAGATGAGCGCCCAGACGGCCAGCCTAAGTAAAGAACACACACACGCTAAAAAGAAAAAGGGAGAAAGAGGATGGAGGGAGGGAGGTGGCAACAGAAGAAATAAATGCAGTGAATAAAGGAATAAGCCTGCATATAAGCGGTCGGAGAATTTTCATCCACCATTGTGATGTTTATCCCCTGAGCGAGACAGAGCGAGAGGGGAAAAAGAAAAAGAGTGTGCGTTCAGTTGTGTGTTTGTGTGCATGTGTGTGTGCGTGTGTGTGTGTGTGTGTGTGTGTGTGTGTGAGTGTGTAGATATGTTAGTGAGGATCAACATGACACTGTGGTGGGCTCTGCTCATCGTTATTTACCTGTCCATGTACCTGGCAGCCACTCAGCATCACAGGAAAGGTAGGTGGACATACAAACTCCATATATATGTTATATCTCTATCATCTGTCATAGGCCACATTGTCAACATCATGTAAAAAGCTGACTTGAACGATCCCTTAGTCAAAAATTGCAAAAAATGTGCATCCTCATTTTAAATATTTGCCTATTAGAAAATAGAAACAATCATTCATAATGGTTTAATGTTGGCTTGCTTCTGTGTGTGTGTGTCTGTGAAGGAATGTGTTTATATTTCGCCAATATTGGAAACATTGCGACATGCAAGATATCAACAGATCATCTTCCAATGAAAAGTGACTGGCCTGTTGTTACTGGATCCACTCCCTGAGGAAATTCCTTTCTCAACACACACAGCTTAAAGTCTTTGGATTAGTCACATGGTGCTAAAGTCGGCTACAGAAGAGACAGGGCAGAATTTTCATTATACTTTCACGAAAGACGGTTCTATTGTTTGAGATTTACTAAGATTTTTCTTCCCTCTGTCAAGATGCAAATTCTGGCAGGCAACGTTGTTGAATTGTTGTGTTTATTTATGCCCCTTTGATTAATTATTTTGGCCACTTGGTGGCAGTGTATAACCTCTCACCTTGTAAGGCAAACATGCTAGCAAACACTTGTCTAATTACACATGCAGCAAACATGAAGCAATATTAGCATGTTAGCACGTTGTGTTTTTGGCCACCTGACGAATTTAGGCTCAACATTCACTCTCCTTTTAACTCTTGTTAATTTTGTGCTCGGCAGGTAGCGTACAGTGGATTTTTAACAGCTTGTTGATGAGAGCCATAAGACTGAATCACAACTGAAAAGTTGCGAGCATCAAAACCAAATCAATGAGCTGAAAGATGCCAAAACACTCGTAGAACTGATGAGAACTGCAATGTCTGCTGATAATTCTTAGTTGACCTGCAGAGAGCACTTATCAAAATTGTCCATTTGTTTTATTATTTCGGCAGATGTACCCCAAAAAGTGTGTGCTTGTTAAAGTGCTAATCTTATGTAAAGAATCATGATCCTCCGTTGTGAAGGACAGTATTTTGCTGGGTGGCAATTGGACATTTGTGAAGTCCAGTATCTCCAATCATCACCAGTCTACCCAGTATTCACATCTTCCCTGGTGATACTAAGTGACTTTATTGCAGGTTAGCCTTGCATAGATTTGTTTCACGGTGGGAATATTGATGGGGAAGTCTGAGTCAAGATTGTACATTGTAAATAGTAGATGTTGCATCTGAGCTCCTAGCTGTTTGTATTTTAACATCATTTGGAGTTACATTTATATGCTAAGCACAAGATGGGCCATTGCAGCAAAGATTTTATTCCCTCCCTTGTCCTTTTCACCCCCTTTTTACCGTAGCCGGATGGATCCAGACATCCATTTTGTTTTATTTTTGTTTGTTTCTCTCTCTCTCTCTCTCTCTCTCTCTCTCTCTCTCTCTCTCTCTCACCAAGACATCCCTCCAGCCAGGAATACCATTTAGCCCTGCTAATTAATGGATCTTTGTTGTTCCCTCATCTCCTTGCAAGCAGTTAACGGGAGATTACAAGTTCCCTGCCTGTGCATAACGACATTGGGGGAAGCCTGCCCATCCAAACACTGATTGTTGGAAGCGCTGGAGGAAGGAGGGGACGCATTAAAGGAATGAACAGGCCTAGAATGAGCAGTGGGGAAAGAGATGATGTAAGGAGGGACATCTGCATTAGATATTCAACAGGAAAAGTCAGCTGAAACATTGTTTGTTCCCCTGAAGTAACATTAAAACTTTAATATCAAATACTAGTACATCTCTTTTACTCTTTAAACTGGTTAAATATTTAATTGGAATGAACTGATTTTGATACTAAATTTGATAATTTGAATAGCTGGTCTCGCTTTAATTACTTAATTCTGCTCTCAATTCAGAGGCTCCAATTCCCTCTCTGCTTTTCCCACTTCTTATCATTACCTCCGGCCATGCACCTGACCCCAATCTTCATCAGCTCCTCAGTACATATACCTAACCCTTCCCCTCAGTTTCCTGATTGTTTGTTATGCAACAAAGCCTTGCGTTTTGAAGTGCCCTTATTATGAAAAAAATCACTTTTTCTGGGATTTGGGGTGTTATTTTGTGGCTCTGGTGCTTCCACACGCATACAAACTTGGGAAAAAAACATCCATGCTGTTTTGAGTGAGATATGGGTTTCTGAATGTGTCCTGCCTCCAGTCTCCGGGTGAGCTGTTTAAAATCGGCAAGGCTTTTTACGTCACTAGCCGAAACGAGGTGGCTAACCGTAGCATGCTAGCGCTAGCATACTAGTGCTACCATGCTAGCTCGTTCTGAATGGCAAAGCACTGCTACAACACACACTAGTTCACCATAATTTACAAAAGAACTACTTACATGTCCCTATTCTGCAGGTATTCCACGCAAAGTTAGAAGTGTGCCCTCGTTTAGAAGAAGTCTCCCGGCTAATCCTGCCTTGTACTACTGAAGTTGTAGAAACAAACAGCTAGCTAGATGATGTGATCCTTACCTAGCTACTACGCATGTGCGACTGCCAACAAAGATGTTACAGCAGTGGGAGGTCTCACTCTGTGAACAGAGAGAAAAACAGAGACCTAAACACAGGGTGAAAAGAGGAGCTGCAGCAATGTGCAGTACAACAAAAATATGGTGTTTTTTGAAAATGAAACCATGTAAACCTATTCTGGTACAACCTCAAAATACAATTATGAACCTGAAAATGAGCTAAATATGGCCACTTCAACCTTCCTCTGCTTGTCTTCCCCTTTTTGTTGTCCTGACTGTCTGCCTGTTTGCAAAACCCTGTTTTCACACAGTAAACTTTGCTATTAGCTTACCTGTTTGCCACTACATTTGAGTCCTCTACCTGTTTTACTTAGCCATCACATATGTGCAACATTACACTGATTGTGTTTTCCTTGCAGGGATTTTTTGTTTGTAGCTTTATTGATTGGTTGTAAGACACATGGCCTGTTTTCTGTGTCTGCAGCAGTGTCCAACCATGTGATCATTAACCAGCAATAACATTTTATTGCAAACTGCTGTCTCCCACAGCTGGAAGCTGGCAGACAACTTTTCTGTAAATTAGAGATTATTAATTTCAAATGTAAATCAGCATTGGGTTGGCCTACAAGGTGTCATTTCCCTGCAGCTCCTTGATCTTTTAACAACATAACCCTTGTTCTAATGAGCACATTTTCCACCGGGTGTTGTTTTGTTTGCTTTGACAAGGCTCCACTGAAGCTTGAGTGTCTCTTCAGTATCTAATATGACTGCACAGGTATTCCTCCTCCGCTGCTGATTGTGCATTCGGGAGTCACTCACTCACGAGGAGTGTAAATCTTCACCTACAGACATGTCAGTGTTGAATCTAGGGAAATATTCTAATTTCGGGTTCGGCCACCATAGGAGTTCAAACGCGCTCGGAATGGGAAGCGCTAGAAAGTAAAATTCAGTTGGTTGTCATATACAATTTCACCGCTAGATGGGAGAAATTCTTACACAATGTAGCTTTAACATAGGTTTGAGAGATGAACGGTTTGAGATAATATGTTGAGGATTACACAAATGTGCCAAATTGGTGGGTTTTATTCTTCTAACACTGGAACATAAAGCTGCAGATTTTCTTTACATTCTGAATGGTGGCTGGGTTGTGAAAACAAAGTCGGAGCTGAGACTGGCAGTCACCCAAGCAGGAAGCAGGTACATGGGGAGATCAGCCAGTGCATGTGGCTTTGGCTGGCCTCACAAATGCTATAAAGCCTAAATGTATCTGGCCAGCGAGGCTGATCATTATTGCAGAATTGGCAAGGCAGCACGCCATAGATCCCGCTGTATGGTAGGAGGTGGATTGGATCTGAATTCAGATGGAGCCCAGTGTTCTGTACTGTATACCTCATTAAGATCTGTGTGTGATCTGTGTGTTGTCTCACACGCTGAGCCAAGCACTGGATGGCAACATCATATGCGAAGCAGTGGAAAAAGAGAACTATAACGTCTGGAGAAATTTAAAGGAAGGTTTAACTTTCAGCTCTTTGCTTTTCACTCCACTTTGAAGCAGTTTCTTACACTTGTTACAGTGTCTTGGAGTCTTACACAGTAGAGGGTGTTATGATATAGACACAATTAAAGAGTCTGGGCAGGAATATAAGTAATTATATAAACAGTATGGAAAGGGAATATATGTGTGGGGTTACTCCGCATCCTTGTGTGACCCCTCTACTTTCTTTATCAGCCTTTTTTAGACTTGACCCCCAAAATACTTTCCATTACCAGTGGGAATATCTGCTCACAATCACACATGGCGGTTAAGCAAAAATGAGAATGCAAATATGGCGTTGTAAGATCAGGGGAGTCATTAATCATTCCTTGGACACAGCTATGCCCTCATGCTTTTATTAGGAATTTAGATCATTTAGCTGGTGAACTAAAAGATGGTTCTTTGGGTAGCTAAAAGTTACAATATTTTAACTTTTTTTCAGAGTTGAAAATAAGTCCAACTTTAGTTTTAATTTCAAAGTTAAAAATAAATCATCAAATTACTGAGGATTATGCAGTTACCATGTGGAATTGCCTCTGGTTATCACCTCCAGTAAAATATGGATTTCATGGTATTTTATCATAGAGATGTAGCCACAGCAACTGCTTCCACTAGCTGAGAGCGAGGGGTTACATTCCAGCCCTATCTGGACACCTCAGAATACAGGGTCTCTGGTCTGCTACATACATAGACTGACACTTTGAAATCTGGCCAAATGAGGATATCTCGGGTTGAGTTATCTCACCTCTGGATGCACGGGACACTGCCACTTGTAAATATAGGAGCATCTGTGGTTCAGGTTGAAGACCAGCTGGAGCCAGATTCTATCTCACCTGCATAATATTTGAGCAGTAATGTATCTGTGTTTGCTCAACCTCTGGCCCACCCACATGCATGCCATGTTGGATAATGTGGTGGTTAATTTCTCAGAATACGAGGGAGATCCTCTAATCCAATTTCCTGTACTTATGTGTTCCAGCTCTGTATCCATCTGCATACAGGATAAAGCGTGGGGCATATTCGCTGATCAACCCCACGTTCCAGCGTTCGTCAGAGGATGTCAACCTGCTTTTTGAGGTCAGTTTAGATCATGTTGGTTTAGAGGTGCTGAAACAGTTAATGGTTCAGTCAGTGCTTCATTACTGGACGCCACTTAAAATATGTTGAGGATGTGCAAAAGATCTGTCCAAGTCACACATTTCTGGTCCATCTGATGAAAATGAAAACACAGCTGCTGTCCTGCTAATCATGTGCAGACATGTAAAGTATGTGTGTACCCAAAGTTTTTATATAACATTAAGATCTTATGATGTCTTCAGTTCACTCCACAAATAGGTCAATATATACTTGTATTGGCAGATTGGTATAGGAGGTAGAACCTAACTAGTTATTTAGTTAGGTTAGTACTGTAAGTTGATGGTTCTTGAGGATTTTTCTTAATGGACCTGTGCCTCCCAGATCCTGCTAGCGGGAATGGAGATCCAAGGTGGGGAAATGCTGATCCCCGATGAGGAACTGGCCTCCCTGAGGAGCGTGGAGAAGCTGGAGGTCATCTGTGAGGACGTCCTGCCCAAGAGGCTTTCCGACATTCGCCGTCTGATAGCGGAGCTTGCCCAGCGCCGGCAGCCTCTGAGCTGGCAGGACTTTGAGAGGACGGTGCTGACTCTGGTGTACACCACCCAGACGCTGGCTCGAGTCAGCAGCCCGCAGCAGAGGGAGGCGTGGACGGACGCTGTGATACAGCTGTTCAAAGCTGTTCAAAAGGACCTCACACCCTCTTAAAGTAAGAATTGGTAGATTTTCTTTAAACACATTTTTATGGTGATTTCACTTGCTCATGGTCACCTTTATATGACTGTTACACTGCAATTCTTGACCCAAACTGCATTCCAGTTTTATACACTACATACTAATTCTAGTATATACTAATTGCTATAGTATACAAGAAATCTGATCTGAAGTCAATGCACTTGACTGCTTTGTACTAATAAATGATGCAATACTTGAGCCCCAACTTCAACTCTGGAATTCACAAAGAGAAAGCAACATGTTTTTCCAAAGAGTTCATCCTTTTTCTTTATTTTCTGTGATTTTCCTGAAACTGTCTCACCACTATTCACAATTTACTTAAATGTTTTGCAGCGTCTCCTTCACTACCTTTATGCAAAGCTTTATGGGACAATAGTATCCTATAGCAGCACACTCAAAAACCAAGTGTATTTAGCATCTGTCCCAAAACTGCAGTCTTGATTACGTTTACACGCCCCCAAATGGTAAGCAAGAGTGTCCCATGTCTGAAAACAACAATGCAAAGTACATTTGGCCCACACTTTTGCTTACAAATCCTATTCTACTTTAAAGTGGCATTTAGAGCGAACCGCACAATATCTACTGGGCCAACCCTGTCTAACATGTAGAAGTTAAAGTGTGTATATTTGTGTGCTTGTATATTATTATTAGCCTGTAAACATGGTGGCGCCGCTGCCCGGTAGATGCGGGTTCCTCGTGGAGAAAAAGAAACGTTTCTGTAAAATGATCGCCACGAGAGGAAAAGTGTTCTGTGGAGAGCACACGACCCAGGAGGAGGGAAGCAGCAACAGGATTGTGTGTCCTCTGGACCCTAAACACACTGTGAGTGAAGACAAACTGGACAAACATCTGAAGAAATGCAACTCAAGAGAGAAGCCGAAGCCGATGGCGTCTAGCAGAAAGCAACGATATGATGATCCACTTACCTCTACATCATCCAGCTGTGAAAGCTGCATCAACCTGATCCAGAAGGTGATCGAGCTGGAGGAGAGAATATCCACCCTGTACAAAATCCAGAAGGGTGAACAAGAACTGGATACAATCATCCTCGGTAAAACCCAAGCAGCCGTCACCAGCGCTGAGCTCGCCGATACCGCCCACTATCCAGGTGAAGCCGCTGTGCCCCAGGCCACTGCCAATACTCCACTCAGGCCCACGACTGCGGCGTGCATTCCTGGAGCAGGTGATAACCACTGGTTCCAACTTCAGACCAAACGCTTTGATTAGCTCCACTCCACTTCACCAGGAACAGTGGACCTTTGCCGGCACTTCTATTGTGAGGAATGTTCGGATGAGGGCAGCGCACCCGCTGTCATTCCCGGGTGCCACTGTTAATGACATAACGGTAAAAATCCCCGACATCCTGAGATCCCACCAGCAGCTCAACAGAGTCATAATTCATAATGACACACAGAAACAACAATCCGAGCTGTTGAAACGGGATTTCCTCCGCCTTTTTAGTGCACTCCGTCAGTCACAGGTGGATGTTTTTATTTCTGGCCCCACCCCCACCTGTGAGAGAGGAATAGACCGGTTCAGCAGACTGCTGAGCTTTAACACTTGGCTCTCCTCAGCCTGTATCTCCCACAGCGTGGGCTTCATTGACAATTTCAATGTCTTCTGGGAGAGGAGACATTTTTTTGGGGATGCCATATGCTGTCTGCAAATATGACATACAGCCATGGATGTATTAAGAGAACTGGATACAGCGTTCGGCTGGAAGCCCCTACATTCCAATGAGAGTGCTCAAAAGCGCATAAAGCAACCATGGAGCTCGGATCTTCCGCGTTGACTGGCCCATGACGTCACGATGGACATGCGCACTAGCAACAGTTTGTTTGTGTTGTCGTAGCAACCAGTAGTAACATGCTCGTTCATGAGCTTCTCTCTTGTGTCTCTTACAAGTGGCGAAATCATTAACTCGCCGTTTCATTGTCTAAAATATTCACTAACATTAAACATTGTGTTTTCGTGGCTCTTTTAAACTTCCGTTCTCTTTTAAATAAGTCTTTTATTGTTAATGATTTGATTTTAGACCATAAACTTGACTGCTTATTCCTAACTGAAACATGGCTGGGTACGGATGCACCAGTTCTCACCGAGGCCTCCCCACCAAATTAAATTTTATTTTCTGTAAGAAGTGGTAGGAAAGGTGGTGGCACTGCTTCAATAACCACAAATTCACTCACCAGCAAACAAATTATATTTGATCAGTACACCACCTTTGAATATCACGCCATTGTTTTTAGCAGCCCCCCAATTTTATGTGTCACTGTCTATAGACCACCCAAAAAATGTGCTGCTTTTATCAAAGACTTTTCAGAATTTGTTTCCATCATCTATACTACCTACGATAAGATAATTTTAGCCGGTGACTGTAATCTACACATTGATAACGTCTCAGACACTGTCTCACAGGAATTTTTTTATATTTTAAATATTATGGATTTTACACAACATGTCATACAGCCAACTCACAACAGAGGACACACCCTGGATCTTGTCATTACCTATGGCATGTCCACTTCTGTGTCCTCTGTTGTTGACTTGGCTGTCTCCAACCACTACTGTGTGTTTTTTAACATCACCGGTTTTATTCAGCGGGAGATCTTGTGCGAACTGTGAGGAAACGCTATCTAACCTCTGAAGTGGCTGAACATTTTATCAAGGTTTTGGATAAATGTCCTCCTCTGATTTTACCTGCACCCTGTGATTTTATTATTGAACATTTTAACAGTAAACTGAAATTAAGCCTCAATTCTGTTGCTCCATTAACAACGAAAAAGATATTCACCAAATCTACTCCTGCGTGGAGAAATAATGAAATCAAAGAGCTGAAAAGAAATCGCAGAGCGGCAGAAAGGAGATGGAGGAAAAATAAAATAACAATAAACTATCAAATATTATGTAAGCAACTGAACATTTACAATAATGCCCTAAGGAACTCAAGAAACACATACTTTGCTAATATAATCAATAACAATAAGAATAATCCCAAAGTCCTATTTTCCACTATTGATCATTTAACCTTAATTTTAATCTCTCACAGAGAACGCCAACAGACTCTCTTTGTGAAGAGTTTGCAGACCACTTCAGAGCCAAAATTCAGATGAAACATTGTATCTTCTCAAAATATGATTTTAAATACATCTTTCTGTGCTTTCACCTGAGGAAACACTGGACAGCTTTGCCCTGGTTAATGCTGAGATGCTTGACAAAGTTTTCTCCACAGTGAAACCCACCACATGTGTTTTAGATCCAATCCCAACTTCATTTTTTAAAACATTTTACGGATTTTTTAAAGAGGAGCTTTTAAACATGATGAATTTCTCTCTTTAGATGGTGGTTTCCCTGCCGCCTTTAAAATAGCGGTGGTGAAGCCCCTTCTGAAGAAGAGAAATTTAGATTGTAATGTTTTTAATAATTACAGACCAGTATCCAACTTACCATTTTTAAGTAAAATTTTAGAAAAACTTGTTTTTACTCAACTCAATGATTTTTTAAATAATTTTAATATTCTTGACAAGCATCAGTCTGGTTTTAGGGCAATCACAGTACAGAGACAGCTTTGCTGAAGATTTTAAATGACCTTAGGTCTAACTTTGACTCACAAAAACTCTCAGTGTTGGTGCTACTGGATCTAAGTGCAGCCTTTGATACAGTAGACCACACTATTCTTTTAAACAGACTCAAACACCTGGTCGGCCTCTCTGTACTGTGCACAATTGGTTCACCTCCTATCTCACAGACAGAACATTTTTGGTAACTATGGATACATCCTTCTCAAAAATCCATGAAATGACATGTGGTGTGCCCCAAGGGTCAGTTTTAGGCATTGTTCTTTTTAATCTGTATATGCTCCCTCTTGCTAGTGTCATCAGGAGGCATGGTATCAACTTTCACAGTTATGCTGATGATACGCAGCTGTACATCTCCATGTCTCCTGATGACACAAGTCCAATGGATGCTCTTTTTAACTGTATTTTAGATATAAAATCCTTGATGGCAGAAAACTTTTTACAGTTTAATCAAACTGAAGTTTTGATTATCGGTCCTGTGGCTCAGAGAGAGAAACCCCAAACCAATCTGCAGGAATTTTCCTTAAATTCATCATCACAAGTGAAAAACCTGGGCGTCATTTTTGACTCTGAGCTTGGGTTTATCCCACATATTAAATACACAACTAAAATAGGTTTTTATCACCTCAAAAATATGAGTGACTACTGTAATCCCTGCTTTCTGGTCTCCCCAAAAGAGTATCTCCCCTCTCCAACTGTTACAGAACTCAGCCGCTCGTGTGCTGACGAGGACCAGAAGGCAGGCACACATCACGCCGGTTTTAAAATCATTGCATTGGCTCCCCGTGTGTTTCAAGATCGATTTTAAGGTTATTTTACTGGTTTTTAAATCTCTTAATGGTCTTGGGCCTTCTTATCTTTTGGAGCTGCTTTTACCCTATGAGCCTTCGTGGACCCTGAGGTCCTCCGGTACTGGCCTTTTGATTATTCCCAAGGTTCGGACACACACTCACGGAGAGGTGTCGTTCCAGTACTATGGCCCCCGTCTGTGGAACAGCCTGCCGGAGGGCCTCAGGGCTGCAGAGAATGTTCCGATTTTTAAGAGCAGGCTCAAGACCCATCTTTTTAACTTAACTTAAAATCATTTAACTTAACTTTTATTGTGTGTATGAGATGGTGTGTGTGGATGTTGGCGGTGGGTGTGTGTCTGTGTGTGTCTGGGGATGCATTTATGTGATTGGGGGTGGGGGGTCAATTGCTTTTAACTGTAAAGCACTTTGTGCTACATTTTACATGTATGAAAAGTGCTCTATAAATAAAGTTTGATTGATTGATTTATGTACTAATGTAGTAATGGCAGAACCCCACTTGCTCATCTATTGCTACAAAAAATATTCTTCTTGATAGAGACTAGAATATTTGACATTGTAAAAACAAATATGAAACATTGTATCCTTTTGTCAATGATTGTGAAAAAATATGTTCCTTCTCTAAAGATTTAATCAGAGACAAACCATTATCAGTTTTTTTTTATTATTATTATTAGATATTATCACAATATGTCTCTTTTATGTAAAGTACATTTACATGCTTCTAGATAAGTTAAGATAAGTTTAGTTGCTTTTTTGGAATTTGTCTTTATTAGACAGTTTTTACACTAGAAGGCAGGAAATAGTCAGAGAGCGAAGGTGTGATATGTAACAGAGCAGGTTGTTGCGCCTAAACCACTAGGCCACTCTGACACCCTATTTTAATTGCTTTATCAATTGTAGTACTCCTCTCAGCTCATACAATGCAATGCATTATGTTTAATACCTTTGTTCATTATGTGGAAATGAAATAAAACCTGCAAAGTATCTGTGCTCCATGTATTTGCGCGAGTCACAGGATGGCCTCATTAATCAAGTTGTGTCCCAGTGAGCTCTAATAAACTTCCACAGCCGTCTTAACAGGCACTTGGGCACTGCGGCAGTCACTGGAAATACATGACGACAGTAAGACTCGTAAATAGTGTGTGTAGTATGGACCTATAGGTTGCATACTGACTTTTTTGATTATTCTGACCTTTATAATGTGTCAAATCTAACTATATGCAGTACACTAGCTTGAGAACTCCACACAGAGTCACCTCCATCCCCCTGTGCTGACTGTGTTCATGTTTGATGTCATCCAATTACTTAAGACAACACTAGATGCTTCGCTCTGTCTAGAAAAGATTGCTCAGCTCATTTGATTTGACAGTTAAAGCCCTTTGAATGAAACCCACAGATTCGTAAGAGTCTGTGTACATCAATGCCCCTGATTGCTCATTTGAGAAAACTGTAAAATGTTTGCTTCAAAGTTACCCATTTCCCTCACTCATTTTGGGAAATAGGTACTTTCCCTAATAGGCTTTCATGCCTTTCACTCATCTTGGAGTGGAGAGAAAATATATATGTTTAGGTTTGTGCTGTTTTCCTTCCTTGAGTCAATTGGTTTTACATTTGCTTACATTTTAGTATTTTGCTCCAATTCAAGCTTTTATCCATCCTTGTAAATGTTGGTCTCTCAATGTTTGTCATTTCCTGCCACCAGAGCTGCATGTTCTCCCCAGGCATTTTATTTCTCAAAAATGTATATGATGATCACAGGAGTTATTTTTTAATTTTTTTTGTACAGGATCTCTTTCTCAGCATGTCAGCATTCATCCAGTGCCCAAGCTTCTGGCGCTGACTCGGGAGGACTGATTGATGAGTAAGTGAAGACTGTGTGGAATTTCCTTCTAAGACAGAGGATCAGCCTTCACTCCCTGCACCATTCTAACGAGGATGATGAGTTTTGGGATGTGTCTGGGCACTACTTGACGGAGCGTAAAGAAGCCGGGGTATGGAAGAGAAAACAGTAGAGCTCGGGCTCTTGTTCCCAGTATTGACTCTTGACAGTTTCATTAAGGCATTCCAACACTTACAGCATCTTTGCTCCATGTGTTATATGACAATTCCCAAAACTTCATAATTTTGAATTGCATTGCTTCTGGCATGAAGTACAGTTTAATTGTCTCAAAGTTTTAAAAATGACTCACTAACTGCATTGCTTCTTTTTATCTCCAGCTCCTCCTCTGTGATTGTGGATGTAGATTTAATAAGAAAAATGAGGCTTTTACCCGGGTTATTGACTTATCAGTATACTTCATGAAACAACGAGTCTAATATTTTATCCATTTAGTGTATTATCCCTAAATGTCATGCATAACCCACAGCAAAATAATGCATGTTGAGAGAGCAGCACCAAGTGGCTGCAGACAGAACTGCAGTTCCTTATCTGAAACTTCATGTTCTTAAAGCTTTATACGTATACATTATATTATTATCATATAGTATTATCATCAAAATATACTCAATGTACCAACAGTATATGCAGAATGGTCCATTTGAATAATGCATATTATATTATTAGATAGATAGATGGATACTTAAAAGCAATATACAACAATATACAATACTGTTAAACAATAACTTGAAGAGTAGACGATTTTTTTACTGGATGCTGTATATACATGTGTGAGGTTGGGATAGTGCAAGTTGTGCAAAATTAAATGCAAAGTATGCTGTAAAGTTGTAGTGCAGACTTCACCTCCCGACCCCTCTGTCCTGACACAGAGCTAGGGGGACTGACTGTACAGGGAGATGACAGCTGGCAGGAAGGACAGGAAGGATTATAATTAGTGATGCATTACTATGTACATCACTTTAATGTTGTAGCTGGTAAAGGTGGGGCTTATTTTAATTACTTTACATACTGCTGGGTAGCTTGTGAAGTACAGTGCAAATAAAGGACTTTGTCTTTTCTCCCAAGCTCTGCGAATAGGATCTGTTACAAAAAATATCTTCCTTCCTATCCTAACACACAACTTATGTATTTTGTGATCATCCAATCAGACACCAACAGAAACCATAGAGCTGAATGCCATTTTGCTCAAAAATGTAGCCCTAAAAATATTAAATAATAATAATAATAAGCAATAAAACATAAAATGGATTTCATCTTCATTCACACCTTTATAGGTATATATATATATATATATATATAAATAACAGTGCCTTTCCTCTTCAGGGGGCCCATTAAACCTGATTTTTAACAATGTGCCTGAATGTTATCTCTGTGTAAATATTCTCAATTATCAGCGGGACATGCCCACTAGGTGGCAGCATTTCCAAATTTGATTTGATCTTCACTCACGTTATCAACAGTCATGATTTTGTCATTTGTTATTGATTTGTGTAGATGCTGTGAGGAATAATGGGTCAATAGTACAACATGTACTAGTAGTAATACTCTATTCTTATTCTCTGACCTGAGTCCATGTTGTGCACATATGCATGCTTTATTAAGACCTCTTGAAGTCATTAATATGTTTTTGTTGTGCTGACACAAGACACGCTCTGCTGCCAGACACGAAAATAAATCAATAACGTGGCATTTCTAATTTAATTTCTTTTTTCTTTTTTGGTGTGTGTGTTTGCGTTTGAGGCAGCTTAATTAGAGCAGATTCTTGTCAAAACTGGAATGTGTCTTTCCTGGTAGGAATATTTAGTGATCACCTCCAGCTGAATACCCAGTTGTTTTAACTCAAGCTTATCAGCTGCATATGTTTTCCCCCACAGCTGTCAGACATACTTTCATGCTTCAAGTCTCACTCTGCTGCCAGAGAGGGACCGATGAGACATCACAATGTGTCACATATATACGCACACTGCTTTTCTGCACCAAACAACTCAATACCTTATCCATTTATAAGACGGGCACATGGCAATCTGCCATAATAAAACCTCTTACAGACTCAATGGATCTTATTCCCCTGTCTGCCACTCAGATGTCTTGCAGTATAACTTGGCATTGTCTCAACCGATATTATGTGAAAATAATTCAAGATCTTGATCTCAGGCATCAAACGCTCTGGCCACACTATTAAAAAACATTTCTCAGGCAAAAATCAGCAACAGCCCAAACAAACAGGCCATGTTCTTTTCTTTGAAGATCCTTTGATACGATATGTTCGTGTGGAAAACGTAGTTTCCAGGGGTCTTTCTTATTAGACAAATCACTGTCATTCCAAGTGGAAATGAAACACAAAATGACAAAATGCTGTGACTCAAAACTCCAGATGTAAGACGTGCATGTTGGGAGGTGCAGTCAACAACGTGCCTGTAGTGTCATGCTAGTGTCTTGAGTGGTTTTGCAATTTTCTTGCATTGCTAATACCAGTTTAACTGACACCGCCCTGCATGGTCTGAAAAATGACTGAATCTGAAGGTTATGATTGTACAACTTCTGATTATTTAGCATTATAACAGTTCATTAGATGAAACCACAACTCTAGAAACAGGTCATGGTCATTTTTGCAGCCCTCTTATTTTAATGTGGCAAATGTTGTGTGCAAAATAGCTGATCCTTGAAAAGAGATTGTGCCAGCAGGGGAAACTGCGGAGGGGTTGGATGGATTGATGGATGGATACAGATAGATGGAGGTGGGATTCATTAGTTAGGGAGTATTATACCTCGCTGTGTCAGAGAGCTAATTACACAGTGTGAGCAGGCAGTCTGCTCAAAACAGCCTCCTGCTCTCTCTGGCTTCCAGGAATTAACACAGTATTTCACAAAACATCACAACAGCTGGGAGACAACCATGGGTAAATCGCAGAGCACAAATACAATGAAAGAAACAGTGTTTCAGATTCAAATAGTCAAAAGTTTTTGTCAATATTGTTCATTGAGTGAAGCCGAGACATCTATCACAACCATCCCAGCTGTGGGATGGTTTTCAGCTTTCTCACCAAGTTGATTTGTTGGGTATAACTGAGTCTTTGATAAGGCAATGGGAGAAAGTTGGCAGGCCATGGGATTGAGGATAATGCTCTCTGACCCTCCCAAATTCTAATCGGACATTGTTATGGAGGGGGTGTAGGATTCACACGGGAGTTGTGGTATGTGTGTTTCAACACAGCTCCTAGGGTGCCTGACTTGATTTGGCACGGTGCAGTCCAGCCACAGGTGGAGTGCTCTCAGGCGGCCCATTAGTGATTGATAATGCTGCTGTATGTGGGTAATGTTCTTGGCGATATTATGTCTTATGTCACAGACTCTCTTAGGATTTTTATTCAGTCAGCCTCCAGAGGTATCTATAGAGATGAGATCTACATAAGGATTGTTTTAAATCTGCACCAATCAATTCTTTTTTAGCACAATAACTGGAAATAAGGGGATAAAGCTTTTTTACCAGTACCTCTAAGATCACAAAATAACACAGTATATCTCATTTGTTTAATCTGTAAAAACATTGTGTCATTTTTATCTCTCAGCTTTTGGTACCTTTGGCACCAGCTTTATATTGAACAAAGATATGAAAGTGGTATCAATTTCATCATCTAATACTATTCTACTGTTCTTTTAAAACAGGTCAAACTACAATGTGTAATGTGAAAGGGGTTGCTTCATAATAGGCTACAGCAGTATTCACTAGGTTGCAGCACAAATGTGGAGGAGTCCTTGCACTTAACAGCATTTTACCCACTTGGCAGAGGGCCATGACAGCAGTAAATTCACGTTTTAACTCATCACCGTTGCTGGAGATGGTAGCCATGACAAATGGCATTTTCCATCTCATGTTCTCCACACAGCTCTTTGACATATAGGATTAACAGAGGCAATTTACACAGAAGAGACAACTACAGAAGATTGTTTTTGATTTGCTTCAGATGTATTACAAGTGCACATTGTCTTAAGCTGCCCTTATACTGAGGGTCTGCTGATTCAATCATTGTCTCTTGTCATGCTCAAATTCACAGCTTTCTGTTAAACTGTTATGGCAGTGAGACCTCAAATCAAATCCTCAACACTGTATCACATAACCACTAAGCCATCTGTATTTTCTGTAATGAATCCTTGCATGTTAGCTCTGTATGGTTGTATTAGCAGGCATGCTTTTGATATTAACTTTCATCTAAAGTTTCATAGCACTCTTGATATGCAGGATTGTGTGCTGCAGAAACAGCCACTTCCTCCTAATATAGCTCTGTAAATTTACAAACTTACCCTCGCAGAGATTTCTGAACTAACTATGGGCCAAAGATAGACCCTGGCGGGACTCCGTGGAACCAGATCCTGCCTGTATGAGTGATGAGTAACCAGCCAAGGCAGGAGAGGTGGACTCGTGGGTAGTAATCCATCTAAATTTAGTTAACACAGTGAAACATTTGATGTCTCTTTTAGAAAACGAATGTTTGTTGATACTTAGCATCGCTTCCGTTGAACTCGTGATCAATGGTAAGTGATACAGCAGCAGCAGGTGACAAACTCTTGACTATAAATTAATCCAACTCAACATGACTCCTCTCTCTGGCCCATTTATCTGTTTAGAGAAGAATTAATCATTAAGTGACTCTGAGGCTCAGCAGACTGCTGGCTTTTGTTTTAAGTGAGGCCATCTTAGTTTGGTTTTAATGGACGTTGTGTTTTAGCATAAATACGCTCAGGAAACAAAGCGTCAGAACGGGGAATAGCAGTGTTTATTTTTCAAAGAGCAAACAGTGAAATGCAGTGTGTTTGTCTGTGTGTGTGTGTGTGTGTGTGTGTGTGTGTGTGTGTGTGTGTGTGTTTGTGTGTGTGTGTGTGTGAGGACTCCTGCCCTGTCCAAATCACCAGAGGCCACTTGCCCCTTGTGTTTGGTGTGAAACTGAGTGTGAAGAAGTGTACAGGGCCCATGGGAGTCGTATACCAGCCGTTAACTTTGCTTACGCTGTCATTTCTCAATCTGATTTGTGTATCATTTGTATACACTCTTGAGGTATTATAAACTGTGCTGGCAAATGTTTATGTCCTCACCCTGACCTTACAAATATGTCACTGCTTCTATTCCCTGCATCTTCGTAACTTGTAGAAGGAGCTTTGTTTTTCTTCACAAATAAACACGTTTACGAGTGACAAATTATAGAAAACAAAGACAACAATGATTCATTGGCCTCCAGTTGCATTTTACTGTACAGCAGTCCAATTTGAAGAAACATATGTAGATGTAGTCACAAAGTGGCTCTGCAGATGCTTTCAGTTTGGAAGTTGGATAGCAAAAGCTCCACTCAGTCACCACACAGCAGACAGACACTTGCTCTGACATTTACTGTAAACCCCTATTCCAAACTCAGATCTGCTGAACTTTTGAAACTTCAGTTTCACAGTGAGTGAACAGGTCGGATTCTTTCTTCCAGAAGAATCTATAACTTATGTTTAATTATCTGAGGTATGTGTAGCTTGTGGGCATTCCTTTCAAAATACCAGCATATATATGGAAGCATTCCTCCAGTATTGTCGTCTGTCCTCTCACCAAATCCAGCCAACTATACCCAGGAAATCCTTGTCTGCTTGTGGTGCCAGGGTTACCCAAAGTCACATAGCAGGTTTTACAGATTATGCAGTCTACACATGAAATACAGAACATGCTTCTCATTTGTGTTGGCCATGAATACTTTGCATATAAACAAACACAAACAACAAAACCACAACTGCTTATGTTAGCTGACTGAATAATTAGCCTCAACTTGATGGTACTTGATGTTTTCAGCATTGACCTCATAAAGAATGTAGTTGATTTACATTATTTTTCAATAAGTTTTATTATTGTGCATGGCAGGCTTAGTATGCCAACCACTGTTAAGTCAATACAACTGTATGTAGAATGATTGTGCTGGACTTGACCTAAAAAAAAGATCTCCATAAATGGAGATTATGATCTCCATAAATTATACCTCAATCAATTACGTTGTTATTACGTCAGTATTATAGAATCTGAATGTAGATTCATTAATACCCAGATTGGATATATCCTCATTCAGCAATACTGCTAATGTTACGCTGGTCACACACCGAATTTAGTATTAAGTTGGCTGGGGGGAAAAATCATCACATCCCTGCACTTCCTACTGCTACTGCTTCTGCAAGCCTAAACTATGCATTTCAAGCTTCAAGAAAGTGTTTTCTGTCCTGCTGTCACAGCTTTGGACTGCTGCAACTCTGTGCTTGGCAAATGTCATTGAGCTGGTTTTATTGCTCTCCACAGATATGCTTGTGGGCAATTACGTTAAGAGTAAATACAGTATGATTATGGCAAGGTCCCTTTAAAGTGCTCATATTACGCTTTTTGGGCTTTTTCCCTTTCCTTTATTGTGTTATTTATCTTTTTTGTGCATGTTATAGGTTTAGAAAGTGAAAAGCCCAAAGTCCACCCCAAAGGGACTTACCATCTCCAACAGAAAACGCTGTTCACAAACTGCTCCAAACAGCTCTATTGTAGTCCACTTTTTTAGACATTTTGTTTCTTGATATTGTCGCTTTTTCAGGGTTTCTGCAAGTTTCACTAAGTCAGATTTAAGACTTTTTCAAGACCATTATGAATGAAATTTAAGACCTTTATCACAACATTAACTAAGCCCTAAATTCAGTTTTAATCAAGCCAAGTATCGCTAAACCCCAACCCCAAAGCTGAAGAATAAAATCCGTTTTATGTCTGTGGTACAATCTGAAATACACCAATAACACGAAAGCTAATATAAATTGCATGTTGGTCTCATTTGTAGTTGAAATACAGCAAAATTATATTTGGACTAGCGAAAGAAAAAACTACAACACCACGGAATAAAAACAAAGAAAAAGAAAAAGAGCATTAGAGGTAGCGTTACATGGACGTAGGAAAAATTTAGATTTTTTCATTTTAAGACCCCGTGGAAACCCTGTTTTTTCATTGATGGCTAAGTTAAATTTTTTGGGGCTTTATGTCGACCAACCTGTAAGTGAGAAGACTACAGTATATGAGACATGCAATAATACAGTAAAAGATGTTTGACTTTTTTTCGATTAAATAAAGCATGTCAATAAAATGTACATGTCTGGCCCTTGATGTGATTCTTTTTTTCCAGTGTGGCCCTTAGTGAAACTGAGTTTGACACCCCTGATGTAAACCTTTTCTGATATGACCTCTAAATACAATGATGTACCTGAAAATAAGCATAATATGAGCACTTTAAATAAAAACGGCTGGTTTTCTTTTACCAAAAACATATAAATAGCATTCATTAATAGTATTTATTTACACTTACAATTCAAACAGTAATAAAATTACAGACTGCATCATTGAAATATAACCTATAATGTGACTCAAGACTTATTTGATCATATTTCAGTGCTTAATGCCAGTAAGTACATGCATTTTCATGTAGCAGGCAGCTGTCAGCTTTGTGATAATGTCTCAAAGGTTAAACGCTATTTAAGGCAGCACAGCCACTTTGAACCTTAAATGCTCCCCAGACTTTGATCGTTTTTGGGGTGTTTTTTTTAACTGCCTGTCTCTTTCTATTGCTTTCTCCCCTTTTTTCATGTCTCCATTTTAAACTCACATAGTCAAAACACACCTTTGGCTCTTAGTGCGACTGTGATTACAGCGGCCACTACAAAGTGACCGCTGTCCTGCTGAAGGGATTGACCCACTTGTGGCAGATGGACGTCCAACCCAATCTACAACTCAGACAAAGATGTCCGCCCACAGCCCCCATGGGAAAATGAGTCCACAGGTTAATTCTGACCCAATCAATGAGAGCCTTGAATGGAATTACCTGTGAGTATTCCTGATCATCCACTCGGCTAATCAGTACCATACATCTAATTGGGGTGGAGAAAGTCCCATGGCACTCACAGGGTCAAACTAATTAAACATCCTGTCTCTATATGGCCCTTCTCTGCTGCCCTCCTCCCCATTTATTTAAAGTTTGAGCAACTTTGTAGGGGGTTGGCGGGGCATTTCTTTTGATCTGTAGACATGCATTGACTTTGATTATTGATCCGGAGCTGAAGTCGTCCCTGTTTGAATGTTAGACGTCTGTCGGGGCTCACTCACCCTGCAGAAGTAATCAAGAAAATGGGGAGTGACAGGTCGCAGACCTCATTGTAATTGAATTGTTGAGTGGAAGACAGAACAAAAAACAGCTCAAAGTGATATAGAGAATGGGACGGGCTGCATGTCAGAGGACATTCCATACTTTAGTTATTTGTCTTCTATTGGCAAGCAACAATTGGTGCTGAAATAAACAAAAATGACAGTTAATAGATAATGGGTGTAATGGTGTGTATTTGTGGTGGAATTTGTTCATTCCAAATTTTTGAATAACCTCCGAGCTCCAAATGATACTTTCACATTGCCTCTTGTTCACATATGTTTATAATCCTCATGATGGCCTGATTGTTTGTCATAATGAGCCTCTTCCTTGTGACGGAGCAGGGCTAACCTTGGACACAACAGCAACCTCCATATGAATGAAGTCATAGCTATAATATAATCTTCTCTCTGTGCGATTCCAGTTTCAAGCTAAGAAGGTATTACACTCAGCAGCGTGAGTGATTCAAATAAGAACTGATAAGGACAGTGGAAAATTTGATTCCCAACGATTATACTCAGCTGCTAAAAATGCTGCATTGCCTTAACACTGCAGTACCACTCTGGCAGAGGAAACAACTGAAACTCAAAATGATACTGCAGATCCAAAATTCTTGGTATGTGACTTTTTAAAGCACCAGAAAATACATTTCGTATCTAAACTGATAGAGAGGAAAAAGAGTTAGAAATGTTTTAGCTTTCCTTTTACACTTACATGTATTCAAAAGCACTGCCTAGTTCCAGCAAGCAAAGCAGTAACGATAATTAAAGGTGGCAGTTATTCAGATGACACCCTCTTACCACAAATCCTGAGTGTATTGATTAACCTGTCTGAGCCTCAATCAGTGTGTAACTCAGGGTTTGATTGGCTTAGTCTTTAGGGGCCCCCAGATTGAAATGTAATGTTTGCTAACATAGCAGATGAGACCCAAAAAAAAACATTCATAAATTAAAGCTGCATTGATTGTGCTAAATAACAAGTCTCCACCTCACCTGCATCATTGCATGGACTGTCAATCATGACTACGACCACGCCCCTTTCCAAGGTTATATAACTCCGCCCTCTCTTTTCCTTCCAAACCAAACCACACCAGGCACAACAAAGGGAGGATTTCTTTGAGTTGAATGGACTGTTTCACCTGTATAACACTTATATTTTGGTCACATTGAATGTTTTGCCTGAAAGTTTTATATATTGTTTTGTTTATGCAAAATTACAGAGTTCAATTCTGTTAAGTAAAGAGAAAATGAAGTGCAGATTGTGGATGCATTAATGATGTCAATCAAGATGAATTTAACCTAATTTGTTATTGATTGTTTAATGCTATTCAGATCTGTGACATTTTCTTTGGCTATCTGTTTGTTTAGACAAAATCATCCATCATCCATCATCCACCATTCACCAACCCACAACCAAGTGTTAACCATTTCTCTGCATTGACGATAACGCACCAACTGGATCCTGTGTTTAAATGTGCACACCACATCAGATGTTCAGTGAGCCAATGCCATCAGCACATAAGAGTTTTTTTCAGATTGTTTTTTTTAACAAGCTTCTGACACATATTGTGATGGTGTCAGCAAACAATAGCCTATTTACACATTTTAAAGGACAGATGGCCTATATTTACGGTCTATGCTGCAATAAAGCACTGTACTCTACCAATCAGCCTGCATTGTAACCGTTTGGGTCCTATACCGCACACACCAGCTGTAACAGTGATATAAAAACCTACACGTATGAACCCCAAAAAGCTAAACAGAATGCACATGCATACTATTCTGAAATAATTTGTGATCTATCTCAAGGCAAGTATAACGTTCCAGCACTTTCGGCTAATGCAGTGTCTGCAGTGTATATGTAAGCTCACTGTTAAAAACATCATCCATCAAAATGAGTAACGACAGGGCCAATCAGGCTTTTTATAATGAAGTAAAGCTAATCGAATTCCAGTACGCCAATGACAAAATGCTTTCAGACGTTGATTTGTCTTGTGATTGGTCATGCTCGTCAGTTGACCTCTGACCTCAGGAAGCACATAAAACAGCAGGAAGTTTACACAAGCTCCAATTTATAAGTGATGGGTGACACAGGGCCCATATACCCTTCCTGCTGCTGCCATCCAGGCACTCTAATCTGATAAATTATCCTTTGTTTCACATGAATTTATACTTTATGGGGATGCAAGTCTTCTAGGCTGAGTCTATTGAAATCAGTCATAAGGTCATAAAACAAAGTCATGAGTCCAGTTTGAAAATATTGTTTTCAAACTGGAAATACACAAATAGCGTAACGTGTAATACATAAACGGTTTCTGCTGCATGCGGCTACTCGTGAGAGAGGACAACAAACATGTTGACTGCACTGGCAGCTGCTGTGCCATTCATCAGAAGCTTTGGCTTTAGAATTTTACACAACAAGGCCCAAACAAAAGAAGTGCTGTATGCAAAATATGTGGACTCTAGTTCAGAGACTTGACTTGGACTCTAGCTCAAAGACTTCTTACTTAGACTCTAGCTCAGAGACTTTGGACTTAGACTCTAGCTCAGAGGCTTCGGACTTGACTTGGACTCTAGCTCAGAGACTTGTGAGCATCTCTGCTAAATGCAAAAAATGTCTTCCTTCTGAGCTGGCGCAAAATATCAGTAGTTGCTGAATTAGTTCTTCCATTTTACTGTGAACATATATTCCTGGTGGAAGGACGAGTGCAGGGGTGCATTTTTTAGGAGAGTATTCACTAAGTCGGGGATCTGTGTAGTGTTCAATAAATAATGAAAAAAGAAGGTGCTGTCAACCAGGAGTTACAAGGCCAGGACACACTGAAACTCTGACCTACAAGCTGACACATAATTTGAACCTTTTCTTTTACAATGTGCTTCCTTCCACAGGTGAATGGCTTTGGTGGGTGTCTGGGGGCTGGTTGGTTGAGGGGGAATGGTGGGTGAAGGTGAATTGAAGAAAGCGCTCAGCTCCTCTGGGACTAGATAATTTGAGGTGGGTATATTGGAACTGAAAGTTCACGGTTCATGGTGCAGTGGTTGCTGGGATTGCAGCTCCGTGGGGAAGTCTAAGGCGTGTCAAAGGGTTTGTAGTCACCTTCCAGTCCCAACACATGGGAACTGACATCATGCATCTGTGTCTAATGCCAGGGTCGGGTAAGGGATACGACTTGACCCTTGGCCTTTGGTGAAATTCAGCCATTCGTCATGCATCGCTGGATCAAGGGCTGCAGCTCCTGGCACATCTGTTCATAATGCAGGTAGCGTGTGGGGGCTGTGGCTTCTGTGAATCCGAACAATCTGCTGATGTATAGAAATTGATGGCAGTTGAGCCATGTGCTTCGAGAGAGACCCTGGCTCTCAGCCTAATGAGGTTGTATATCCTTTGAGTTTCTGAGGCAGAGTACTCACCTCTGAACTTTGAAAAATCCAAAAGCATCTCGATGAGATGCACCAAGAGATAGTAGAAAACAGCAACACTAGAGGGGTTTATTTTTGCCCGTTGATGCATAAAGTATCCATCCATCTTTACACTTCAAACAATGCCATAATTGTTGCAAAGTTTCCCATTTAGCTGTCCGCTGGTGTTTAAAATGATTGTGAAAAGGAGCCTTTAGGGAACTTCAGGTGTTTACATTGTCTGAGACGGATGACGCTAGCTCCCTTTAGCTTAAACACTCTGTGGACATGTCACTTTTTGTTTGGCTATCTCTCATGCAAGACTTCCATTTGCTCTCATAGTGCTACCACACCAGTCTCTTTGTCAGCTGGATTACGAATTTTCATGAAATTTGGTGGAAGGGTGTAGCATCGGCCAAGGAAGAACCCATTACATTTTGGGCACAAATTGTTTTTCACTTTCGTTAACATTGCATGATAGGGCATGGCCTTGGCGTGTAACTGTGTTGACATCATAGTTCAGCTAAAGATAAAAAGAAGAGTAAGTAACTGAGATTAGAAGCTGTGAAGCCTGTGAATCACTCAAGCTAGCCACGTACCTGTGATCGGAAATTAGAGGGAATATCTGTCTGAAAAAAATCTCAAGGTGAGATGAGTTTGTATGTGGGAAAGTGTTTACCAGAACTCTGACCGAACTGTCGTTGGTTAAGTTGCATTGTGGGTAATGTAGGCGCCAGGTTGACAAAGAAGAAGAATGTGTGGAATAAAGAGACATCTCTGCCTCAGCTGCATACATTTTTATAGTTCTCTTAACTGCACATCTTGAGCCCGACAATGTCATAGGAGCTGAATCTAATCCAACGGAGTGTAATGCTAAATCGATGGAGTACTCTTTTATGGTTCCTTGACTTACTTCCTTTACTACTTCTCCTGTGTTTTGACTTGTAGAAGGAATTACAGCGACAGCAGAAAATCTGCATCTTCTCCATTTCTCGACTCGGTCAGAGAGGTCAGCCTGTGATTGACACCAGGACCGGGATAAACAGGTGACCCCTAACCTTCAATGAAGGCTCAATCGGACAATCATGACCCTCCAGAATTGCGCTGACATGATCTTTCTTAAAGCTAGAAATGTCCACAGTATATATATATTGCCAACAACTGCATTGAACACAATGGCAACTATTAAGTGACCTTGTAGCTCTCAGCAGATTGAAAGGAAAATCCCCAGGGAGAATCCCCTCTCCACCTGATTGAAATTCCTTGTGGAAGCGCTGCATGGAGATCTGAAGTCACAGCAGTGATCCACAGTGACAGTCAAATTACAGGAATGCAGAAATACTTTTATCTCTGTCTCCATCCTAAAGTATTCACCTAAGTCATGTAAATAATGATAAATTGCACTGGGGAGGAATGTGCTTGTTGCAACAGGCTTTTCCTTTACAGGATTGTCTCCGATTGATATGTAGTATCTCATCAGTATCAATCACGGAGGGTGTTTACTGTTAAATGAATCACTGTAGATCTTATCAAAGTTTGAGTAAATCAGTCACACTGCTGATCTGAGAGTTTAACTGGAGGTTAAAGCAACGTGTTTCTGACACGTGAGAAAGGAAAATCAACTGATAAGAAAAACAACTTTTCCTATCAGTTGATTTTGCTCCAAGCTATTTTTGGAGGGTCAAACAGTTAGGTACATATTAGATTTACCCATTATTAGGTTTCCAAGCACGATCTTTTGTGCTCGCTTTTTGTTATTGTTGTGAATTGTGCTTGAGTTTAAGACAGAAGGCAGGCATGTATTGCATCCCAAACCATTTGCAGTTGTAGGGTACATGTCTGAATAAAAGATAGACACAGTGACAATGAGGGATGGAATTCAATAAACTACAGCAGAAGGCCCAGTAAGAAGATGGGACCTGGCATGGCAAGTTAATGAGCTGTAGCTGACAGGCCAAAATGGATTTGTGATGATGATGTCGAATGACAATGTAGCAAGACGGGTGGAAGTATTTTGTGTGTAGCATAATGTACCATCTTATGCTGCTCAGTCTTCAAGTGTGTCTTTGTCTTTGTCCGGCATGCTCATCATTAAAATAACTTATTTAGCTGATAGCATCTGCGTGGTGTATAATGTGTTTGCACTGTGAATAGCAGTCTTTCACAATGAGAAGCTTGGAGGGATATGAAGAACTAAATGAGTTCATAGATGTGGAGATAACCCCACTCCACACTTGCATGCATACATACAAAAAAATTCTACCAGAAACATATGTATAATCAATCTACATTTTCTCAAGTTAGACTGGGTGAGTTTTTGTTTTTTAACCCAGAGTGGATGTGTATATACAGTAACCAAATTTATCGCAGAGCTGCTGGACCTCATTTCGCTGATTCCAAAGCTTTTTCCTGATTTCATCTCCTTGCTCAAGAAATCCTGAAAGGCCTTAACATCTATTATAACAACATGGAGAAAAAATGGTTCCTGTCTTCTCCTACATCAATGAGGTCAAGTCTTCAATCTTGACTTGTTTTGACAATCTGGATGAACACATCAACTGGATGGCCCAGGTGTAACCTCAAGACCTACAGAATAACTGCCTATTTTCTGCACAGGCACTTCCAGCTAACTTTTGGGGCTCCCGAAAAACGGGTCAACTGCTTCCTCTTTTCTGGCCAAGACATTATCCTTTGATGAAGTAACTTCTCATTACCTCCGCCAAAAAGGTTATGTTATGTTTGTCAGCAGAATAACAGAAAAACTACTGACACAATTTCCATGAAACTTAGTGGAAGAGTGTAGCATGGACCAAGGAAGAACCCATTTCATTTCTGTGCAGATCTGAAAAATGGGGAAGACATATTAGACACATATTAGTTTTAACTTTTGTTACCATTGCCAGATAGCCCTTGGCAGAGGTCTGCACTCTCCAAGTGCCCTTCTAGTTCTAGAGCCCAGAAGGCTGGCTCCACTCCCCACTCTTTCCTTCCATAAACCATGACCTCAATTTAATTCCACCAATCTAGACCTATCCTCTTCACCATCACTCAGTCCATGCTGTCCTCTTACCAGGCTGCCTTGAAATGCTCTAAAGTATTTTCATGAAATAAATATAAACACCATTCCTCTCCAAAGACCTGCTGCTTATTGCATCCTCCAGAACATATGCCAGCCCCATATTCTCCAAGCATACTTCTGTCTTCCAAGATTACCTGGCAGGACAAGCTTCCTCGAGTGACAATCTGGACTTCACCGTCATTGTCTCAGCTTGCCAATTGCGCTGTATTTCACACTTCCAAATTTCCATTACTCCCTGTAGACAATTTTTCTTCCCAGATTTCACTGGGGTATTGCCACTGCCCTCTTCTTAAAAATCCCCTCTGCACACAGTCCCTTCTAAGCTCTTGTTTCAGCCCTCATCTTCAGACCCACTTCAGAGACTAGATCAAACATCAGATATTGAACCACCTCAATGGTATCCAACACTGTCAGCCTCCCAATCAAGCAATTTCTCTGGCCACCAGTTGCTTCCAGCGTGGAATCCCCAACACTAGAGTCCAGCTTGGTGGCCAACAGCTCTCCCAAACCTATCATTCTTACAACCTCTCCTCCCTCCAGAAAGCCCATTTTTCCAGAATCTGCTTCCAGGACTCTCCTCCCACTAGCTGTCACTCGTTCTGAATACATCCACTCAATCCAAAAATCGGAGTCTCTGGGGCCGATTGTCTCATCTTGTCGGATCCCAAAGTGATTGTCCAGACTAAGAGCCAAATATTCACATACCCAGTCTTCTCATTACACTGTTACTAAACAACTCTTTGCCACCCAGGCATGTTATTGTGTTACTCATATGAATGTTGTCCAGCCCTTTGAAAAGCCATTTTGTCAAAAATATGCTGTGTTTCATATTTTCATTTATGTTACCCCATGAAACCAGGGCTTCATTTTAGCA
The DNA here is from genome assembly GCF_031162955.1 of Sander vitreus. Classification (NCBI taxonomy): domain Eukaryota; kingdom Metazoa; phylum Chordata; class Actinopteri; order Perciformes; family Percidae; genus Sander; species Sander vitreus. The sequence goes on from NC_135877.1 coordinate 16,551,118, forward strand.
ACCTATTGTATTTTACATTGAATATTCACTCTTCACACTCATAGATGGTTACTGAATGGGTTTACCGGTTGCAGGCCCAGGGGCCCAAAGTGTCAGGGGACCCCTGGCAAAACAACTAAAAGAGATGCAAAACAGCTGCAGAGAGACGCAATGGGATTCAAAACTATTGAAAGGGGCAAAACAACTACAGAGAGACACAAAATTACTACAAATAGATACTAAGCAACTACAAACAGACACAAAACAACAACAAAAAGATGCTAAACAATTATAAAGTATATGCCCATGTTCACACTGTTTCATAATCTCCGTACATTTTTCACATTATTTTGTATATTCTGTTATAATTTATCTGACAAAGTGTGGATGATAGAAGACAATCCACACCCTTGGGCGAGTTGCCCACTTATTCAGGTTTGCTAAGTGTAAATGAAAATCTTCCCCAGAACCACCAGTAGGTCTATCATTTAATCCCAATTAACTTAATTTTCAACTCCATTCAACATTCAAAAAGCACCAAATATGTCACACTTAACAAGAGCAAACAGGTGTACAGGACACCTAGACCTTTTGTGATTTAATCATGAATTTGAATAACTTCACTTCATGCAGGCATGACATAGCTCCAATCAAGCCTTGAAACAAACAGATGTGGAATACACATATGTCACTGCCACTGCCATACAGTCTGAAGAAAATTGGAAGCTACTTGAGGGGAAACCTAAATGTATTAGATGTCATCTTCTGGAAGTAATCTTGCTGATCCCTAAAGACAGATACGTATCATTTAAAGTATTACAATGTGTATCAGGAAATCAGAAGCATGCATCAAGAAATGATCAACACAGAACACTGCTCTGTCCTGATATGGAGCTTTTGATATCTGGAAAATTACTAAGAAACCAGAAAACAACATACATCTCACACAAGGCTTGTAAAGCTGCCTCTGAAAACCACAACTACTGTAACATTGACTGTTTAACGTGTAAGTACGTTTATTAGACAGACCAATAAACTTATGGATGGCTTTTTCTATTAAATCTGTTAAGATGTAAGTGTGGAGCTCTGTATCACATGCAGTACAGCAGCTACACAAGAAGCAGGAAGTGGGATAAATCACAACCAGATTCCATTAGTTCCCCTGTGGAAGTTAATGCCTCAAGTAGAGAACTTTTAATTTGATTTATTATGTCCCTCCCACCCACTGAGGTGGAAGTGTGGAGGACAGGAAATGATGTGCAATGATGGTAAAGAAGACACAGATCACCAGTATAGTGTGTCAGGTAGAACAGGGACAGATGGGCTCCTCAACGGCCATTTCATACAGCACTCGATTTTGTATTCAAAAGTGGCACAAAATCATGTAGAAATGTGCTCTTCCTTTCTGCTAAAGACAGTGGCACTGTGCTGCGTGTGTATAAGTGTTAAATCTGACAATATGTGTATGTAACTCTAATTCACTTTTCCTATTTCCTGCCATTTTTTTGTATTGAAGCGTAGTCAAATCTCACCCATCTCCAGTCTACAGAAAAGAAACATTTTAAAGACGTAGGTATGCAAAGGTTCACAACAGGAATGCAGATCACTGTATGCATGTTAACCTGCATGTACGTGCCCATAATCATTAAAAGTGCCTGAAATTTATTTTTCACTAATACTGGGGACATGTTGGGGCATTTGCTGTGGACATACATCATGTTGCCGTGGTGAGCTGGTGGTGATGGTCACTAGCCACTGACTGCAACAACAAAACTGGAAGAAGGTGGACGAAAAGATCGGAGCTCAAAAGACAAAAAAGTATTTATTTTTTTAAAAGGACTCTCTGCTTACAATCCCACATTGCATTTGCATTTTATAGATGCAAAATTAGAGTCATACAATGATGATTTCAGTTAGCCTTTTTTGTTCCTTTTTTAGTGTTTTGTTTGCTTTAATTTGGATGATGCGTTCATGAACATGTGCTGGCAATTTTCCTGATTGTCCAGGCAATCAGGACTGTACCAGGTGGGACTTAGGGAAGGGGGGGGGGGACAGAGGATTCCTTTCTTTGTATTGGTTTTACTTCCAGCCCAGAGAGTAACGCTTACCTGAATGTAAGGTGTAGAGTCACTATACATTACTAATTACTATATATCTTAAAGCTTAGGTTAAAATGTAATATTGCCGACTGACTTGGCAGCTTTAATTGTTTCACCCGTGCTGATATGTGGGTGGTTTTGACCATAAGTGATTTAAAGCTGCTGTTTGATCATGAAGGGATTTCTGTGTGGGATTAGTGGAATCTTTGCTGTCTATGAGGCTTTTGTTTGTTTAAAGGGCCAACATGTAACATATTTACAGTATTAAATCAAAACATGGCAACAATATGTCGTCAGATATTAAGGAAACAAGTTAAGTTGAAATACTATCTTCTCTGACAACAATGGTAAAGCCAGTTTTCTCCTTTGAAATTGTTGTTTTAGTTTTGGCCTGTGTGTTGTTGTCAACTGCCCATTTTGACATCCGGGTTGCCAGACATGAAACGCAAACGTGCAAAAAACATTGTGCTGCAGCACCTAAATGAAATGGATCAACAGAGATTAATTTCACCCAACCTAAAAAAAACTCTGCATCTTTTAAACAGTTAAGGTAAAACACAGGTAAATATTGGAGATGCATTTAAAAGATGGAGCCAGCTTTGAGCCCAAAAGGACGCTGAGTTGGCTAATTTCCTCCTTAACAGGTAAGCATTAAGCTTTACGCTAATTTATTTATAAATAAACATTTATTAACAAAAATGTTGTGCTCGCAGCAAATTAGGCTATATAGAGTACTCAAGTTAGTTACTCGCAAAAGAATTGAGACACAGCCGGTTAAGTGATCTTGACTGGTGCTAGCTAACGCTGCCATGCTAACACACACTAACTGCTAACGTTAGTGGAGGACCGGGCAAGCTAAGCAACCGTGAGCCTCAATTGTTGAATTAGGACATAGCTTACGTTCTCCACAGGTCGCTCTGCAGTGTATGGTGTATTAGGTTATGGAATATGGAATCTTGTGGCTAACGTTACCATTCGCCAGCTTCACGGCTATGATATGTTGGACAGTAAGATGATTCCCACTTCATTACAAACTGACATGCAACCATAATGTCTAATGTACAGTGTATAAACATACAACTTTTAGTAAATTATTTTGTAGATCATGCAACAACAAATGTTTTTTTTTCCATCTACACATAAACTTAGACAGATGGAAGAAAGGCTACATGTTAAATTTGTATATAGGCCTACAACTGGGTCTAGAAAGTAGTAGAACCGAAAAAGGGTCGCTGTCAGTCAGGTACAGAGGATCGCGAGGTCGTGGCTTTTTTAGCGGTTGTTGTTGTTATGTTTAGGCATCACTGTTGTTGTTGTTGTTGGTCCCTAAGCTACTCCGAAACGCCATCTTACACCCTCAAAAACTGGGTCCATACCTAACAGCGACAACATGTGGGTCTGGTTGTGTTCCATTGGAACAAAAATTTGTGGACAAATGAATCACTGCAATGAGTTCACTAAATGTTTCCTTTCTGTAGCTCATCAGGTGATTTATCCTTTCCGTATTCCCTCCCCTCTGTGCCAGTCTGCTATAGCCTATGGTGCTGGACCTTTTTGTTTCATCTGCAGCGTGATATTGTGCACTGCTGATGTCCTCCTATTATGGAAATGACCCTCTCACAGAGAAAGTCACACTCCATCTCATTTTTTTGCCGCAGTCACTCCACATTAGAGAGCAGAGAGCGGTGCAGCACACAGCATGTACAGTAATGTATGGATTCCAGCTGATGAATTCAGACACTGAGAAAGAGGTGCAGGGAGATTTCTCTCAAGCTTTTTTGACACGGAGCGTGACTCTGGCAGAATTCCTCACTTCTTTTTGCAGGGGTGGCTTAACCTCTCTATTAATCTCTCAGAGTGAACGGTTGAAAGTGAAGGGCGGGGCCTATTCCTCTTTAGCATTAATCAGATCTGCCCTTTAGTGCCTTGCAAGCTAATTAGCGATCCCATTATTCACGTCTCTGCCTTTTTTTGTTTTTCTACACTTTCACGGGCTTATAGAAGTGTCAGCCACAAGTATGCACTGGCTGCACAGATGGAATAAACATGTGTTAAATCATCTCAGCGGCCCTGATGGCAAAAATCCTAGAAACAATATGTGCAGCACACCAATAAGTTAGAGGTTCAATCACGCATCAGGCTGGAAAATGACAAGCTGCTAGTCTCCTTGATATTTCAATAACCATTACCAAGAAATTGTCAACCAGCTAATTGGGATGTCTTTTTTTGCTGTATTACATTGACTGAAATGTGTATGACTGAGCATTTTATTTTTCTGTGCTTTCCTGTTTTATATAACTCTAAAGAAGACATCGCCTTGTGCTCTGAAAAATTATGATTTTGGGCTATTTTCTGACATTTTATAGTCTAAATAATCAGTAAATTATGACAATAGATTTAATTACAGATTAATTGTTGAATACAATAATTAGTTTCAGCTTCACCAAAGCTTCAAATGCCTGTGATCATTTTCCCACCAATTTTGGGAAACTATCTATCTAAACTATTGGTAGGCAAAGAAACATGCAAACCACAGAAGAACACTTTTCTTGTGAGATTTCCTGGTTGTTCAGCTTTATAGGAAATACATGGATTTCTTGTGTTGAGCTGATCATGTTTCTCTGTCTTATGGCCCTGACACACCAACCCGATAATCGGCTGTTGGACAGTCTGGCGAGGTCAGTGACTGGAGTCTGTTCGGTGTGTTTTCCGAGCTGTCGGCCTTCATTTTGGCCGACCTGACTTGCTGGGTCGGAGGGCGGGCAGTCGGACTCACTCCACCAATCTGATTGGTGGCCTCTCAAAATCTGATGAAAATCTTTTAAACTGATCTTTGTCGATCTGAAATGAAGACAACTGTATGACCTATTTCTCGCTTAAAATGTTCTTAGAAATACGTTCAGTGAACTATGTTCGTAAAATACGAGATCGTATTTTGAACAAGCCGTCATTACTATCGGCTGGAGAAGCCAGACCCACGTGACGCGTTGTCATTTCCAGTTTTCATATACAACGTATGCTCAAGACGGCGTGGCTTCGGTGTGTTCCAAGGCACTTTTTGGACCTGGGGGAGCCGACTGATCAGTCCGACTGCCTTTTCTGCCGACGGTCAGCTGTCAGGTTGGTGTGTCAGGGGCTTTAGGTGCACAGGAAAGAGCAAAACCATAAAAGAAATGTGAGCAGTTACCCATAGTAAAATACTACAGCAGTGGTGATAGTGTATTAGCATGCTACAGTTGAAGCCTGTGATCTTACCAAGTGCATACAGTACATGTGATATGGCGGGCATCACGGGAGGGCCTCACCTGACCTTGGCCTGCGCATTTAACGTCAGTGTGACAAATCAGCGTAACATCTGCAGTGCTAACAAGGGACAGGATGTGTGTGTGCGCATGGCCAACAGCTCAAGCGAGAGAGGAGCATTGCATGCGCAGCACCCGCCAACACCTTAAGCCTTGCCACCTGTGAATTGTGTAACAGATGTTGCTTGACCTGACTTTTTTTTCTGGTCAGAGACAAACCTCATTTGTGGAATAAGCCACACATGTTTTTTTTTGTGTTTTTTTTATGATTTATGATCGCTTACGGTAAGACATAGTTCCCTATAATCATGTCTCCTGTCAGACATTACACCTACGTGGTGTTTGTCACCAGTCACGCTCTCTTTGGCTCATCACACTCATTAAGTTCATTCACTGCTGAAGCTCTGTCGTGGGGATAGTAAACGCCTCGTCTCTATTTTGCTCTCACACACCTCTTTCCATTCTTCTTCTTCTTCTTCTCCACCAATGATGAGCGTGCAATCGGGCCCAATGAAAAACCTGCATGGCTCTGGTGGACTATCCTGACACTTTAATTGGAGAGGCGTAAATCAGGCTCCATTGTCAGGGAGAAGGGTAATTATTTCCTCCTGTCTGAGCCACCAGAGATTCCTTTCTTTCCTCCCCCATTTCACTTTCTCTGCATGTCAGACGCTTTCATCAGAGACCTAGCTGACACACTCCCTTTCCTTTCTTTCCTGAGTGGGGATTTTAGCAATACACTCTAATTCTACTCACTCTAATTCTACCTCAAAGCCAACGTGTAAAAGTGTAGAATCCTTCACATCCTGGCTCATACCTACAGTAAAGTGACAACCCAAATGCATCCATTCATGAAAATGCAAACGGAGCATAGATTCTCTCTCTGGAGCTCAGTATGGAAATAGTTAACTCTAATACATGTTGCTAGTGGCTAACGCACCCAAGTCTTTCCAGACTCATGACTCCGCTGGTTTGGGCTTGTGTTGCTACAAATCTGTCCTGGGATAAGTGTTAGTATTGATGCAGCGTTTGGCATGGCTTGGACCTTCAACATAGCATTTTTAGGTACCTGTGCTGCGCAAGCTTTCCCCAATGAGCCCATTAAAAGCGATTGTGTTAACTGAAAGTTTCTTCTTCTCGACCAAGTTGGGGTTTTCGTGCTCCTGGTTTGAAACGGAGCGTGCTTCGCTCACCAAAAGCATCCTCATCTTTTTCTTTTTTTTTTTGGCTGACCACATCGGATGAAAAATGTCCTATGTTATTACTTTACTTCACCATCTATTATGATGATGAAATCCATTACTTATGTGGCAAGATTACTCAAAGGAGGATATTTAATTTATTGAATGGTGAAGGCAGTTTAGGAAAGAATCCATCAGCAAAGGAAAAAGGAATAACTCAACTGTTTTCAGCAGTGTTACCGGAATGTCATTACTTTGGTCCAGACTGAAACATCTCAACAACTATTGGATAGATTTCCATCAAATGAAGTACATTCATGGTGAAAATCTTTGATATTCCATCAACCTCAGCTGTATTTTGTGTTTAGTGCTAATTAGCAAATGTTAGCATGCTAACACACTAAAATACACATTTTTAGATTTTTGTTTGATCCGGCGAGAATCCAGCTGCCGTGCAGGGTTACTTTGATATAACTTGGTTGTTAAAATGGTCCGAGCACACACTTACAAACTGATTAATTTTTTTTAGCTTGTTAAGCACTTTGGTCAACTATGTTTTTTTAAAACTTTGCTATATAAATAAAACTGAACTGATTATTGTGGAAACGTTGATACTTAATATGCGGATGAAAATGGAAAATGTAACATTTTTCATATAATGTAGGGCACATTTTATATTTTTGTAAGTGCTATTTGATCATCCACAGATGAAAAGCAGCTTTTGTCCTGAATGTGTCTGACCTTTTCCAGCTTCACCCTCTCCGTGTGAGGGACGAGTCCCCCCCCACTTCTCTGATGTGTTGAGCTGTACATGTTAAAGTTGGCTGTCTAGTTAACAGAGGGAGGGAAGGGGAAAGATCGTGGAAGGGAGGGGTGAGGAGGAGGAGGAGGGGAAGGGGGAGGGGGACTTCAGTGGAGAGAGTGTAATAGGACACCAGCCCTCTCTGTCTTTTCGCTCTCCTCCCTCTCTCCTCTCCTCTGTCCTGTGCTCTCTTAGTCAAGCCTGCTCTGTGAGCACTTAGATGGAATAGCAGCATTTTTCCTCTTTGGTGTCACTGGTGGAAACTGGAAACAAGGTGTTTTAAGGGGGATACATAAGACCCAGATCTGGTTTGGTAACTAGCTTGTTCAAGTGGGACCAGCCCTGGAGGAAGCTCCTGAAAGGTGAGTTCCTGGACCAGGGATTGATCTGGATCCTGTCTCTGTGGGTAGAGGGTCTACCTGCTGTACTGCACCGTACTGTAGTGGAGCAGATCACACAATGGATGCAGAGAGGAGGTGGTGGGCAGAAGACTAACAGGTGCAGAGTCCCACCAGTGAGAATAGCTGGAAGTAAACTCAATCTGACTGTTGTAGAGTCTGACAAATTTAACAAATTTAACTTGCTGCTCCTTCTAAATCTTGTGTAATATTACATCAGACTACTATGACATGCTGTATTTCTCTCACATGCTTTGGGTGTGCTGTCTATTTTAGATACAGTATACATTTCCAGAATATGAGTCACGACTTTGTTGCAGTTTCTGTATTACCCTGAAGCTAAAAACAGAAAATTAGCTTTTACAAATGGTTATTTGGTTAGGTTAGTATTTTTATATAACTTTATTATACCAGAAAATGTTTCTTTATTACTGTAAAAAAAGCTCTTATTTGACAATGTGAAGATTGTCTAGAGTCACAGGGTCTAACTGCTGTGATCACAAGATTCATATTAGTTATTCAGTAGGTCTGAAGTTTAAATACTTGAAATACACACATTTTGCTGTTCATAGCTGCGCCTGCTAGATGTGTGTGAGTGTGAGTGTGAGTGAAGGAACGTGTGGTTGTAACAGAGCCGCTGACAACTGAATGAAAGGGTGTGGTATGAACACACACTGTCCTGTTAGAGCCGGGACAGCCGGAGCAACATGCAAGTTGTTTACCATTTCAATTCTTGTTCTCCAGTCAAGAAAAATTTTGACTAAAATACTATTAAATCTATCAAATGTGAATCCAGATGGAAAGATTTCTAGCCTGAATTTCTCGTAGTTAAATAGTGTTCATGTGTTTAAAGCATTAACAGGACCAGATGCGAGCCAAACAATCACAGACCCAGTTTGGAAGATGGAAAACAAGACTATTTGCTTGTACAGCTATGCAGTTTTCTGCTTTCATCAACATTGTTTTTTGAGCAGTAGTGCATCTGAAATAGCGAGATGGAAAATTCATTAGGCTGTTAGCCAAGGAATGCACAATAAACACAATTATCATTACACCCCACTGGAAATATAACTCTCCACTCACTCAGGCTGGCCTCCTTTTGTGGAGGCATTTAATTGCCATCGCAGAGATTCCTGGCTGACTCTCAGCACTGGAATTTCTGGACTTTGAAGAGCTCAACATAATTAATTGAAGTATTTATTATTTTTGTTCATGGCAACAAACATTAATGCGCCTTTTATTGGGAGCCCCGTTAATCCAGTTGAGCGTTACGTCGCTCCACAAGTGTGAGCAAGGCTGGTAGTGAGCTCATTCATGTGTCAGTGTGGCGATCATCAAAGGAAGAATGGAAGGAAGTGTCTGGACCTGACCTGGTGGGATGTCATAGGATGCTCAGGAGGAGACTAACTCCCCTGACAATGAGTTTAGCAGCTGTGAGACCGTTTCCATGCCAGAGCCTCTCCCTGGTAGGGATAGGTGTGGCTGTTCAACAGTTTAAAGGGGTCACTTAAATGACAAAAAAAGAATTATTCTCACTTAGTGGTAACTCAACTATAACGCCAAACAAGAATGCCAGTATTGAGACAATTCTTAAAACGCATTACATTCAATGACAACATTTTTAAGTCCAATGCTTTTTAAAACTCTCACTTTCTTTAATTACTGCTCATGGCAACGACAGTATGGTTTAGGTTAAGGATAGACTATGGTTATGGCAATAAACTAAGGTTGTAAGGTTAAGTTTAGACAATAAAACTAATGTGTTAAAGTTAGGGAAAAACAGTGTTTAAGGCTAATAAAAAGGCATTTGTTAATTGGTCTGCGATGGGGCACAAACTCCAGTCTTTTGCAGGAAAGTCAGATGTGCTTCACCCCCTTCCACTGAGCTCCACACACCCTACTTTCAGCCTCGTGACATAAAGATCACAGCATGCGGAATTATACAATATGGGCATAATTTCTAGGAAACTGTGCTTGGTATCTTGTTCTTTTTAGTTGTTTTTTGGCCCAAGTTTTGATATTTCTGCACTCACACAAATGCAAAACATAATTTTGTTTGTGTTGTGTCACAGCATTTAAAAATTACTTCTTTTTTATTTATTTTTTTTTATTTTTTTTTACAAAATTGTCTTGTCCAGAAACTGAGATCCCCCTTACTGTGGATAATCCGCAGACATCAGCAGTTTACATTGAAACTACTTTGCATCTAAGAAGGTCTCCCTATTCTCAAAGCTGTAGAAATAGAACTTTGATTTAAATCATGAAAAGGAGAGCTTGAGACTTGACTTGGACCTGGCTGCTGTGAGACGTAAAAGCAAAAACATGAAAGTTTTGAGCTGGTTAACTCTTGAGGGTCTTGCATGGCCATATACCTTGAAAATGCCTCAGCTATTAACACAGCTTTGAAAAAAAATTTCATTTTCATGGTCACAATATTCAGAGATTTGAAAGTCTTGCAGTTGACTGCAATTGACTTTTCCTTAGAGCAGGTCAAGAGCTGAGCCTCAGTACAGGGTCAGAGCCATCCGCCTGGAGGCTAAAGTTGTGGAAGACACCCGATATGAAGCAGGCTCTGGGGGAGGGAGTGTGGATGATGCAGCAGGAGAGGGCCTGCAGCACTACCGTGGCCAGGCCGCCTGGATAAGCCCCATGCTGTTTTATTTCTCTCCAGTGCAGTTTTCCATCTGTTATCCTTATGCACCTGAACTGTAGAATTCCACCTCAGCTACATATCAGTCATGCTTCACTCCACCACACACACCCATATCTCAACCTATTTGTACACTACACCCCAAACTGAAATTTTCATAGCAATCATGCAGCTTTTCTATCTCCTGGCCATCAATTTTTCATTGCACATCTTTAAGCTATGAGAGCAGAGATCCACCCCCCCCTTGTGTTTTCTTTTTGCATGTAAAAGGGACATTCTCTTTATCTAGTGCAATGTGTTTTGTGCACACAGGTCGTGTAACAGCCAGTTTGGGTGGTTAAAACAGCCAAGTCTTTCTCCAGCAGTTGAGTTTTGCATTGCAGGAGTAAGTGTCCCGCAGGCAGGCAGTACAGTACCTGCCTCTATCAATAATTGAGCTGCTCTTGTCCTGTTATGGAAAAGGAACAAGTGATGGCTGAGGGGAGCATTTCTCTGGCAGCTCTTTTGTGCAGATTTAACTCATCCATATTTAAGAGATGTACATCTGCAAGGATATAGTAAGTGATGGGATTTATCTGACATGTTGTGCTCTCATCCATGTCTTCATTCAGTGTCGTTAATGCTGTGATTTACTTTATAAATCAGCGTTTCTGGACCTGTCAGACTGATGATTTAACAAATAAATGTAACGATAATAACAGTCATGTGTGTTCTGTGTTATTTCTGTTTTCTCTTAAAGAATTATCCTCATAGCAACGGATAGTACTGGATTTAAATTTAGTATGATCAGAGACATTGTGTTTTGAAACCACTGCATCCCGGTAAGCATAGATTTGGTGATTTACAGATCAAAAGACACGGACATGAAAGCCACTGTTTATAGAACTTTTATACAATCAATAGTTCTTAATTATTTAAATTTTAATTATTTTTTAAGGTGTAAAATGAATGTAGCCTGTTTACTTTCACCCTTCACACTTTGTTTATACCCCCACTGGGTGCCACCGATTCAAATTATTTAAATCCTACACTACATTTAACTGGGCTAAATTTGAGTACGAAAGTTTTAAGATGTTCATAAATATGATCATTTAAACTACATTTAAAACTTCACTAGTCAATATTTTTACATTAACAAAGCATCAAATTTGTAATGCGAAAGGTGTTGCTCACAGGAAACTATCATCCGTTGCTCAGCTTTATGGAGCTTTTTAGCAGTTCAGCATGTAGCTATAGTAAGCGACTAGCTGGTGAGCATAGTTGAGCATTTAGCTGCTAAAGAGACAGATATTTCCATCAGGAAATAGTGGAGATTAACCCAGAGCTAAAGGGACAGTGAGTAGGCTATTGGACTATTATTCACCAGGTGTCAAGAAACATGACTCCAAATGAATGCTAATGTTGCACTTTATCTGTCAGAAGTGTAAAATATGCTAACACATTACCCATGTTAACTTGGGTGTTAATGGGTCCTTGTCCTTGGCAATGTGTTTACAGTTTTTTTCCGATGCCCCCAAGTGGCCAAAAAAAGTAATTTCATATTGCTTTAACTTCCTGTATTTCCAACATGTAGTGTGGCCGTGCTAAATGCTGTTCAAACTATATTTATGTCAGATAGCTAAAAAGAAATACCCACATTTTGTTTTACACATCTTTTAAGGCAAATTTCTTTTCACAACACTAATTCTGGTAAACAAGCAGTGATGTGTGTTACATTTCCAGCAGCAGAAATTGCAGTTTATTGGGAATATGAACAACCAAAGTGGCTAGTTAGCTTTACCAATGATAGCTAAGATGGTGGAAGAGACAAAAGCCCAAAAACTTAACTTTTTTTTTTCAAATAAAGGAAAACTCTATCTTTTTTTTGTTCTCTTTCAAACACTACCAACAGGCAGTGGTGACTGGTCGGGGTTCCTGAGTGGTGTAGTCATGGGCAGGCCGGAGGGGTTGGCCAGGCCACCTCTGGTGCTAGCTATGGCGCTCCTGGCTCTCTCTCTCCTCTTCACAGGGGTCTCCAGCCTCCCACAGCCTCTGCCAAGAGTCTTCCTCTCCTTTGAAGGTAAGAACAAATAACAAGCTTGCAACGCCAAAATGAATGTAAACCATTAACTTGGAACTTGTTGTGTTTCTCTGCAGATGTAATGAGGTTGCACTGATGCCATGCGTTTAGTGAGCTAATGCTGAACAAATGGTTGATAATCAAGGCTAGCTTGGGGCTGTAGTACACGGATTACCTAGACTTTCCAGGTCTTGTGCAACTATGCTGTTGTTTTGGATCAGTTTAATCTTTGATAGTGTTTCACTTGGGCCTTCATTTTACTTAGGCCTGTTACTTTAGGCGTTGAAGCTCCGTTCTTGGACAATCCTTGTCCCTGTATAGTCCTGCTGTGTGTCAGCAAAAGGTCAGACCTCTGCAGGAGGTGGCACTGCTTGTCAGACCTACCATTAATCTGTTCGTGGTTAAAATGTAATCACACTCCTCCATACTAAAGGCCTGTGGGCATTACTCCTGCCTCTGGGTTTGATTCTGTTGTTTTATTTAATTTCTTTGACATAGATTATTTTGTGAATTTTTGATGTTCCCTTGAAAGTAGAGTGTACTGTAGGGGTAGGCAGGTTTAGCTTTGCATGCTTGCATGAGTCAGTGTGGATGAGCTGGCCGATCACTCATGGCCTGAGCCATGAGCGGTGCAGTAACCTTTCCTCAGTGGCTGGATAGTGTGCCGGGGCTGAAGGAGACGTTTGATCACCTTTCACTACCTCTCGCTGTGGATTAGGCAGCACAGAGCAGCTGAGGCTGTCCGTCAGCAAGATTTCTGCACTCAGACAACAACAAAAAAGCCTTACAGTGTGAGGCTGAAGCAGTAGTATTGTTTTGTTTAGTTTCTCTCTCAGACTAAACATGTTACTTACATGTGCCACATCTTTTCCCAATTTGGTCCCATATTTTTCTTTCACTTTCATTCCTTTTCTGTCTTTCTTCCCTTTCCGTACTTTCTAGTTTCTCTGATTGTTTCATTCCAAATACCTGAACCAGACCGCAGTCTGTTTCTGCTCTGCACATTGTTTTAGTTATTAAATAGGGCAGTCAACTTGAACAAAAGCCAAACTAATGACTGAATATGGGTACAAAAAAACCATCACTATCACTATCTTTGGTTTTGACCACTCAAGTCACATTATTCACTCACTTCTCGAGTGTTTCCAAATAGCCAGCTTAAAAGGTCAGAGGTGGCCATGTTGAAAAATGAGCCAATCCCTGTAATCCTGGAGCTCTTGATTCCCTTTTCAGAGTGCGGATTAGATGTGATGTGTGTTAGTTGTATTCGCTACAGGGAGGACCATAAATGGAGAGTTTGACTTTGCAGTGCACTAAAGAGACTCTGGACTTTATTCTTAATGAGTGTTTATCTGTATGATGAGGCAAATCTGTGTGTTTTGCTGTCCTATAATTACCTTGGGATACATTTAGGTGAATTTACAAGGAAGCAGGAGGATATTTGTTCAAAGCTAAGCAGCCAACTTTAGGTTTGAGTTTACATTCCAGCTTTGATTTAGCACCTATACGCCTAAAACACAACACAACACGAGGGAGCTTTGAGTAGATACACCTTTGTTTTTGAGTGAGAAATCATTTTAAACTAGAAGGTTAGGGTCATAAGCTCAGCTGCAGGGGAAAGTTGGACAGGGGTGAGCACCAGATGTAGGGAGACTCTTAGGCCCAAGGTGGAGGCTCATTTCTCCCATAAACACTGGAATCCCTCACCGAGCAAAGAATTCAGGGAGTTTGGGCTCCATCCAAAGCAGCCAGAAAGATGAATGAAGAGTTATTGAAGAAGACTGGAAGAGTGGTGTCTCTGAGGGGATGGGGAAGAAGGCACAGGTGGTTTGGCACCTGCTGGTTGAACAAAAGGTTAGTCTGGATTTTTCTGCTCCCACATGTGAAAACCTGTTAATTATTACAAGCTGGAACAGACTCAATCAAGAAAATAAACCAGTGAGTGAGACGTTCAGGTTGTGCATAGATCTGGACGCTTGAATATCCTCCCCCTTTTCCTCCTCATGTCACTGCTGAAATCCAATCCAGGGGTACGGCAGGTTCACGGGACTCCCAGCGCAGCCTCGCATCCTGCAGAGAAGTTGCTGTCTCTGACATTCCTCTCTCCCTCACTCTGCTTACTCTTGTGTTCCTCAGGAAAGCACAGCCAGACCCCAAATTAAAACCGCATAATAAACAGTGAAAAATGCAGCTAACCCAAATAATAAACCCTCAAGCGGTGCCTATCTCTTCCGTGCCTCGGATAATAAACACAGGCCCCCTGCCATAAAGCAAAAACTATTTAGGGATACTCGGTGTGATAAAAGATACAGTAATTACTCCTCTACATTTGCTTTAAATATCTCTGGTCCTGTAGCTGGGTTAGCTCAGTTGGTAGAGCAAGTACACATATGTAGAGGTTTACTCAGCGGCCGCGGGTTCAACTCCGACCTGCGGCCGTGTGCTACATGTTATTCCCCTTCTCTCTCCCCTTTCATGTCTTCGTTTGTCCTGTGGAATTAAAGGCCTAAAATGCCCCCCAAAAAATAATCTTAATTAAATATCTCTGATCCTCTCAATGTTTACTTTGTTTTTATGTATTTGTGATCAGATGGAGGCTGAAATGCAAACAGTACACTGATCTGAAAGAGAACGTTTGATTGCAACTGTTCACAGAAAGGTAACAACGTTCTTATCAATGTCTACAGCAGAGATAGTTTAGTTTTTTAGAAACTTCAGAAATACTTTACTATCCACATTTGTGGAAAACTACCATCATTGGTATACAAGATTTGGTTTTATCACACCAAAATACATTAAAAGTGATAGTTTTTTTAAATGAAATCCCAGTATTTCCAAGAAGCCTGACTTGTTTTGTAAATAAAACAGCCCTTCAATCTTCTTTATAAAGTATTTAATAAGTAAGTCTTTCAAAAAAGTCTGAATCAATTCCGGCTGTCTTATCAGGTGACTTATTCGGACACATGTAGCCTAAACCTAAACTATGTTGTAGAATTGACTTTCATTCATGGTGTCTCTGCTGCCTCACTTGAGGAACAAGCTAACATTACTGTACGGCAGAAGTTTTTTTATGAAGTTATCAAACGGTTTTATCTTTATAGACAATGTTTTCAGCCATGGTGTCAAATGCAAAATGCTTCCAACAATTACTACTCAGATGATTTGTTGTCATGATCATCTGTTGAGCATGGCTCGCTTTTTTCTCTATAATGTGTTTGCAAAAGTAGAAGTAGGGACTTGATATTGAACCCTAATACTTGTTTTGTACCTTCCAAAATGTATCAAAAACTGTCCTCAAATTTTGGGAGACGTTTGTAATTTTGTCTATGGTGTAATATTAACTGATTTAAATAAAAAATTTGATTTGGGCAAAGGTATTGTACGGCTGCTTGTGTTTAGACAGTATTTCATATTTGGCTTCTTTTTTAAATGAAAAAAAGTTTTTTTGCTGAAAAACGGCTTGCTTTCCTCAAATGTTAGGTATCAGAAAATGTTTTGTATCGGTACCGAAACTCCGGTATCGTATTGGCAGTGGCACTAGTAATCAAAATGTTCTAGCTAAATAGCACTGATCGTGAGTTGTGTCTACCTTTTTGATGTGTTGAAATGTCAGATAGGATTAATACTTTTCTGCTGTCAGTTTTAGATATTGTGGAGCAGCTTCCAGAGAATGGATATTGTTTCAATTAATGTAAAACTTGCACAGACAAAACACTAAATCAAGGAAGTTAATGTACTGTAATGTAGAACAAGCTATTCTATTGTGTGGCGCGCTCACATTGCTTTCATTTGCTGTAAACTGAAAAAAAGAGTATTGTTCAGAATAGGCTGATGGAAACACAACACGTTTAATATGTTTCTTACTGGTTCTGCTACTGTATCAGAGGTTGGCCTTACTGTTGCCAAAATGCCATTCTAGGAATGGTAGGATCAAAACTTCAGCCTCATTCATCCCTTCAGTTGGCAGTTGGTGCGGTGGTCTGCGTTTATGATCAGGATCATTTAACCTCATCAGCGGTCTCACCCTGTTCTGGCAAAACTCCAGTATTCAATACAGTATATTACCTTTGAAACACTTACAGTATGTATGTCAAACCATGAAAGATGTTTATTTGAAAGTCAGCCAGTCTGAGCATGCTTTCGTGTGGATAATTTAGATTTTGCACACACATGTTTGGCAGAGAGCCTGGCTGAGACATCGGAGAGATTGATTAAGATGATGTCTGTAGTTTAATGAGCGCTCCCTCACACTGGTAAGAGCCACATGGGCATCATTCACAGCCTGAACAGAACCAGGCGGGGAGATCAGGAAGCAGGCATCAGGGAGTGGATATACCGGATCCCTCTGCCTCCACAGATTACTCCTCGCTTTTATCATGCCTCATTACTACCTCCCCTCACCCCCCATTATCTATACAGCAATGATACTGCTCATACACTGTATGTGGATGTCAGTCTGTTAAGAATGTTTTCTTGGTGGTGAGGGTTTGCAGAAGTATGTGTGTCACTCTGTTTAAGAAAGAGTGTATGTTTGTCCGTGGTGTTTGGCTGGATGTGCATTCCTTCGACTTTATTGCATTTCAGTGGCAAAACTTTCTGCTGAATCGTTGTTAAAACTATGTGGTTTTCTACAGCTTTGCGAGTTATGAAAGGAAATCTAAAAGGTATTTTGCTAAGTGGATACCTCAAATATTTGAAGCCCAAGAGAACCAGGACTATTTTAAGACTTTCATTAATCTGTGTTTTCTGAATTCCTTCGAGAGAAGATCTGCCGGGTAGCCTGTATTATATTAACCTCTTGTAAAGTAATGTGTCAGATTTAAATCCAATAGGAGTGGAAGGAAGAATAATTTGACGCTCTGCTCAGGGTCTTCTTTTACCTGAGGTTTAACTGCTTATGATAAATCATCTCACTTTTTTATGGATATTATGGAAATGTCTTTAAACGGCCTGTTAAATGAACATCATGATCATCCAGTGATGCATACACCAGACTTGGGTGACTAACGGCATGTGTTGTCTTTTGGGGTTAAAAGCTCAAAATGTCAAAGATCAATGCTGACAAGTAGCCAGAAGCAGGCCAGGATGTCTATGTCTGTGCCTAAAGGTTTAATTCTTTGCTAACGTAGGACAGCTTCCTGTCTCTGTTTTACATTAGACCAGCACATTAGCATATTTCCTGTGGTGAACATAATAAAGCCTGTGAAGTCAAATCAGTGATGCTCTGTGATTATAGCGAATTTCTGGCAGGGCAAAGCATAGGCCTGTCAAAGCTGTTGGAGACATGCTACAAATAGCTATAGGTTAGCATTGCATGTGTCTCTGAGCCTGAATACTGGTGTATTCATGGCATGAAGAGAGCTATTTCTTTGTGTGTGTATGCATGTCCCCCCAGACTCATGTCCTATAGATGTTTATCTAATTGCCCAAGTTGCAGCATGGAAATTTCCTGCAGGAGGGCAAGGGAGTGAGGTGAGCTCCAGCTTGCACCGCCTTGGGGCTGACAGCGTGTGAGATGTTTGACAGCTCCTCTGTCAGCCTGTCTTTCTCTGCCCGTCTCTCTCTGTTTAGCCATTCCTGCGTCTGACCTTGCTAGCCCTGTTGAATGTTTTATTATTCCTCCACGGAAACATGTTGAAAGGTAATCAATGGCCATCAATACGAACAAAGACAGTATCTCTTCAGGGATAGCCCAGGTCAACTGGAAAATCCTTGAGTCGGAGGTTGGCATTATCACAAATCAATGACCTATTCTTATGAAACTGTTTATGCACATTTGTTAATACTCCTTTAATATGCTTTAGAAGTAAAAAGTCTTGTTTGCACTGTCTGTATTGTCGTAATATGTCTGTCTGTATTGTCGTCCATAACTATGTTCAAATCAGTTTTTAAACTGAGTCAGGCCCATTTGTATTGTAACTTATTGTTACTTTTAAAAACGTTCCTGTATAATAAATGGAATGAAATCACTTTCTCTTAAGGCTTAAGAAAATTAATGGATGGGTTTCTTCTTTAAGCACATGGAGAAGGTAAATAACCTTTTCCTGGAGTCTACAGCCAACTGCAAAAGCTTTAACAGGTGCATTTGTCATTGTTGCCCTCACAGCAAATCTTTACCTTCACTCAACACCACAGAAACAACCCCTGGACCTCAGTGACATCATGTCACTGAGGAAATATAGCCTTTTAGACCTGACACAGCTTCAGCCTTAAAGATGGCAGAGAGGAGTCCCACCTGGTTGAGCCTTTTCCTTTTTCCTTTGGCCGTCCTCCATGACTAGTAAACACATCAACTCTGAGGATCCTCTGACCCGTATCTCCTGCATGCCTCCCCTCGCTCTGAGAGTCTCTGCGAGAGCCTACGACAGTAAAATCACTGAGATTTACTGTCTGCTGGAGGTGAGCAGTAACCAAAGGCTCCCAGTGTGGGCAGGTGAGAGGTCACGGCTAGGAGACGAGGTGGCTGGTGGTACGGGTTGGTTCTGTGCGAAGGAGCAGTCGTCTGTGACATGTGAAGGGGAGGTCAGGTGCTAATTGGAGCACTGGGAACGCAAACTAGCTGGCTGTCGGGGCAGCATGACGGACAGGTTGTCATCTCAAGTTTCGGCTCCTACAGGGAATATTAGCCAACACCTTAGCAGGTCAGCCGTGCAGTGAAACCAGCAGTTGACATTGGTGCTGGATAACATCACTCCATACAAACACACACACACACACACACACACACACACTTAGCCAAGGGAAAAAATACACTCCAGGCTCACATGTCATATTTAGATGTGGCGTCTGCTTTGGGAAGCCAAAGTGAGAGAAAGCATACATAAGAGCTCAGGAATTCTCTCCAGTCATATGATTCCCATTACAAACCTCTGGATATAGATAATTGGCGACAGACAACAATCGGAAAATGAATGAGACGTAGTAGATATATAGTCTTTCCTATCTTGAGCCAACGCTGGCTTCTATCCATGACAAGTAGTTGCGAACAGTAAGTTTGTGCATGCTGTTTGCGTTTTGAGTGCTGAGCACAGCCTGTTTGAGAATGTGGAGTATGCCTCTTAGACAGACAATCGGACGACTCTGTCGGCCAGACGTCCTGGGTGGTCTCCCCGCAGTGGAACGACACCTTAACTTTCCCTCTGCCATATGTATACGCCACCAGTCATTACTGTATACCATCAGGCTGCTCCCAAAGGAGAATGGAAGGCCGTCTCAGTCGGGCAACAGCCATTACTTATCTCTAGAGGGGCCCGTCAGTTGCCGGGATAAAGTCTTTTACTGGTGCAGTATGTGTGAGTGGGCCAGCACTGTGTTAGGTAAGTGCAGCCATCCAGAACTGAACCAGAAGAGCTCTTAGCATTGTCCGGACAAAGCGCAATGGTATTTGGCACCAGGTTTGAAGTCAGGCCTTCGTGATGAAACCCACTCCATCTTGTGAGGAGAGATGAATTGCAAGGGGGCGGTATAAGCCCCTGCTTCAATATTTATCAAGATGGGTGATTGGGGTCCTCCCACCGGCTGCCCCTGACAACCACTATTCTATTCTCTTCTAGAACTGAATAGAAAGCATGCCTCATTAGCATGGAGTAAATGTATTCATACTGGCCTTTCAGGTAGAAAGCCAACTGATGAGAGCTGTTTTTGCATGGGAGACACCAAGGTTTGTTTGTAATTGGTCTACTGTCTAACCCTGAAGTGTTAATTAGGTGCAGGGACCTTTTTGGCTTGCGTTCAGACACTGGTGTTAATAAAAAAACTCAACACTTCACACAGTCAATTTGCGTAAAGCTGCTCATCCCTGCTTCACAAGGGTTAAGCTAATGTTTTGACAAAATAATACCACATTCTTGACAGTATACTGATTTTATCACCTTGTTATGTAGACAGAAAAGTCTCCGCTGATATATTTCATCAGGTGAATCTTATAATCCACAGCTATGTTTTTCAGTCTTAACCACTTTTTTCCCCACCACATAGCCCTACAAAATTAACCACGATGCCACACTGTTTCCGTTCGTGTTCTTTCACCTATTTTGTACTCCCATCAAATTGGAAGAAGAGCCTAAAGGCTGTTGAAGTGACACCAGCTCAGTCAGTTGGCACCGGCTCCTAAAACCTCAGTGCTGAGCAGTCCAAAACTACAATCGCCTCTGTCATAAAGATCCCACATACTTTCCAGCGACAGTGAATCTCTTAATTTTTTACAACAAAACCCTTCTTGTATGGACATCCCAAACCAGAACCATGGAAGCGTTGTTTACTGCTGTAAAACCCAGAGGTTGTTTGCATGATCAAATAACCAAGTCTGTCCGAAAGTCTTATGGGTTAAAAACCTGGGTGTGCACCCACATAGCTCAGTTGGTAGAGCTGGCGCACATATATAGAGGTTTAGTCCTCGACGCAGCGGTGCGGGGTTCAACTCCAACCTTGTCATTCCCCTTCTCTCTCCCCTTTCATGTCTTCATCTGTCCTGTCAAATAAAGGCCTAAAATGCCTAAAAAATAATCTAAAAGTTAAAATAAAAAAACCTGACTAAAGCTTCCTTGTGGTTGTTGTTGCCTTCCCACTCCTGGCTATATACAGTAATCACAACAACAAAAAAGTCTGCTAAGTGAGCACTGTGATCTCTTCTGCACTTTAATTGCTGCCATACAAACAGGGGCACAAAAACAAGTCCCTTTCTTTTGCCCACAACTTTTTTTCTTTTTGTATTTCAACTTGGCTTCAACTTGGAAAAGAGCATGTTTTGTATTTTGCTCTGTGAATCTTTGTGGCTTGTTGCCTCTCTGGGTTATACCCTGGAGTCTGTGACCATGAACAATCAATTCTCCTATGGATTACAGAAGGCAGAATTACCCGTTACAATGATCACAGCTTGTAGTTTCTTTAGATATCCTTTTTTCAAGGCTGTAGTGACGGCACAAAGGAAAAGTACGGCCTGCTGTAATGATCGAAAGGGCTGTATTTCATTTTTCAACTCCACAAAGGATGTCAGCCTGCGATCAATTGACATGGCATTCATCAGGCCACCAGTCACAACATCTCGGCAGATCTAACAGTAACCTTGGGCTGCAACCATTGATTATTTTCATGCATAATTTAATCGATTAAGGGCACTTGGGTTGCTCACCTGGTAGAGCAGGCGCCCATATGTAGAGGTTTACTCCGCCCTGCGACCCCTTGCTGCGTGTCATTCCCCCTCTCTCTCCCCTTTCATGTATAAATAATAATAATAAAAAATAATCTTTAAAAAAATAAATAAATGTAATCGATTAAATTAAAAAACTACTGAAAAATGACCATTGCATTTGCTTTTGGCCGACCACCAGTCCGAAACCCAACAATATCTACTAATCTTTTTCTCTTTTAAGCCTACAGGAAGACATTTTACAATTCTATTGCAACCGTGCACACTCCATCTGCTGAGGAAGGTCATGTTATACGATTGAAAGCTCCAGAACAGCTACTAATGGTCATTGTGGTGACGTTGTCATATTTAGTTTAGATATTTTATTTACAATGATATGAAACAAAGAAAATTAGCAAATGGAAAAGAGTGAACCGTTCATTACAACCTGGTGGTGTGAGGGTTGAAAGAGGTGGCTGTTCACCATTCAGATAAAAAGCAATAAAAGATCAAATCCATTATTAAAATAGTTGGATTTAATTGATTGATTAACTAACCATTTCAGGAAAACTTACAACTACTACTACTAGCTCTTTTTTATTCATTTGCATTGTAGCCCATCCTCCAACATGAGAGGGGGAAAGTTTTCGGCTAATAGGATCTCCTCTGCAGCAAAGAAAGCAACCTGCTGTTTAATATTGAATGACCGCTGTCGTTTCCCTTCTCAACAAAAGGCTTTTGTGCTGCTTCCGCTTGACCACTTCACACAAAAAACACATCAAAGAGAGAGAAAGTCTCAGCTCTCTAGTCGCCACCTTGCCCTTAATGCTAACCCCACTGTCCATCACATGGATTGGAGTGGATTATATCACCATTGCTCTGCCATCCGACCAATGGGGCACTATGGGTCAAAGCTCAAAGGCAGGACGCTGGGGACTGCAGTGAGGTCCGCAGGGAGGAGTGAGGCCCACCTGCCCACATGCATAATAGAAAACCCACCAACTGTCAACTCTCAAACCCTGCTTTCCTTTATCTCTCTTTTTTCAGTTTCTTTCTCTCTTCTCCTCCAATGACAACAGCATCGAGAAAGACAAAACAACACACAATAAGACATTTCATCACTCACATTACCTCAGCTTTTCCCAATCCTACTTTGTCAGGTCCCCACCTTTGTGTCTTTGCACAAAATAGCATCCGTAAAACTGCAGATCCATGTTCTTTTCGCAAAGCAGGACAAGTGTGTTATTCTAAGATCTATTGTTCTGTCCTTTAGCATCCCCAAAAACAATGCTGTCCGCAACAAGCCGCTCGTCTGAGTAATGATGTCGAGAAACACTTTTGACACTCTTCCCTCTTGGGAAAGTTATGTGATCTCAACAGTGAGGAACGCATATAAACTCAAGACTAACAAACTACATGTGGTCCAGAGGATTTCTTCATCACAGACACGAAAAACAATTGTGCTCAAACTTTTAGTTTTTTTCTGTTTTGATCTAATTATGAAAATGTGTACAAACTGTGAGGTTGTGGTGCCAAAAAAACTTAGATGCAAGTTTTGGAGGGAACACTAGTAGCAGTTTCGGTCTACAAAGACGTCATACGAAGGTTATGAGCTGGCAATGAGTCTGTAAACACATGGTCCCAGTGCATATATTGAATGACTGGAAAACCTTGACGATTGTTCAGAGCAGCCCCCCTCTCCCCGATGGAGCAGGTGCGTGCACCATCTGTGAACTTTTGATAGTGGTCTACAATGCTGCAGCAGTGCAGGCATGACTCATATGTTTGTTGAGATTGAAAGCAGAGCTGAGAAGATACTGGATCCGACGGTATGTGGGCTCCAGAGAGTTTCCGTTGTCTCTCAGTGAATAAGCCGGATCCATGTGACACACCCCTGCCGCATCCCATCCCAGCACCAGACTTAACTGGCCTTCCACCCTCACGAAAAAATGTATGTCTCCTATTTCCCCCCACTGAGAAAACAATACAAAGTTCACCATAATATTAAACCGTTATTTCACCCCGCACCACACCCCTCTGAACAATTTGTTCCCCTTGTGTGTTTCGGAGGGATGCTGTCAGAATTAGAGCTAAAAAGACAGGTGTTTACCATAATGTCCGGGTCAATTAACAGTAGCTGCTCACCTGTCTATTAGCAACCATAATTACTACAGATTTGTAACATTATTTTCCAGATAATGTTTAAAAAAAAATCACTAAATCATCGTAATCCTTTCAATACTCATTGACATATTATAGAGACTGCAGACATTTTCTTAAAAGGGAATACCACCTAAATTACCACTTTACATGTTATTTGCATTGCCTAGAAAATCAACATTTGTGAAGATGAGATACTCTCTCTCAAAGCCAGAGAACCAGAGAAGTTAGAGAAGTTTTTCATTTCTTTTTTATACCCAAATGAGCTTTATGCTATTATAGTGTTCTCAGATATGAAACAGAAAATGTACCCACATAGTCATTTATAACATCTTTCCCAATTTTTTTGTCTATAGAGCAGTTCCACTGACATCACCCATTTGAGTTTTAGCACTCTAGTTTTTGGATTTGGAGGATCTTTTCATGTTTTCACTATCATTAATATTTTTGGAGCGTCTTAGACCATATATGGATAACGTGTGAATTTTGAAAATGGGCGTAGTTCCTTTTTAAATTTGTATTTGTTTGTTTTTTATATATATATATATATATATATATATATATATATATACTGTATATAAGGCATCGCTTGGCTAGAACTAGGGCTAGAAAACTTGATATAGCTGCTCTGCATTTTGTAGTTAGTAGAAAGAATGCTTCATAACAGATACCTCTTCTTTCACCTTTTGCCTTTTTCTTCACCCCAATCATACACATTTTAAAAAGCTGTGGTTGTTTGGCTTCTACCCACTTAGGTTTAACTCAACCACTGAGCCTGTATACGCTATAATATACGATTGTAAAACTCCTGCTCAGACCGTATGTTATATAAACAGCTGTATGTTTATTGACAGCTGCCATCTTAAGCTCCAGAGAAATCAACTAGAATAGTGTTTAAATTAAGATTTACTTCCATGTGTAAAAATTAGTTACAATATCGTGGTCTAAAAAGGTTTTCCTGAATCACCTCCAATACTGTATTTTAGGAAGATGTGTGTTTTGGCAGAATTTTGAGCCCTGCATGTTTTTAATTAACTGTTAGTGATTCTTTCACCCTTGGTGCACTCTGGCAGAGCAAGGCGTGTAACATCTTTAACCTTTTTCAGCCTCTGCGCAGAGCTCTCTGTGATGCTATCTCTTCAGCTTCGAAGCATGAAGGTGATGCGATCTTTATTTATGTACGTTTCTCTTCTCTATTAAACACACATCTGCTTGACAGGACACATTCAGCTTTAATTTTGTTCCTGGCAAATTAGGTAAAAACAGAGTCGTATTTGTGTGTATGTTCTTCATTAGACACCAGATGATGCTCTCGCCTCTGATGATACAACGTTCAAAAACACTTACTTCAAGACATTAACCATATAAGGCAATGTAGGTAAACATGGTGGATGTAGAGAGCGAAGAATCGTGGGAAACTCTCCTGTGACTGAAGTGGTTAACTTGTCTTTATTTAAAGTTAAACACACCAGTTTTTACGAGGCGAACGCCCCAAACAACAGCCTGTGATCAGAGTGAGGGGTGCCACAGAAAAGCCACTTTCCTTGGAGATAAAAGGCCCCAGCCTCAAAAGCGTATGTCGCACAATAATGAAAATGTGACTTTAGCCCAAGGCGTAGAAGCAAAGCACAGGCAACCTGTTTGTTGATTAGAGGAGGGAATACAAAGAGAGCCGAGAGAGGGTCAATGGAGGGGAGGAAATGGAGGGTGTAGATCTACATTGCCTCCCACACCCCCTGCTCTCAGCACAGATTGAAAAAGTGATAAATATGCATGAGTTTGGTTTCGACAGTGAAGGCCTTTGATGGTATGATTGAGAGTTCTCTATCTCTGGAGCAAATAGGCTGAAAATAACTGTCTGAGAATGTTTAGTTGGTGTGTGTGAACATTGTGCACTTTTAATGAGTAGAAGAGACTCTGCAGGGAGACTTTTTCATACAGTATCTCCCCTGAAGTACTCTGTAGTCACAGCTTTGATTGACTGGATGAAAGTTAAGTGAACGGTGAATAATCTTTAGCAACAAATCACTGTGAGATCAACTCCAGGGGCAATTTATTCTGTGTATCATCCAGTGTGATAATGTTGATGATTCAGAGTCATTCAGATAACTATTTCTGATGATTCAGCGTTATCTGCTTTTATCTCATAATTTTGTGACCACATATAAGAGCAATGAGGATTTCACATGGAGTCTGGAGACACATTGGATCTACAGTAGGTGTGATACATCTATCACATATATCTAACATATCTAAAACTAAGTCACCATAAAAGAACATAGGTTCAATAAAATACACTTTGAAAATTATGATTTAAATCAAGAACAATCAAAAAATACATAAACTGCAAACTAAGGAAACTACTAAGAAAAGGCTACAAATATGACCAGGAATTGAATGCAAAATATTGTTTCTCGACAGTTCTGGATACTCTTGAGTTTCAGATTAATTTCGGTTGTTACCAAAACTGTTGAGGTTTGATACCAACCTTAGGATATAATGATAATCAACTGTACTATTGCACAAAGCTAAAATCTTCAGTTACCCTTCATATGAAATGGCAACAGAAGAGACACACGTCTGAAGAGCAGCATCCAAATCCAAAAGAGTTTTCTTTTGAGATCTCTTTTAAAACCTATTGACTCATGCACACGGACCTCATTTTGAGATCTGATCAGAGAGAGATTAACGTGGGCTTGTATGTAGCTTTTTCTCTTTAAAAACTGGCGTGTTTAACTTTAAATAAAGACAAGTTAACCACTTCAGTCACGGGAGAGTTTCCCACGATTCTTCGCTCTCTACATCCACCATGTTTACCTACATTGCCTTCTTCTGTTTAATTAAGCAGAAGAAGGAGAGAACTTCACATCTCAGCGTGAAAACAAGCTTATTTGTGTGTTTTCCTAAGCTTTTTTTTCTGTCTCTTTCAGACCTGCAGGCCTCCCAGTCCTTTGAACACTACAGTATATCAGACAAGGCCATGGACTACAGGATCCTGCAGATGGACGAGGACCAGGACAGGATGTATGTGGGCTGCAAAGACCATGTCCTCTCCATGGACATTAACAACGTCACCCATGGCACACTTAAGGTCAGCAGATGCTTCTTATTAGGGTCTGTGGTTAACATTTGGTTCTGATGCAATGCTGGCATTAGCATTTCTTTTCTCTCGCCACAACAAAGGAGGAAATACATTTTTAGTTCAATTTAACAGTGTGTCAGATACATCATAAAACTGCTGCACTGGTATTATTCTAATCTGTGCAATGATATGAAACTACCATACATTTGCACGATCAGAATAATTTAAGGGTTATTCAAAAGAGGTATGAAAATGCTGGAGTTCTCTGATAACTGATTCTGTATGCAGTGAAGGCGTTATCTTCCGCGTAATTGACAGGCATGAAGTGCATAAACAGATGGGAAAGCATTTAGGTTCCCCCTGGGAGTGCTGCACCGCATCCATTTTTCCAAGTAAATTGCTTGATATATTCATTGAGCTAGACCTTCAAGCACCACTCCCGGGTTTGACAACGCACACATTTTCCACAGACGGTAGCTGGCTGTAATCACTGACACAGAAACTTCTATCGAAACTGGATGTTTTTTTCCAACATTTGTTATGTTAATTTCCCACAAATGTTCCCTGGGATTTATGTCCGTGTAAACAGGATATGATCAAAGATCAACATGGGTATATTCATGTCTCTCTCAGTCTGTTACTGGCTTCCTGGGTTCACTTCCCCACTTATCAATAATTTAAATGCTGTGCTGTTTTTTTTTCCCCACCAGGTGTTTTGGCCTGCGTCTACAAGCAAGATAGAGGAATGCCAAATGGCAGGAAAGGACCCTACGGTAAGGACCCTCAAAACCCTCATCTTTGGATTCCTTGGGGCCTTTTATTGGTTAGCCAATAAAATATAATAATGATAATAGTAACTGTGCCAACAGTGAATATCTTAAAATGCTTTAAAGTGCCCATATTATGAAAAAATCACTTTTCTGGGATTTGGGGTGTTATTTTCTGTCTCTGGTACTTCCACACGCATACAAACTTGTTTTGAGTGACATACGGTTTCTGAATGTGTCCTGCCTTCAGTCTCCGGGTGAGCTGGTCAAAATCTGCAGGGCTTTTTACGTTATGACTTATAAACCCCATGAGAACCGTGGGGAGTCCACCCACAGCGCTTAATGTCAGATAACGTCCATAATAATTGGACTTTGAGAAATTTTGTAATCATTGATCATTGTTTACGTACATTAAACCACGTTTTTATTCATTAGTAAGCTACAGGACAGCGTCTTTCAAAACATGACCTGCGCAAAAGAGAAAATAAAATGAATGCGTCATTGTACCCAGCACTTCTGGAAATGTGCTTCCGAATGCGTCTCTGTCCCCAGCACATTTCAAACCAAACTGACGCCCATGCTAGGCCTACTTGACTGACTTGTAGTGGAGTAGAAGTATAAAGTAGGAGAAATTTGAATTGTATTGAAGTACGGTATAGTTACTTTCCACTGCTGATAAAATGTAATGCTATGCTAATGCTTATGTGGTAACCAGCCTAAACATTAATTCCCGACATGTTTATATCTGTCAGCTGCTCGGACACACTGCTGACCGCGCTGACCTGTTGGGGCGCAGATGTTGTTCGTACCGTCTCTGGTTCTGGCTCCGACCACGGGAACAGTGACGAGACAGCAGTAATAACTCCTGAAAATAATGGGAGTATGTCCATCTCGCAAATGTAGAATCAGTCTCGGCAGTCATCTCTCAACCCTCGAATTCCAGCAACAGGAAATAACACTCACAGACTTTTTTTTTCTGTGCTGAAATGTTTCGCAACGTTTGTGAATTCTTAAAAAAACAAAACGCCACAAAATTTCGGGTTAAAATGCATTGTAACGCGCGTTACTGAGATTGTAATGGGTATAATATTACCGAAATATTATTAGGAATGCGTTATATTACTGCCTTATAGACAAAATGAATACATTACTGTAATTGCATTACCTTTGTAATGCGTCACTCCCAACACTGGTAACAAATAGTAGCTAATACTGAAGTTGCTAATGGTAGCTAACCTAATGAGTTACAGAAGAACGCGACCAGTATATCCGACTAGCCCTCATCTGCCAAGATGTTCAAGATCTAGAATAAAGGTTTTGTCAGCTGTTCCCTGATCCCTTCCTCCAAGTGGGTCTACTGCGGAACTGTGCACTCCTGGGATTTCCCTCTCCCTCTGTGAGCTTGTGTCAGGTCCAACCACATGTGAAGCAGGCTGCAGATGTCTGCAGGGTCACCGACTGGCCCGGAGTCCTCCTGGCATTGGCACAGTTTGTCAGGAATGAGAGTGAGGCGTGGGAGGATCAAGGGCCACGGAGCGTTGTAAAAAAATAAACCAGAATCAAACCTCGCAAATGGGACACAGCTCATTGATGCAGAGATTTCATAACCCCGGCCTGATTCTCAGCAGCACTTGTTAGCTGCAACAAGATTTAATGAAGGCATAGCACTCAGAAGAATGATTCCTCCTCCGCCTCTGTTTTACTCTAATTGGGTTGGTCTGGAATACATGCACAGTTAGACACCGCAGTGCAGAGTACAGGGAGATAGAAAGATATGTTTTTAAAGAAGAAACCTCCCAAGCAACTTTGTAAATAAATTGGAACCCTAATTTTCTAAGTAACGGTACAAGTTACCATGTTTTTCCCACATTCTCCATCATCTGTCCATTCACTGACAGCTGCTGGGGTAATGGAGCCAGGGTTTTGTAAAACATGCTGTTGCAGAAATAGAGAAGAAGCTGTTTCCGTCAGTGGGTGATTTGTGCTGCTCTGAGTCACAGCCCGCTGGCTGCAGACAGGCTCCCACAAATATCTGGGGGAGCCATCTTCGTGTGGAGCCACTCAGTGGCCCTTTCTTCCTTTTGTCATCTCTTTTTTGCTCACAACTCTGCCAGTTTCTCTGCTAAAAGTTTCTCTTTCAGTCTTACTATTTTTTCAACTTTTCTTGGTCACTTTTTCCAACTCTCTTTCTCCTCTACCGCAGTATATCTCATTTTCTCTTTTCCATAATGCTGCTCTCCTTTCTCATGGGTTTCTTCATGTAAATCAGAGCCCACATCCCTCTGTTATGGTTTACCCTACACATCTGTATATATTAAGTTTCTCTTCTCCGATAGAACTGTGGTCAAGAGGGGCTCCAGAGAGCGACTGCATGTTTGCGCCGGAGGGTGGCACAGAAGGAGAAATATAGACCGACCAGGTTGATTTAGTCTGTTTGCTGCTAGCTCAAAAGCCTCCATTTAAAACTAAATGGTATCACCACTTGAATTTGAGGCTGTAAAGCTGGATGCAGTTTATCTGGCACGGTCACGAAGGCTGCGTGCGTACGAAGAGGAAACTGGAGATGACAATAAAACAGGATGCGGCTACGTATGTGTGGCTCTGCGAAACTCAACATCAGATATGGGTGCAGGACCCAGGCCCAGTGAGGGTTGAACGAGGGTGTGATGAGATTAAAGGGGGATAAAAGTGAGGAAAAAGACAGACTGGGAAAGAGATTCTGTATAGAGAAGAAGGATAAATAACAGAGATGGGTGTGTAACGGTAAAAATGTAGTTGTTTTTTTGCTCCAAGTGGAGCTGCGCACCGATCGCGAGCTGCAGCAGCTGCCATTCCTGCAGCCATGGCCAAGTTCTTGACGGCTCCCTGGATATGTGTTCCTCTCCTCCCCACTTCTTTCTGCTCTCTCTTCCTTTCTCCACTCATTTTCTGCTAGCTCAGGTTTAATGAGCCACAAAGTCCAGCACTCCCGCTGCTGGGTTTGGGAAGTGAAAGAAGAGATGGAGGGAGATCAGTAATCTGCCTTACCTAGATATATCACATATACCACTGACACATTTTTTCCACTGGCCTTAATACCAGACCAGTGAGCTGTGGGATTGTTTGATGGTGCAGCATGTGATTGTATAACTGCCATAAGAAGTGAGATACGTTTGAATTACTGCCTCCTATGGAATAGGATACTTCAGGAGAGATAAACAAGTTCTGGATTTGGTATTCACCTTGGCTGTGTACCAGGAAATAGACACAATCCTCTGTTATGTCTGTTTCAGTGTATTGTGTCATAGCTGAGATTAAAGTAATTTTTATTATTTTTTACAGTGAATGGATTGGAAGAGTGTTGCCAACTGCTATTCATTTGTTATTTTATTGTAGGTTTATTAAAGGTTAATTAACAGTAAAGGTCTCATATTGTAAAAAGTGGGATTTTCATGTCTTTTTCTATTATAAAGCAGGTTGCGGTGCTATGTAAATAATGTGAAAGTATCAAAACGCTCAATCCACAGAAATGCATACAGCCCTTATTCAGGATCAGTGCCTTTAAAACGAGCCGTCAGGACGTCCGTACGGTTGTGATCTCACAACTACACTATATATAGGTAGAAAGTGCCGCTACAGGGTCGTTAGAGTCATTCCCCGGCTGCAGTGACGGTGCAGAGATGCCGAGAGCGCAGATGGAGAAGACCTGGAAACGTTGACCAGTCAGAGATGACCGGGCTTGTTCGGGAGGAAACCTTAAAGAGACAGGCGCTAAAATAGAACGTTTCAGGCAGAGAGTGAATACAGGTATATTCAGACAGACAGTTTGAGAGAAATAATGTTTTTTGAACATTGAAGAATGTAAACATGTTTTAGTAGAAACCCAAATTACAAGTATGAACCTAAAATGTGCATGGTATGGGACCTTTAAAGCAACACTATAATCTTTGAACAGTGACCACAGTGGTTACAAAAAAATGTAAGCTAAATGCTAAATTACTGGCCACCATAAGGTACTGGTCATACAAGACCCACCAAGGCTGTAGCAGCAAGTGTATTGAATTGTACGATGGTACGTTTTATCGCCTATGAATTAAAATTTTCATTTGCATAAGTAACAGTGTGTTATTTCTTCTCTCAAAAGCTCCAGTCTCGCTTTAAAGTCTAATGCAACAATCATCTTATTAAAGATTACTTATTACAATTAACTTTGAGTTTAACATTTCATGGGAATTAATATGAGCAACGTTTTTTTATTTTTAATGTTTCTCACCTACTGAACTTTTTTATGTTTATCTGTACTTTCCAGCATGGCTGTGGGAACTTCATCCGGGTGGTGCAGCCTTATAACAGAACTCATCTGTTCATGTGTGGCAGCGGAGCGTACAGTCCCGTCTGTGTGTACATCAACAGGGGCCGCAGACCAGAGGTAGGAACACGATGACAGATTCGCTTCACTAAATATACAAACTCTTAAGGGGAATAAGCCATTTTTGGGGACATTGGCTTGGTGGTCAACACATCCATTACAGTAACTGTTGAGAAGCTAGAGACCAAAACTGCCCATGTGTTTGGTAGATTATTCACACTGGTTGTCCATTGAAATAAGATACACTGCAGGCTGCTGACTTATACTACACACAAACAAGAACCTCTGGTACCTCTAATCCTAAATTGTAAGCATTTATACTTAAAATTGTACAAAAGATCCAAAGGGGAGTTTGGTGGTGGAACATTTAGAAATAAGGAGTTAAAGAAGAACATGCAGAGGTTCCCCTGTGGATATTTAAAAAAAAAAAACAACTGATTATATTAACTCAATTGAGTTAGTGCAATTAATGTGCTTATTACTCAGTTGAGACTAGTAATTCATAACTCTCTTTTTCTTTTATTCCCTAAAAATAGGCTGTTAATGTCAACCCTTACCGAGGGGTGAGTGGTAATACAGTCCTGACAACCAGAGCAAGTAAACAAAAACAATTTTCTTGAAAAGAGATCATAAAAGCCTCAAGGGATGTGGACGAGAAATATTTATCTTTTGATGAATCAGATTTTATCTAATTATTTAAAAGTTCAAAACAAAATATGTATGTATATAAATTAATCGCTGCAATAATATGAAATAGAATGTCTTTACAACACTCACTACTAGTTTTAGTAGAACAACTATAATTCAGAGTCAGTACTGGAAATCTATTAAGTGGATGACAACCAGCGCATATGGAATTGCTATAATCTCATCACAGTTTATATTTGCCTGAAATTAAATTCATGCCGGCATCAGATAGCGATTGTTTCTAACAATAGCATATTCTTTCACTGGTCTACTAGGAATTTAGAAGTGTTGCCACATGATAAGAAAGACTCCATAACGTTAACATGAGCAAAGTTTTCATGCACTCAATTTGAGCCACATGAGAGGAGATGCTGAGGATAAGATGGAAAAAATGGAGCTGTAGTGTCAGACATGGAGAGCTGCACTCTCATCTCCGACCGCACAGCTCTGGAAGTAAGAGTGGGGAAGCCCTCCAGGGGAGAAATGCTCACTGAGTGAACAACATTTAGCCCCAGACTGCCGACTGCTGCCAAACACTAATAAGCAGAGCGAGTCAGCTCCCAACCAGGCTCTTTCCACACGTCGGTGCCTTTTGTCATTTGGGGGTTTTGTTTAAAAGGCAGACTGCTCTGTTTGCAACTCAAACATGTCAGTGTCTCAAGAAAAGGGATCTGTAAGTATAACAAGCTGCCGTAGTGGGAAGTTGACAGCAAGCGCACAGAGTTTGGACCTTTGCCCCCAAGAACAGAACCCAGACTATTATGTTGTTTTGAAACTTGATGGGATGGCTGCAACAGAAAGGTATTTGCCTGTGTCAATAGTAAGTGCTACTCAAGTTGGTAGGGAATTATACGCTGCATTAAATGTCCATATTACTGACTCAATTAGTGTATCAGGAATTCCTCAGAAACATTTATCAGTACAGTTATCACTTCTTTACAGAAACATTCAAGAGAACCAACCAATTTTGAGTGCATGGGGAGCTTTATTGGTTCATTGCAACATCAAATGACTTGTTAAAATGGATACTTTTTGCAGTGTAGAGGTTAACGACACAGCCTACCAGATGGAGTCCACCTCCAGAACCTCTTGGCGAACAGACATATTTTCCTGGAAAATGACGTCACTTGCATCCCCATTCAAGGAATAGTGCTTCCTTGAATGACCAGACCTAAATATGATGGGACAGGAAGCTCTATAATTTACCCAGGTTACAATAAAAGGCGTTTGGACCATCCAGTCCACCACAAGGAAGGGAATGTTCTATTTACTGTCCCACACGGGCCAGTTAAGGAAGACCAGGCCAGGACCATTTCTGTGTTTAAAACCAAAAAGGAAAGAAACGTGAGCAGGGCTACCTTGTGGTACATTTGGTACGCTCATATATACAGTTTTATTGTGGTAGAGACGGAATAGCTTATCATATAAAACTGTCTCCACAATCCCTGACTTCCTCTTTTTTCTGTCACAGGAACAAGTATTTCACATCGACTCGAGGACCGAATCTGGAAAAGGGAGGTGTTCCTTCAACCCTCAAGTGAATACAGTCTCCGTTATGCTTAGTAGGTGCTTCCTACATCCACCTTCATGACTTCTGCCAAAAAAAAAACTGAAAACTTTTTTTTTACAAAAAAGAAGAAATTAAGGTTTTGTTTGTTTTTCTATAGTAACTGAGCCCCCTTCGTCCGTGTTCTCAAGGGGGCATGAAGTGTTGTTTCTGAGTGACAATGTTGGTACTGTAATTTGAATGGTGCGGTATCTGTGTGTCCCAGTCAGTAGTGCGTCTCCTAGCAACGCCAGTCGTCAAATGTCAGTCAATAACAATATAGTTTAAATGTCGTTGCACATAAAGTGAGCAGAATTCAAATATCAGCTCTGCTTACACATCAAACCACCAGAGGCTAAAGCAGTACCTCCTTCAGGCCAGGCTGCACCCTCTCTCTCCTTTGATCTCTGATTGGTCGAGGGGTGTTGGGTTGCTGTTGACACGGCTAAAGGCGACACATTGCACCCTCAGCTCTGCTTTCTGACACCTGAGCATGTCAGCAGCAACTTTGCCAGCTAGTGAGCGGCTTCAGAGTTGCCCAGGGGGGGAGCCAAAAGGGGAGGCTGGAATAACCTAAAGGGGTAGGAAGGAAAGTGCTCTGCCTAATAGAGTTGAGGTCAAGGACAAGGCTGTGGAGACAGTGATGCAGCACTCAGAGAATCAAAGGCAGTGTCGGCGCTTCATCTCCCCATCCTCATGTTTTGGACCCTCTGTGGCTTTCTGAGTGCTGTCAACACTCGCTCCTTAGCAAGCCAGCTTGGATGCGGGCCACATACCCCTAATCCTCATCTAACTTGCCCCACATCCTCCAAAACACATGGTCTGGAACTGATGCATGATGAAGTGAGAGTAAAGGAATGATAAAGAGCATGAAGCTCTGGAGGCTGTGGAGAGCACAAAGTCTCGTGTTAGCAGCAGAACACAGACTGTAAACCAATAAATGCAACATTATTTATCAGTCAAAGAATAAAATATCGGTGTATTGTATCCATATTATCTTAAATGTCTGAGGCTGTTTCAGTCTTTTCTTGGTTTCTAGAAGCACTTTAGAGTATATTGTTGTTGTTTTTTGGCTCTACAAAATATGTGAGCATATTGTTGATTGTTTCCTTTAGACCAGGAGCTGTTCTCAGGCATGTACATTGACTTCATGGGGACAGATGCTGCCATCTTCAGGAGCCTGACCAAGAGAAATGCAGTGCGAACAGACCAGCACAACTCTAAATGGCTTAGTGGTGAGCACACAAACAGTCTCTAAAGATTTTGAATATATATATAAATATATATATTTACACATTTTATTTTTATTTTTTAATTTATTTATTGTCAAAGTGTCAATGTATCCCTTTTTTCATTCAGAGCCAATCTTCATTGACGCCCACCTGATACCAGACGGAACAGATCCCAACGATGCCAAATTGTATTTTTTCTTCCGTGAGAGGCTGACAGATAACAGTGGAAATACTAAAAATATCCACACTATGGTGGCCAGAGTGTGTCCAGTAAGTGACTGTGCCTTCATAAATCAATAGTGTATGTTTTGTGGTTTCGATTTGCTATGTGCAGCTTCTGTCTGCAGAGTGACATCGGAGGACAGCGGAGCCTGGTGAACAAATGGACCACCTTCCTTAAGGCCAGGATGGTGTGTTCCGTTCTGGAGGAAGACGGCACCGAAACTCACTTTGACGAACTGGGTGAGTAAAATGAAGGAACAGGAACATTATTGTGGCATTTTTACATGTTATATATTTCCTTTATTTGTTGACTGACTTCCAAGCTCTATTTTATTTTCACGGTCCATGAAACAAGTTTAAAACAAACTCTGTATTTCAGAAAATACGAGATCATCCTAATTCCCGAAAGCTCGCTATTTTTGTTCCAAGGTTTCCAGTGATTGCTTTCTCCATAAACAATCCATTGAACTTCCTTTGTTTGGTCTGGATTAGGGCTGTAGCCCTTTATCAACTTTCATAACCATTGTTCTGTTGTTTTTGGTTACCTTGTATTCATTTATGAGCATTATATTCCAGTCCTTCCTGAGCCTCAGCTTTGAAAACTACAAACACCAGCTCAAAACATTTTAAACCTGCTTTTCCACGTTGCTCATCTGACCAGTCAATCTGTCAACATGTGCAGTTATTCATTCATGCATTCTTCACTTTTTGGCAATCTCACCTGCAGGATAAAGTGATATGGGTTATGTGGAATTTGTTGAAGGTATTACACATTTGCCTGCATGTGTGCACGTGTGTTTTCCCTTACAGAAAATGTGTTTTTGCTGGACACCGATCAGCCCAAGGGCCTGTTGGTGTTTGGAGTCTTCACATCTACAAGGTAAGACTGATGGCGTTGAAGCCAACTGTAACATTCCTGCTGGCCTCAGTGGTTATGTTAATCACAGACTGGATATCAGCGGTAGGGGATGTGCTTGTTAAAGGGCCTGTTACATAGAGACATCATGTGTCACGTTGCAAAACAGCTTAGTCAGAGGTTGAACTATCAATTACAACATCCTGGTAGCTTCACTATATGGCCTTCGTTTTGATGTTTTGTCCTTATGATCGTAAGCAGCAGTGCGCTATTTCGCTGACCGAGTGCAAGAGATATATTTCTGGTAAGCATTGATACATAATTTGTATTACATGATATGTATTGTTACAGGGAGTAATAGTACACAGCAGCATGTTTGAGTGCAGAGAGAATTAAATTACTGCATTTTTCAGAGAGGTGAAACCTGAACCTTTTTCACAGATTTTAGAGAAAATAAAGGGAGGAATATGGTCACCATTTTTCTTTTAATCGTATCTTAGAATCCTACCCACCCTTAGTATGATATGTACAGTGGGGCAAAAAAGTATTTAGTCAGCCACCAATTGTGCAAGTTCTCCCACTTAAAAAGATGAGAGAGGCCTGACAAAATGAGAAAAAAAAATCCAGAAAATCACATTGTAGGATTTGTTATGAATTTATTTGCAAATTCCTCGGGAAAATAAGTATTTGGTCACCTACAAACAAGCAAGATTTCTGGCTCTCACAGACCTGTAACTTCTTCTTTAAGAGGCTCCTCTGTCCTCCACTTACCTGTATTAATGGCACCTGTTTGAACATGTTATCAGTATAAAAGACACCTGTCCACAACCTCAAACAGTCACATTCCAAACTCCACTATGGCCAAGACCAAAGAGCTGTCAAAGGACACCAGAAACAAAATTGTAGACGTGCACCAGGCTGGGAAGACTGAATCTGCAATAGGTAAGCAGCTTGGTGTGAAGAAATCAACTGTGGGAGCAATTATAAGAAAATGGAAGACATACAAGACCACTAATAATCTCCCTCGATCTGGGGCTCCACGCAAGATCTCACCCCGTGGGGTGAAAATGATCACAATAAAGTGGGAGAACTTGCACAATTGGTGGCTGACTAAATACTTTTTTGCCCCACTGTATACTGTAAAACAAAGGTAAGAAAAGATTACCACACTGTCTAAACCTCTGTGGTAATTGAAGAAAACCACACTGAATAAACTTCTCTCATTTAGCCGAAAGTCACAGTCAGCAGGGTTGCACAGCAAATTTGGCGCTTTAAAGGAATGGTTACTTGATCCATGTGTTCTGATCTCTAATTGTTAACCTTTGTCTGGTTAACCCAGGGTGACCCTGCCACAGGCCCTCGATCTACTTGTTACCTCAGGATCATAGAAAGGTTACAGTAGACTATCCTGGCTCAAAGAACACAGCCAAACTA
Source organism: Sander vitreus (assembly GCF_031162955.1). Lineage (NCBI taxonomy): Eukaryota > Metazoa > Chordata > Actinopteri > Perciformes > Percidae > Sander > Sander vitreus. The sequence continues at coordinate 16,589,049 of NC_135877.1, forward strand.
AACAGTGAAGTCCTTGAGGTCTCTTACCTCAATGTTATTCCTTTCCTTTCTCCACACTGGGATTCTTCCTCGATCTCCACTTTGCACAATATGCGTCTGCTCCCCTTTTCAACAAAGACTCTTTTATGTGTGAAGTAGTGTGGTTTTAAATGACTTAGCCAAATCGTATCAGTATCAATGAGGGGGAAATAGGTGAGCTGTCCCCACTGGAGATTGGCCTTGGTTCCACCCAGACTGCATTACATCCTTAGAAATGTGTGTATGAGTGTAGTAGGTTCCCACTGTTGTGTTTCATTGAAAGTATGCATCCTATTTCCTCAGCTCCGTGTTTAAAGGCTCGGCAGTGTGTGTGTACAACATGGCCGACATCCTTACCGTCTTCAATGGGCCCTTTGCTCATAGAGAGGGGCCCAACTTTCAGTGGGTGGCCTTCCAGGGGCGCATCCCTTACCCAAGACCAGGAACTGTGAGTTCATTTTCAGAACATTCTTTCATTCATTCATTCATTTGTTGGTTATTTCCGTGCATGATTCTAAAAAAAAATTTAACATAACATATTCCTCTTAATCATATGTCTTTACACATTTTAAGCCATAAAAAGGAGAAAAAAAGCCTTATTTTTTACTTGTCAGTAAATGTTATAACCAAAAGAAAAGGAAAATGTGTTTTACCATCTGCAAATGTATTAAACTGCAACATCATTGGCACTTAACAAATGAAAGTATCAAACAAAAGAAATGCATAAAATAACAAAGCCCCAATGTGGAGCCTTGTAGCACTCCATATTTAACTTTCGTGCATTCAGATCAGTTATCAGCAAACTGTACATATTGTTGTCTATTATCTTAATAAGAACTTACAGTATATAAACTAAGCCCCATAAAGTAAAACATGTACTGTCTTTTTAATACAATACTGTTGTTTACTTTTGTTTCTCCAGTGTCCCGGTGGAGCCTTCACACCTGACATCCATACTACAAAGGAGTTCCCAGACGACGTGGTGACTTTCGTACGGAACCACCCAGTCATGTTCAACCCCATCTACCCAGTAGGGAGGAGACCTCTGGTGGTTCGGACCAACGCTGACTACAAATACACATCAGTGGCAGTGGACCAGGTTATGGCTGCCGACGGCAACTACCAAGTGCTTTTTCTAGGCACAGGTATGAATGTAGAAACGACCTGCAGATTCTACTAAAGTACAAGCCAGCTTTGAGTTGTTGTTTTTTTTTAACCTTGCAAGCTTTATGTAGAGATTGTTTCTTATGGCTATAACAACAGCTGCATTATGTTTTATACTGTATTTTAAGGTCAATGGATATTTGAGGCTGACTCTAATATCAATAATTGAAAGTATAAGTGTAAAGTAAAGAATATCATAATGACATATCAGCTAATATTATATATTATATATAATATGTCATTAATATGTCACTATATTATGTCATTTTACAACAAAATGTTTGATAAGAATGCCTTCAACTTTTTTTTAAAGAATTGGGACTAAATATGTGCTAGGCAGGATATTTATTTTATATCTGCAATTTTTCTACTGCAATTTCCTGCTACTTATCAGCTGATGCATACACTGCTACAGATGCATCAGTTATGATCTACTATTGGCATGGATGATTTATCAGTGTAGCTCTAATGAGCATGTGATGGCACACTCACCTCAATCCTGTAACCAGGAAGATCAGTTAGAAGCAAACCAATTTACAGTGAAATTACGGAAAGAAGCAATAACACAATCCATCTCTCATGTGAGCTGTCCGTTTTATGAGTAAATGATTGTTGAGCGGAGTCCCATTGCAACAGCGAGTAATCAGATAAACAGATAACAGAGGGGACAGTGCACTGTGGCTGTGGACACAAATTTGAAAACACAGACATGAAGCATAAATTATGTCTTAAATAGGTCATAGACCGGGTGATAAGACAAGGTCCTTTAGGAGAGGACTTTGACTACGTCTGGTGTTCCTTTTATCAAATCAGGTGAGAGAACTTGTGGGTGGGTTGAGATCATTTCACTTGTCTCTATCACGTTTTAATCAACTTGATATTGTCACTTGTTTTTTTAGACTGATCTCACTAAGTGGCGTATGTATGACACGCCAATTCATATGCCATTTTGACGTGTTATCAAGACGCATAATCGTTTTTTAGCGTGTTTATCAACGCCGTTTGGCAACACCACGTGATGTGTATGTTTACATCTGCTGTATACAGCGTAGACATACACGTAGATAGCTCAAAATGCATACAGATAACACGCCATTTGGCTTTAGGAAAGTGGCGTGTATGTTTACGCAAAGTCATGATGCCATGTTGTGTTTTTTAGAAACTACCTGGAACACACAAATGTATTATCTCACAACGCAGAGAGAAGCTTTGAGACTGATTATGAGACTAAATGTTACAGAGAGCACAAGTATAAAATATATATTGTACAGAATAATGTGTGTGTGTGTGTGTGTGTGTGTGTGTGCGTACATAATTATGCGTGCATTCACGCTCGTGCAGGGCCACTTGTGCACATGTTGGCATTCAGCAAGCAGCTCTGGGACTCTCACAGCTGCTTGTGTTTATCAGGCAGCCTCTCCATTCTGTTCCTCCTGCCTAGATTCTTGAAGAAAAGCCAGTGCTGTCTTACCATATCTGAGTCCCGAAATGCTGCTTTGTCTCAAGGATGAGGGAGAGGCTCTTATCAGGCGTTTCCAGGAGCTGTTACTGTAACCCCTTCTCTCTGCTCTGCTGCTCCAACTCCCAGGACAAAACATCCATATTGATGATGGTTGTGTTGCAGTTTGCCCTTTTCGTGGCCCTTGTCCACCCTTTGGCAGGCTTAGGAGCTTCCATTCCCACCCCTGCCACAGTTGATTTTGCTATGAAAACTGGTCGTGGCTCTCATGCCTAATTCAAAAGCAAACATGGGCAAAGGAAAACAGACTCTGAGTTTATTTTTTTCACAAGCGTTAGTTGGTTTAGTTTCACTGGCATTCTTAGTTGAGTTAGTAGCCATATCTGTCTGTGGGCTTTGTGTCTGTCAGCAAGTGACGTCTGACGTGTGTGTGTGTGTGTGTGTGTGTGTGTGTGTGTGTGTGTGTGTGTGTGTCACTTATGACATGTCTGCTTTTTGCCCTCAGACAAAGGTACAGTACAGAAGGTGATTGTGCTGCCAAGCAATCAATCCCTGCATGAAGATCTGATCCTGGAGGAGCTGGAAGTGTTTAAGGTCAGTTGTCTGTTTTTCTACAGTACCATTCCTTTCATTATGCTCTTACTTTCATCCCTTTTCTTTCCCAAAATCAAAAGCAGGGGGGAAGAGGGAGCGCTTGGCCACAACATAAAGGCCAAGGGCAGACAGAAAGAGGCAGGGTGGCATTCAGGAGATGGATGTTCTGCAGTCTACTGCAGCAGAGTGATGGGAAACATGCTAACATACCGCAAGAGTCTGGTTGTTGCCCCGAGTGAACCTTCGCACATGCTGATTTATCTATGTATCTAAAGTGTGATCAACCTATGATCACATGTAAAGGCCTTGGCTGCTTTGATCTTTAACTGCACCTATTGAAGTCATTCAATCAGAGGACATTTATTCTGAAAAGAATATATTTTTTTCTGGCCAGAAGCTGATCCTCGATGGCTACCGGCTCTGCTATGACTGCTTTTTTTATTAAAGAAAAGTCTGATCAGCAGTTCTCTGCTTATTTCCCCAACATGTTCCCAACTACTCTTTTAAGATTTTAATAAATAACTGTGAACAATGTCTAAAAGCTCTCAACTTTGCTCTATGTGCTAATTTTTCAGAATCAAGCTCCTGTTACAAACTTGAGAATATCCTCAAAAAAAGTAAGTGTCCTTTTAAACTTTGCATACCTCACATAAGTTCAGTTTTATTGTTTTAATATGTTATTCATTGTCTGCGGCTACTATGTAATGCACGAGACAGAAATCTCCTGGGCATAATAAGCCTCCCAAAGGCAAGGAAATAATAAGCCATAATTGTTTCTGCGCTCTGCCTCATTTTCCTGTCAGCCAGCCACTTATTAAGACAAACAGGGCGGCTGACATTTGAACTGTTTACTTTACAGCAACAGCTGTACGTCAGCTCGGAGTTCGGGGTCTCACAGGTCTCCCTGCACCGTTGTCACGCTTACGGCTCGGCATGCGCTGACTGCTGCCTCGCCAGAGACCCCTACTGCGCCTGGGACGGACTCAGCTGCTCTCGCTTCTATCCCACCGGCAAAAGGTACACAAAGGTTTACAGCTTTAGGGTTCATGCAGAGTTAGTGTTGATTAGGGAGCCCATTCATGGAGGCAGCTATTCAAAACTTTCACAAGTGTTAAATAAACATTAGCATAGTGTAGAGTTTTGATTAGTATACAGTTATTTCTGTTCACTTGTGTTCACTTGTGTTCACTTTTGCCCAATTTGCCATAAGAATCTAGTAAGGCTTTGGGCTTCCAATAGTCAACCAAAGTAGTATTCATCAGTTATACAACAAATATGATGTCAATAATGTACCACACCCAGCCATATTGAATGTGGATAACAGATGATGTACAACAATATGTTAAACAAGAACAGAAAGGAGCTGCTCACAAGTTGTGAGAGCAAAAAGATCAAATGACTGGATTCCTTCAGTGCAGTGTAAGTATGTCACTAATTCTGCCTTTGTTGTTTCCCTCCGTCTGTCTAGACATAACACAGACAAGGAGGTATGAGCGAGACATCGCCTCTAAACCGATACTGCTCCACCGACTGTGTGTCTCTTGACATTCCTGTCAGACGCAGGTCAAGTTTAGTTTGGTCGCAGAACAAAAGCACAGCCCCCTGTTTTTGTGCAGAAAATGTGTCTGAAATGTGTCAGCTGTTTACAGGCTCTTTTCCTCAAGCTGTTACATATGAGTGTGCACCACTGAGTAGAATAACAGTCAGATGATTTTTCTTATATTGTTTTGGCACTGACGGCTCCTTCCACTGTTTCAATATGAGATAAACACGTAAAGAGAAAGGTTGTGTATTTTTTTCTGTATTTAGCTAAAGTGTATTTATACTAATTTCTATTTTTTTCCTTTCCTTTTTTAGGAGAAGCAGAAGGCAGGACATTATGCATGGAAATCCACTCACGCAATGCAGAGGATTCAATCTAAAAGGTATTTAAAGCTGCACTAATCAATATTTTTATATTAACAAAGGACCAAATGATTATGTGTAAAGTGAAAGGTGTCACTCATAGGGACAAACCCACAGATCATTTTCACCCAACTTTGCATTTTCCCTCAGCTCTACAGAGCTTAGCCTCTTTAAACTTATTGTTTAGATTTTAGCAGCAGACAAAATTAGCAAGTAGCTGGAGAAAAAAAGCAGCTAGCAGCTATAAAACCAGATATTCTTCTCAGGAGTTAGCGGAAAGCAAAACAGAGTTAACACTCAACTTACAATCAGCAGGTGGACAGAAACACAACTCCAAATAAATGCTAATGCTACATGTTAGCAGGATATAAATAGGTAACTGGTAATCAGCATGTTAGCCTTAGCAAATTTATAAGGTCATAATATGCTAATGTTGTGTTTTCAGCTTGTTTTTAAGGTCAGTGTCCAAGAATGCAGCTACAATTATTTACCTATTGTATGTATTTGTAAAGGGACAGTTGTCATGTCAAAGATACTTTCACAACTGATTCATATTCACAAATGTAAAAATCCATATTTGATGGCAAAACGTTTTGTTTGGGCTTGTTTGTGAGTCCAGGTACTCCAACATCCCTCACAAAAGATTCACCCAGTAGTACTAGCAGGGTGCTGCTTAATGAGAGGAGAACATTTGCTCCCCAGAGTTTCCCGTTTCCATCAGTGTTTTACATCTCTAAATTAAAACGAGCTTGGGTAACAAACCATATGGCCATTACCACTAATTAGACACAACCCTGTTACACATTCAGCTGAGCGATGAACCATTTAGCTGCAACACAAAACAATACAGTAAATGAGACGAAACGGAGTTGCCCCCGATGCATTGATGGTTCTTTTGTCTGTAGAAACTGAAGAAGTCTGGGTGGAGTTTGGCTGCGCTGCAGGTGTCGAACTAAGCTTTGTGTCAACATTTCCCTCTCACAGTTGGGACTTGAGACAGATTTGATGTCCATCTATGGGCTTTGTGTCTGTCAGCAAGTGACGTCTGGTGTGTGTGTGTGTGTGTGTGTGTGTGTGTGTGTGTGTGTGTGTGCGCGTGTGTGCGTGCGTGCGTGCGTGTGTTAGCCTACAGAAACGCTGTGGAGATGACGCAGTACGGCGTGAAAAACAACACCACCTTCCTGGAGTGTCTTCCCAAGTCTCCTCAGGCCTCTATCCGCTGGCTCATTCACAGGGACAATGACAGGAGGAAAGAGGTCAGTTTGACATGTAGAGAGGTCAAAGGTCAACATCACAGCCTTGTTTGTATGTAACACGCTGATGTGATGCAAAGGACGCAATATTGAGATAACTTAATAAATGTCCTTTTCCTGCTCTGGTGTTTTGGTCACATAGTTAAATTAGGGCTGTCAATCATTTAAACTAATTAATCTAATTAATTACATACTCTGTGATTAATTAATCTAAATTAATCGCATACATAATTTTTACCCGGTGCCTTAACCAATACTTTTTAAGAAAGTTAAAAAAAGAAGAAAAAAAAGAAGGGTACTAAACAACAGTTGGCAACTGTCAGCATTGTAACCGTGTTTAATCCAGCTTCTAGCTAGCGGTAGGCTAACATTAGCTGCTGTCGAGTATAGTGTTAACTAGCGTCACGTGCAGCAATGTTTCTGTTGCCTGTAACGTCTGTTTCAGCGCATCCGAGAGCAGCGCAGACATATCAATGGCACCGAAATGAGGCGCCGAAATCTGCGTTGCTATTCAGTCTGGTAGTTACTGATCGTGACGGCACCTGTGCTGTATTAGCACCGGATTTCGGTACCCAACCCTATTCAGGAAGAAGATTTTTATAAGTAAATGTTCCAATTAATGATCCAGGCAGCCCATTCTCGTCTCCCTCCTTCATTTTACAGTCGAATGGTGGCTAGAACGGGCTCTGGGTCAAAGTTCAATATGGAATGGATTAATCTGCGTTATTTTTTTTAACGCGTTATTTGTTCTCAGATTAATTAATCGAAATTAACGTTATTTTGATACCCTAAGTTAAATATAACATCAGACGTTAAACATGTCATAGCAATCATATGAGCTCACATGCTTGATCAGGACTTGTATCACCTATATAATGACACGGTGAACATGGAGAATCATAATGAGCAGTGATACAGCTCAAACATGATGTGTACCTTGACTAATGACTGGCTGGATTCTCAGAGGGGAGAACGGTTTACACATTTTTGACACCCCTTTAACCCCTTGAAAGGCTATGAAAGATTAAATAAAGCTGGGGAAGAGAGCATCTGCATGAAAAATCTTTTATAGATTAGGCGCTCACCTCAGTGGAGTAGACTCAGAGTAATGGCCATTTTATAGCCGTTTCCCCATGAGAATAAAAGTTGGCCTTAGAATAAATCACTTTAGTTTCATGGTGTGTAAACATTGAAATCTTATCCAAACTAAGGCCTGGCTGATTTTAAAGTAATCAGTGGAAAAGTCTCTCTTCTTTCAGCACCTTCACTTTGACTGCCATTTCAACTTCACTGCTATTACTACTACACTTGAAGTATATCAATATTTCAAATGTTTCACATTTTCAGCAGCAAAATATATGTACAATTTCACTCAAAATCTGTTCCCAGTTAGGCATATGTAATTTTAACCTACAAAAGAAGACAGTCCATCTTGCCTTTTTTCCAATCAACATGAAGTGTAACTATACTAGAGGGATGAGGACCATTCTCCAAAGGACATTCCCTCATTTGGTGTTATGATGATTGCGATGGAGAGCACTGTCTTAAAGGGGTGATAGAATGGTTATATAGGGTATTTCACACTGTTCATTAAGGTCTCCTAATATGTAACATTTGTTTGGCTGAAAATGTCCCTTTTGCTGTTCTTTTGGCCCTAATGTTACCCTGTTAAATGGGCCTGGATTGAAACGAAAGCTTTTCTGCCTTATATGTTCTGCTCATGAATATTTAGATGAGCTGCACGCTGATTGGTTGAGTGAACCACATACACATACATTGAAGACGAGACAGCAGTTCTCATATTTCAGACACTGCAATGTTATACATTGTTAGTTTGCTTTTTCGTTACTAAATTCACTTCTGATACTTTTTTTATGTGAGACATCAACTATATAAAGCTCAAATATAGGCCGTTTTACGAAAATTGATGGCTAATTGCAAATTTGGTAAGACGTGTCGGACTTCAGAAGCTCCACACAGTCTGACGAGCCCGCTGTGCTCCATACCCAGGGCAAAGTCACCGTTTCTGGGTTACAGGACTACCGGGGCTCGGAGCTCCAGCTGCCGGCATAACTATAGTATATTTACACTTTTAATTTCGTCACGGCATGTATATCACAGCTACCCTAAGGTCTTACAAAGCTTAGCTTACACTTTTCCGATTTCAATTTAATGCATTTTTGTGAAATTCAGAGGTCCCGTTAGGAGGAGGCTAGCTAGCTCTCATTGATAAGCTCCATTCAGCTCACTCCCGATTGTTTGTTTAAATAACTCAACACACATATCCATTATAAGATTAACTGGGACCTGTGGTAAGGGATTGCGGGCGTAACAAGCTCGCTGACCGCACTCTCACTCACACACACCGGCCATTTAGCAGGAGAGAGGAGGGAGAGCAGCGAGCTGCAGGCCCTGGAGCTCCGTCAGGGTCTCGGCATTTGGAAGTCCAGTAATCCAGAAACGGTGACTTTGCGCGGGTATAGAGTGCCGCGGGCTGCCGGCCGTGATAGAGCTCCAGGCGGCGAGGCAGCAACCCTCAGCAGCACCAGCCGCTGAACTGCGACACACAGTCGGACAAAATTTGCAATTAGCCATCAATTTTCATAAAACGGCCCATATTTGACCTCTACATAGTTGATTTCTCACATAAAAAAGTCTCAGAAGTGAATTTAGTAATTAAATACTAGACGAATAATGTATAAAATTTCTGAGATCTGCGCAACCTAGATTCAGAAGACTAAGCTGACCTCAGGTCAGTGGTGTAGCCTATGTAAATTTTGGGGCGTTACAAAGATAGAAGGTAGAGTCAAATAAGGTATGAGTTGAGGAATTGACGTCAACTTTTAGCTTTGTTTTCAGAGGCAGTTTCAAATTTTGAGATTTGCAGAGGAAAGAGGTGTCAATGGGATTTTGAGGTTCTACCCACCAAACTGTCGTTATTCAACTATGACAACGTAAAATCGGTTTTGCATTCTATCACCCCTTTAACACATCTCTCATAGGTGTTCAAATGGGTTGAAATCTGGTGACTGCAAAGGTCATACCATAACAAATAATTATAAAGTGACCCCTTCAATCTCCATTTAGTATTTAAGGTTTTCCCTTTGGTCTGTAACGTATAGTTACTGCATAGATAGATTCTCCAATTCTTTGCTACACACCATGTAGATGTGGTTATGACACAACCTAATTGTGCCAACCCCAGGTGAAGCTGAGCGACCGTGTTGTCTCAACGGAGCACGGCCTCCTTATCCGCTCCGTCCAGCTGTCGGACCAGGGCCTTTACTACTGCCTGACCACCGAGAACAGCTTCAAACGCACCGTCGCCAAGATCCGCCTGCGAGTGCTGAGCGAGGCCATGGTGGGCGTGCTGACAGACAAACAGCAGTCGCCGTGGGCCTGGGCCAGCTCGTTGCATCCCAAGGAACTACTGTCAGCCTTCAGTCCAGCGGAGAGCCTGGCTGTACAACAATACTGCAAAGAAAGGAAGCAGCTCCAGACCCTCCAGCAGAAGCAGCAGCAGCCTCAGCCACCTGGACCACTCAGGGGGGACCTGGCCAAACTGAAGCCCCTGCTGGACCGGAGGAAGAGCCGCAACCGCCGCAATCACCTCCCAGAGGTCTGACACAGGAAGGTGCAGGAACTGACACAAACACCTTCCTCTGTTTTCTATACCCAGACCCTCATTTTCCAAACTCTCATCTCAAACTGCAGAGCTTCACTGTGGCTGTACAGCAAACGAGGAGGTGGGTGTGGGGAGTTGTTATTCGGCAATATCTCTTTTTCTTGCATGAGGTACTTTGACCAGATGGCTGTGACATACACTAAAACACACGCACAGGCACCCACGAGCAATTAATTTGCTGTCGCAGTTACAACATGGACTGTAGCCCTGTTAAGAGTGCTAACTAATAAACTGGGGTCTAAGCTGATATTGCTCATGATAATACACCTTGAGATGCAGCTATGGTCAATGATCTTATCATATTTTAGATATTAGAGGGGGAATTTGGACTGGCTGGATATTGGCTCACAATGAATTTGTTCTTTGTTCACCAAAAATGGGGATCATTTGAAATTATGATTGTAAAATATAATATAAAATGATGATAAATAGGGGAGATTGAAAAGGGACGAAAGGGAGAAAGATGCATGCTTGGAAGTGAGCGCCCTCTCAAAGTTTAATATTAGTATTTTATTAGATTCTACTCACATTTCTATATTTACTTTAAGCTAACAAAATTGTCTCTGTTCAGTAAAATGACTTTGTGGGCACACATAGGGCGATTAAAAAGTCAATTTGTGAGAAGAAAATGTATTTTTTCTCATGGTCCTAATAAAAAGTGTTATATTACAGCGCTGTAAGTTTAAAGAAAGGAATTAGTTAAAATGGGGAAACGTAACATCCAGTGCAGATGTTACCTAAACAGAAATTGTAGTAAAATACTGATTAGCATATACCATTTGATGTGAGCTACATGAGCTCTCCTGTATTTATTCCTATTACTCAGACGTACATCTAAAAGAATCTGCCTCACTGTAATTCAGCTGCATATCGTATCATATGTCTCTTGTTTCTAGCACAGAAGCATGTTTATAGAAATGTATCAGTAATGTAGAGGTATCTTATTCCTTGCCTGAATTAGATTTGAGTAACTAGCAGATACACACATTTTAGTTTAACAGAATACTTTACATCAAAAGGTAGATGCCTAAACGTGACAATATCCTTCTTTGGATTCACATTTTCCACATTGTCTACAGCAAAGTGGACACTTCAGAAATAGTAATGCATTGACATGTGAATAGACTTTTAATAGCGTAGTTAATGTAGATAGAGATTATTTGTTGCTTGTGTACAGAATATATTTTTGTTTGTTTTATCCTTTTAATTTAATGTGCAGATTTGTTGTCAAAATGTGTATATAATTTCAATATATTTCACCAGCTATGACTGTATCTGCAAATTGCAGAGACATACAGTATTATTTTCATTTTGAGAAAAGACTCTAGTTGTACCTTTCCTCTAAACAGATCTCTGCTCCACATTTAATAAATCTGAGTGCCAGCATTATGTCAACTCAGTGTAATTTCAGTGTTATGAAAAATGTATTTCTATTTATTAATGTCATGATAGCCTGAATAAATCTGTTCAGATGAATCTCAATTTTACAGAACGATCATGCATTTTATTGTTAGACTTTTTTATTAGAATCATTTATCAAAATGTGAACCTTATCATTCTGTCATGGGCCAATACATAATCCCTCTGTCTACTTAAAGCTATAGTGCGTAGTTTCTGTCTCCCCCGTGAGGAATTGTAAGTAATGACAACAAAACTGTCCACATGATACAAGCCTTCCGTGATCGCGCACAGGCTCCACCCCTCCTCCACACAGTTGCTTGTAGCCAAGGAGGACACGGAGGATTAGTGAGAAGATGTTTGCTGTATGTGACAAAAAATGTTGTAGCCTAAAAAGTTACGCACTAAAGCTTTAATGGATTCGATGGTGGTGCATATGATAGCTTATTATATTGTTTTTAAGGAACAGTCACACTGTTGTCATAATGTGATTTGGGGAAATATTCATATTTGCGCACTTGCCGAGAGGTAAAGGAAAAAGTCGATACCACTAACAGTATGTCTGCATGGTAAATATCAGAATCAAAATCAGTAAGGGCTTTATTGCCAAGATTATTATTGTTATTGTTGTTATTATATGCCACGTATGTTTTTGCACATACAAGGAATTTGCCATGGTGTTGTTGGTGCATGTCACACATTCTCAAATATAAGAAGGATAAAAAGAATATAAACAATATAAGTATAAACATATCCACTGTATGTATAAATAACGATAAAAGAAATGTAAATAAATAATAAAATAAGTTAAACAGTAGTAAAAAGGAACGCTACAGCAGAGTAGGTACGGTGGCATGAGGAGCCAGAGGTGGAGTGTGGAGAGAAGCTACATATGAAGCTACAGCCACCAGCTGGTTAGCATAGCTTAGCACAAAGACAGGAAACAGCTACTCTGGCTCTGTCCGAAGGTAACAAAGTTTGACCAGTAACCCATCACTGTCCAGAGAGGGATATTGATCATCTCGTTTAACCCTTGACAGAAAAGTGAATGAGCGTATTTCCTACAATGTGGAACTATTCTTTAAAAGATTGTCCCGTCTGACAACCTGGAAAATGTATGGGTTTAATATTATGCGGAAGCTCAAGAGGGTCCAGCTTTTCAACCAGGAACATGTGTCCAAAGATTCAAAGACCAGTGCACACTGTACCTAAAATACTTTGCCAATTGCAAGAGGTGCCTGTTTTAATCCCAAATGAAACACTCCTTTATGTGTGTGTCATGTAAGATTCAGTATAATCAAATTCGCCCAGGAGGCTGCAGAGGGTCATTTAAAACCCATAAAACCAAAGAGAGGCCTCCTGCTGAGCAGAAATATTGCTTTCTCACCAAACAAACCCAAGTACCATTCAAAACCACACGTACTGTATAATCATTCCCCAGCCCATATGTATTACTCTTTTTGATTTATGGGCCAGTCAAGGTAAAGAGGAAACCAAGTAATTTTGCTTCAGCATGCACAATGCGGAGGTTTGTTTCAGCAGGGGGACAGCATCTGCTGTATTTTGGGCCGAGAGGGATGTAGGACAATTTCGATAGACTGTTGCCGGGTAGGAACAACCCCAGTAATAAAACACCCAATGAGAAATGCCTTTTCAGCCTTTATTCATTTTGAAGACACTAGCTCAGCAAAGGATTAGATTCATGTACATTTCTTTTAAAGGATGTCAAACAATCTCTCCTCTATGTAGATTAATAACCTGACCTGTTAAGAGGAGTCTCTATCTGGTCTCCCTCTAAAGATCCCTGATTCAGGTAATGTTACAGTGTTTGCAATTGAAATAATATATGGCAAATCTCTTGAGCTTTACAAAATCACAGTATTGCCCCTCCCTGGTATCAAAGGAAGCATGATATTATAAATAACACCGAAATTACCAAAAAGTGCAAGTCTATATCAAAAGGGTTGATGTCCCATAGCAGCCTAAATGCACTGTGCTCTGCAACTCAACAGACACTTCTGCATGATTCTTTTACCCAAGCTTGCTTCGGTTATCACTACTCCTCACCACGCAGTAGGAGATGAGACACAGGATGAAAATGCACACACCTGTGCCAATAAGCGCCTTCTGTATAATATCCAACATCTCGATACGGGAGAAGAGTTCCTTCTTAAACATGTCTGCTGTTTCGTCGTCCAATGCAGCCGTCTGGTTTCGAGAATGGAGACAGAGGAAAATATAGTGACTGATTATCATGCATCCCAAGCAAACAGTCTCTACAATTCATGACTGCAGGGCTCCGTTTTTTTTAATCTTACCTCATTCAGCCAAACAATAGGGAATATTGTATAATCCTTGACTTTCTTAAGCACCCTGCAGGGAAAGAGTTGATGACTTGGTATTCAATGCATGACACTTTTTTTATTGTTTTTTTTTGTTTTTTTTACAGTGACAGTACAGACACAGAGAGGAAATGCAGGGATGAAAAGATTGGAGGTGGCATGCATGTGTTATGTGTCTCAACCACTCTGCCAAACACCACATGTTAAACCTTCTTAAAGGTATAGATTGACATTTTAGAAAATACTCCTATTCGCTTTCTCTCTGAGAGTTATATGAAAAGATAGAGACCACATTCATTTCTGTACAGTAAATATGAAGCTAGAGCCAATAGCTTAGCGGCTATTTGAACACAAAGCCAATAGATTGTTAAGGATATAACCTCAGTAAAACCCCAACTTGTCATTTTTAAACCTAAAGGGGCTGTACTTGAAATACGGAAAAAAACAGCAGGCTGGAGTTGCCTCCACACGGCTCTCACAGACCGTTCCCCATTATGTGAAATAGGCTACCTATATTTTCACGGCCATATGCACACGCGTTTGTTTTGGGTTAGTGTTAGGGGTTAGGGTTAGTGGTGAAAGGGGAGAACGAGGGGAAATGACATGCAGCAAAGGGCCGCAGGTCAGAAACCGAACCAGCAGCCGCTGCAGCGAGGACTGAGCCTCTGTCTATGGGTGCAGGTGAGACACCCAGGTGCCTGTTATTGCTAAACAAAGTACAGAGAAGCTTGGATTACAACACACAAAAAGGAGTGTGATTTAATTCTCTGCTCAGGGCTCCAATACTCCACTATAGCCTATGTTTAAATAGCAAATACTTGTTTGCTGCTATATTTCCATTCTGAATGTCGAATACAGCCCCTTTTAATGTTTTTTTTATGAACCTAATAAACAATATTTGACAGGTTAATCACAGAGCTTTGGTGGAGCTGGTTGAACAGAGCCAGGTGAGCTTTTTTCCCTCGCTCTCATTCTTTACACTAAACTAAGCTAAGCTGGCTGTAGCTTCACATTTACCATACAGACCTGAAAGTGGTCTCAATCATCTTATCTAACTATCATGAAGAAAGCAAATAAGCATATTATCTCAAATCTTTTCCTTTAAAATGGTGAAGCAGAACTTACGTGATGACCTTTGATGGTCCATAAAGCATATTTGCTTGAATTCTCTTAGCAAACCTCAAGGTGAACCCAGTTGTCTGTTGGAAAAAAAATAGCACAAAACAATTAGAGTTGCTGCCCCTAAAAATAGAAGAAATCACAAAGATGTATGATAGAAGTTCGTACAGGTTCCACATCCAGGAAGGTGGCATGGTGCTCCTCACTGGGATTGAGGCCTTGCACATCCTCTCTTAGGTACGGACTGCCATGGAGGAAGTGGGGCAGAGAGATGTAGACAGGTTGACCTGTTAAGATGGCAAAGAAACAGACATAACCGAGCTGCTGAGCAGAATGATAAAACAGTCAAAGAAAGTGCCTTAATTTATGTTACACTCAACAAAATGAATGCAAACTGACCGCCTTTACAGGCGCTGACGTCCAGTACTCCAGCCAAGCTGCAATTCCTGGTGGTCTTAAAGTTTTTGCAGAAACATCGGTTGTCTGGGTTTTCCGTAGGGGAGGCCAGGGTGTTTGGGTGGAGGGTGTAGCGGTACACTTCAATCCCTTTTAGATCCATGCTCTCCTCAAAGTCAGCTGACACAGACCTGAAAACAAAAAAAAACTGAAACATCATGTACCCAGTAATCTATTGTGCAGTTCTGACTCCAGAACATGACTGTGGTTTTGGTATTGGAAAGCTCTGACCTCTAGTGGTCACTGAGAGGAAATTGCAAAGGTGCGGTTCTTAATTAAGATGTTAAATCTCCCGTCGTTGACACTTACTGCCCCGCTTAATGTTAGCGAAGCACAGCCGGACTACATCAGATGAAATTCCTCCCACAAAGTGAAACTCTTCATCACCTGCATATGTCTGATGAGAAGAAATAGAGAGGCTTCTTCTTGTCCATAAAGGGAGCGAATGAAGAAGCATCTAAGAAAGAGGGGAGAAGAAATGAGGTCAGAAGGTGACTTGTCTGCATTTAGAGCTGCGTTATAAGATGAGTTCAGGAAAAAAGCCTTTTTTTTTCTTTTACAAAACACATTGCTGCATGAGCCACACCTGTCCCGTTGATCATGTCACAGTACTTATCGTTCCAGAAACGTAAGCTCCTGTTGGACAAAATTCACTTTGTCAGACAAACTATTGGATTTAATAATTCTATTATATTATAACAGCTGAATTCTCACATTGCAGAAACTGTACAGCCTGATTAACCTGATTTGATTAAACAGCCTAAAAGATCACACTTGTCCAAATCTGCAGAACCTGTGTTAAAAGTTAAAGGATTTAAATCCTCTCCACTTTTCTTATAATCAAACTCACTTATGTCCTTGCCACAGGTCAATTGTTCCCACTTTTGAGATGTCCTCCTTTCCAGTGTAGACATTGTAGTAGCCATCATATGTACCGTTGTACTAGGGAAAACATATCATTTAATACATTAATAAAATCATAGAATTTATGAGGTGTTACTGGGTCGATCTTGTCTCTTCTAATTATGTGTACGTGTAAGGCTGTAATATCTGTTTGCTTACAGGTGCAAATAGGCCCACATTATCTTTCAACATGGGGTCTATGTAACCCCACAGCAATTCGTTGACTGTACGGTTCTGGAACAAGGAGGAGTTGCTTGTCTTTATCCGATTTTCCAGTACACCATGAAACACTTCTGGAATCAGTGAATAAGCTCCCTGACAAAAAAAGAAAAGAAATCAGAAACATGTATCTTTATATCTGAAAAAAGATCAGTGATTGTGTCAATTATAAAAGATGCCATAATGATAGACGTCAGTTGCCTTGGAAGATGAGCCAGAAAGTGAGTCTTTTATGACTGCACAATTACTTGCAGAGTTGGACTGGGTCATGCTTGTCATTTGAGCCTTATCAAAGTTAGAAGAGAAAGCCCATACTCTGTACCCATGAACAAAGACTGCCATTGAAAAATTATGACTTGGCAGTTTGTTTCCCAAACTCACGCAGCATCTTTGCGCCAATGTGAATGTTAGCCTCAGGTCTTCTAACACCACATCACCATTGAGCTGGGTATCACACCTTACTTTTCGCATGTCATGTTCCAATAGCCTGCTTGCTCAGACAGATTTGTACTCTTTTTACCTTTTTTGTGATCAGAAAGTCCCTGTCCCTCGTGTTTATATTACTCAAAGTATAGAATCAAAGAAAGTATTAGCGTCAGTACGAAAACTATGATATTGTCTCGCCACTGTCACTTCAAACCTTAACTTGCCCAAGCCAAATTTTATTTTATTTTAATTTCCTTCTGAAAAAAACTCTTTATGATATAGTGCACTGGTTTCCAACCTGGTGATCAGGACCTTCCATGGGGTCACACGTTAAATCTGAGGGGTCACAAGATGATAGGAAGAAAAAACATTCTGCATTTCTGCTGTACTAAGTGTCTACTGTATATTGTAAAAATATTCTTTAACCCCTTGATTTTCTAGTGAAATTACGGATAGTTTTTTTTAGCCCTATTAAAAAAATATTCATAGGAACAACGTGGGTTACCAAGACAAAACTATGAAAAAGGTTGGGAACCTCTACTAAAACGAGTGGCTGTAGACCAAAGCAACCCACCATTGGGCAGCACAGCTTGATTTGGCACTGCTTGTCTTGGCCATGGAACAGAAGTACAGTCACGATTAACAGTATCGCTGAGTCATGTCAGGAATCACCACACAGTGGGGTGACACTCACTTACAGCTACAGCCAGGTTGAGGGTGGTGACTTTGTCTTGATCTGATCCCACTGACATGGATGGCTCAAAGATGGCGCCCAGAGGCAGCAGGAATGAGACAGTTTGATTGGGATGGAATGTAATGTTCTCTTTGGCAAGATATCTCGTCCTGAAAGGGAAGCGGGTCTTACTTAGACATTCAATTTTGTTAGAAGAGAGGAAATTCTTGTATATTATATTACACCAGATAAGTGTGATGAAGGGTTAATTTAGGACTTAATAAAGTGACTTTCTTAAGCTTTTCATCAAAATGTTATAAAAGACGTACACATATCAACCTTACCTGTATGTATAAGGTCCTTTTTCCACAACCATTGGACTTGCTCCATTCTGTATAACCTCCTGGGCGTTTTGCACGTCAAAAAACCAGAACTGCCTGTATACCATTCCCCCTGTAGACACCCAGTTGTCATAAGCTGTCGTTCCAGGCTCAATGACAGCTTCCTAAACCCCGAAGACACACACACACACACACACACACACAGTCTATTTTTAACATAGCTCAAAACTGCTAGCAGGCCATCTGCCCCACTGATACCTGAAAAGGGTGGATGCTCTGTTAAAAAAAGGTCTAAACTGCGGAATTTTTCTCGACAGTGTCTAATAAAATCATAGATGCTGATCTTCAAAAAAAACAAAACAACAAGGCACACTTGGCTTTCTGCAGTTTCTTGTTTACCATTTGAAGCAGCTTTCCAAAAACACACGCCTCTTCCCTCTCCTTTCTCCTGATTCACCTTGATCTCTACACACACACACACACACACACACACTCTGTCACTCCCTATGAAACTGAGAACCATACCTTTTTCACTGTTCCCTCAATGACGCTGTTTCCCAGTGGGATAAGGATGCCTCCCAGGATGGCAACCACCGCCCCAAACACAGCTCCGGCTATCAGCCCGCACCTTCTGTTACAGCAGCCCATGGTGGTGTGCGTTACCCTCCGTTAGTGCGTATTTCCGTCTGTCTGACTTGCAGTCTGTTCTCCTTCTGTGTCTGTGCTAGTGTGTGCAGCTTGTGTCCCCGTGGCAGCAGCAGTGGCACAGACAGGCTGTACCATCAGAGAAGCTGACAGAACACCCGAGGCCAGGTACTGTAACACCACAGACACCTCTGGAAGGCGCCCAGGGACCTCCTTTAAATGAAGTTATATAATGGCAAGAAAGGTTTAAGGTTCAGCTGACAGTTGTCTCCGCAGGTATCAGTGAATGCTATCAGACCAAACGATAAAAGCTGCAATCAGCTTAGGTGAAAGGTGGAAAGAGAAGCTGGCACACACGCACACGTACATAATTAGGTTGTGCATGAAATAAAGTTTGTCTCTGATCCTAGAACCATGTCATTCTGTTTTGTTTCGTTCGTTTTGTTAGATTCTAACACCTAGTAGTAGTAAGATGAATTTGCCATTGACTTGAATCCTCATTCAAGAGGATTTATCAGGACGTGAGATATCAACTCTAGATATTTAATAACCTGGAAGGTGACAACCTTCATAGAGATTTTATTCTTATTCTATTCTTTCCTGCTATGTTTCTAATCCGTCCTTCTTGACCTATTCATCTCTTGTCTCCTCTCCAATTTCTGCTCCAAACTTACAAGAGACAGAGAAGCAGGAACATGTAAATGATTATGTATATCCTCATTGTGTACAGTCAGCTAAAAAAGAACAACACGCTTATTTGTAATTGTAGGTGTGTTTTATTAGGATTATTAAAATAAATTGCTCTTTATCACTCTTACAGTTATTTTCGCCATGCTTATCTGGATTAATTATTGTGACATAAATTATTTTCTTGCACATGGGCTTTTGGAACCTAATCAGCAACAACATAACATTGGTTGTGCATGTGGTGATCAGGTAATAGATACAATGCTTTTTTGAACTCGTTGCCAAGATTTAAAGTGACGATCCAGACTCAGGTTTTGCATTATTTTTTGGGGCATTTTTCCATCCCACTGTCTGCTGTGTATCGCTTCACCCAAACAAACAAAAAAATGTGTGTCACACAAAAGTCACTAACATTTGGTTTAACTAGTGTACAAAATAGGACTAGACTGATCAGCGAGTCGTTGTGGCTATGATGTAGGTATACTTGAAAAAGGTACTTTAGCACTTCCATAATGTTTAGTTCCTCTGTGTCAAGCTCCAAAATGCTTTTTCCTACACTTCCCATAATGCAAGTGGATAGTGACTTTTCTTTACACACCCCCCCTCCCTGGTAAATGCACACGTCTTTCAAAATCCACATGCCCAGTTTGCAACACAGGCTTTCTGTTATAAATTTGAAGTCTTACGCCCAAACCGTAATAACCCTGATGATCATGACATGATATCACTATGACATCATCAGTGGTTATTTTATCCAACTTCACAAAGCTCCTCCAAAATGACAGAAGACATAATCCAACTGCTTTTGCAAGCTGTGTTGTACTCCCTGTAAGTGACAAGTAAACTCACCCTCATGTTTCTTTTTTTTTTGTAACACATTTGTATTGGTTTTCAACAGAAACACAAGTTATACATGTTGCCATTATGTCAGTAACAGAGATAGATAAAAGAAAAGAAAAAATAAATAAATATATATATATATATTGCCATCCATCTATTCTTAGCAGGAAAATGTCCTGACCAGTCTACTGCCCCCCCCTTCATCTTCACAGTACATACTAGAGCCTCTCTCCATATTGTTCTGCATACACACACACATTGTCCATTTGTGTAGCCATAGTCACAACGGCGCCCATATTCTACAAAAGTAAGCAGAGATACATCAAGCGGAGTTAAAACATAAAAAAAGACAGTATTTGAGAACCACAGTACAAGAGAAGGCACATATGGATTTATCCCAGGTGTGGGCGTGGCCATTTTAGGGAAAACCCTCATGGTTAAAATCTTGCGGAGTGCCCCTTTAAAATAGCAACCTTTTAAAACACTACAACACGTCAGACATGGCCTGCTCTCCATTCATCACACCAGTCTCTGTACCTTTGGAGACCTTTGGAGACCGAGCCTTTAGTGTTGCAGCCCCATCCCTCTGGAACACCCTCCCTGCAGATATTCGAAATGCTACATCCCTGAAACACCACTTGTTCACCACAGCCTACAACCTCCCTTATAAAAGTTATTATGATTATTGTTATTATCATTAACAGTGTTTGACGCTGTGCTATATAGTTGAACATAGTATTCCCAGCCCATAGTTACTGGTATGCAAGCACTGTGAGGTTACATGTTATCACCACTGGAGGGCAGCACCACCATTCCCTCACTGCATGTTTACACAGGCCTGTCCATGTGGGTCATCTCATTTGAGTCTCTCTGCCAAAGACCTGTCTCTGTCTATTCAAACAAACAGTCTTGTCAAAACAGTTTCAATCTCACCTGACTGACTTTATTGTTGATCTTGCAAGTACAACTTCAACATTTGGATTAGATCTCAGTTTGTGTGGCCATAGACTGAACCTATCAGGACTTTCAGTTTCTCTGCCAGCAGCCATAATGTCTTTATTGAAAACACGTAATAATTACATTTATCTGTCTGGTTTTTTTTTTTTGCTTTTGTTTCACACCCATCTAAAACTAACTGTACTTTTGACCACCTTTATTGAAACAGAAGAAAATTGTCTCCAATTCTAATGATTAATTTGGGGTTTAAGAGTGTTTTATATTAATATTTAGTCTGTTTAAAATAAGTTTAATACGTTGTGTTTTGCGAAATTAAACTAGTTCCTGTATCTCTGCTCCTACAGGTTAAATGTGTGTTTAACACACCAGTTTTCTTATTTGTGTGGAACAGTCACTTTGTACCAAAAGACAGTATGCAATCTTTTTTAATGGTTTATTTATTCATATGATTGAATACATAAACAGTATGCTTAACTGTTCAGCACATACCCATCTAGATATTGAAATGTCCTCTTATGTAATCTGTAGGCCTACATTTGCACTCATAGCGTTACAAAAACTAAATATACAGTTTACCAAAGCAGACTCAGTAAAACTCATAATATAGAGGTAGGCATTCATATTTTAACATTGTCCTTTTCAAAGAACATGAATGCACTCCATGTTTGTGGAATATTTTGTGTTAGATAAAATGGCATAACCTTTTTCTTTTTTTGCCTGAGTGATAGGCTACACCCTCTGGTTGTTGTTGTTATCTCAAACCTGGAGAGCGGATGACAAAGAGGGAAACCTCCAGCCAGCACAGAATTAGAATGGAAAGGTCATCGCCACCAATTTGCATGTACTCACAAAAAGCCACGTTCGAAATGAAAATTGCATGGAAAGCCAGGGTTGTTTATTACTGAGGGGATTTGTGTGGAAAATTTTGAAGCGACCGACAGCAACCATAAGACTGACTGTTGACTTTGAAGACTTTTACACTTGACTTTGTCCGACAGGCTGAATTATTTAAACCTCAAACAACGGATATGTACAGCTGAATGGTAAAAATAACACTGCCACAGTTAGTTGTTTGATGCAAATGGGAAAAATACATGCTTGAAATGTAGGTTACAGTATAGCTTATACAAGTACAGTAATATAATCAGAGAAGCGTTAATATAGGCCTATGTGTATAGGCCTACTGGAAATAAATATAATATAGCCTATTTTAATACAGGCTATCTAAATAATTTTATGTTAAACCCACGTTTTGCTATTAACTAAGTAAACATGTATTAACTTTATTTGATATCAAAATAAAAGGCACATGCTGAAGACAATAAAGTGAAAAGGATATGGTAGCCTACTATGAGTAAAGCTATGGGTGCGCAGGTTTGAAATGCGTTCCGCTGTCAAGACGTTTCCGGTTTGGGCGTTTACTTCCAAAATAAAGGCGTCAGAATAATAAGTTTTGGGTTTGTTTTCTACCTGTAAGAACTGCACATATTAGACTAAAATCATCCATTGAAAGCCCTGTTAACAATTCATCCTTCATTCTAAATATCTTACATATAATGTATTTATGTATTATGTAGGCTATTATACTCATGCAGGCCTGCACTTCAGGAGTCAAACATTTATGATTGATTATGAAATACCAGGCTGTTCAAGTCAGCCATACTTTTCATGTGAGACATTATAAGACAAATGCATACAGCAGGGCTGTAGTCAAGACCACCTTTGTCGAGTCCAAGCCAAGTCCAAGACCAGGACTAGTCGAGACCAAGTCAAGACAGAGTCCAAAAAGGTTCGAGTCCGAGTCAAGACCGAGTCCAGGACAGAAAAAAAGCGTAGTGCTGAGAAACTATTGGTGATTTCTATAACCAAATTTGATTATGGCAGAATTGGCGGACATCTTCGTTTGTTACAGTGTGTGTGAATCAATGAAAATGAATGGCAATAACGTTAGCAGGGCACGCAGATGCAGGGTGTGTGAAGATAATCTAGTGTGTGATTCGTTATCAGGTGGTCAGTGTTTCACTTTCCCTCCAATATTATTATAAACATAATAAAGACACCTGGACTCGGTCGAGACCAAAAGCCATATTTGGCAAGACCAGTGGTCATTTGGGAAATAGCATAAACCTTGTACATTTTAGTCACCATTAGTCATTCATTCAATACTTTTTCGGTATTTTTCCCAACACTGTCAAAGAGACAGAAGATAGCTGACAGAAAATGAAGGGAGAGGGAAAGGGAGAATGGCATGCATGATAGGTCCTGACCAGAATCAAGCCAGTGACATTACAGCAGTTATACTAGGCATGTGGCCCCATTTAAGTCATTTTGGTGTTTAAAAAAAAACTTTTAACTTTAAATAATGGTAAATCTATCCATCCATCCATCCATAATGGTCTAAAATGTTATTGTACTGCTAAACTACAGGTCTGCAGGGGTATTTTTTATATTTTTCTTGTATTTAACATTTTCTGGGTTTTAGAGAAGAAATGGGCTTTTAGCATAGTATAGTATAGTATATAACTGTTTTACCACAGACAATATTGCAAACAATGTTCATGTAAATGTTTTTTAGTAAGTTTGTGGAAATAACACTTTTATTGTGAAGAATCAGACCGAAAGTGTGGTTGCTGTTGCGGTTTGCGCAACACACAGAGACAGCAGAGCAGCTCCCTCCAGGCTGAATACTGGCACTCGCCGCCGCAACGACTTGAGGTGAACGGGTGGAAGAGACAACGCTAAGGAATTGTTTCACTATAGAAATATCTTTCTCTCGGATTCAAGGAGGATTTTTTAACACGACAATATTACAGCGGGCAGAAAAAACGCCACTCTTATTTTTGAAAAGTCGAATCGCTTCCCTTTTCTCCCCTCCGAACAGATCGATTGCCATCATTTAAAAAAGGGCGTGTGCGGAGTGAAGGCAGTTTTAACCATTTAATGTGGTTATATATGGTATTTTAGATCATTTTTTTTACACCATCTGGGTCTGAAGGACACAGTCGAGGATGGGATGCACACTGAGCACAGAGGACAAGGCGGCGGTGGAGCGCAGTAAAATGATCGACAGGAACCTGCGGGACGACGGAGAGAAGGCAGCCAGGGAGGTCAAGCTGCTGCTGCTCGGTAAGGAAGGAGAAGAAGATGGGGGGACTCGGTCGGTGGACGAACTTCGCTGTGCGTTCGCCTACAGCAGTTGTTAGCTGTAGTATACAGTGGGGAGCGCACCCTGCCACGAAAAACACATTAGTTTTGGTTCATTTTCTGGCTAACTGTCAGTTTTACGTGGTGTCAGTTGTGAAGTGTTACGGAGTTTCAATTCCGCATCGCAAGCATAACCTCCCCTCCTTGGTAGCTTTAGTTCGCCGTCAACTGTCAACTCTAGTCACTAAATGCAACAATTCCCAAACGTTACAGGCCAAACTATCAAAAACATACCGTCTATTTGTGTTTAATTTGTGTTTGAATCCGTTTTAGTCAGAATTACATACATGACAAGTTTTTGTTTCTTTACTTTTGCCCTGCTGTTGACATTAGATCCATTCAGCCATCTATGTAACGTTAGACCGTTTGTATTGTAATCCTTTCAACAATGGCACATTTCCTCTCGTCTAGTCCAGTACAATGCAGTGAAAATAGGCCTATGGCTCATCAGGGGCCCAGGCCTGACTGAATGTGACTGAAAACTTTGGGTCTAGTCATTTTACGATGTCTAAAGGTCCTATCCCTGTTTTCTAACTCAAAGTTGAGCCTAATGACGGGCTGAAGGGATTCCTTTCTCTCTTGTAGTGTTATCTACAGTTTTCTTGTGTTTGATATGCACACCTTGCCTTGTCTTGTTCTCATCACAACTTCAGAAACATACAGAGATGTCTGAAAAGGGCTAACATCTTGCGCAACAAACGCAGGAAATTACAATAATGAAGTGTACTTTAGCCTTATAAACATGAGATTGACATAACGGCCATTTAAACCAAAGTGTCAACAAAAGCTAAGCAGTTTTATGATCTGATGTAGCTGTAGTTGCCTCATGACCCTTTCATTACTCTCAGCAGTGGCCAATTTTGACTGACTTTTGTGTATCAAACCATTTTAAATTGCGTGTTTGAGAATCCACCATGGGATATTATTTTTGCTAAATTGATATCCTTTACAAAAATGTATTATGAATGGCACAGAAGTCTTTTATACCTTTTTTATTATTGTGATTTCTTGCATTTATTATGCTACATGTGTTTTGTCACGTCATTGGCCCTTTTGACAACCCTGCATGCACAATTATGTGAACTGCTTGCATTTAGAAAGCAGCCATGTGTCATTGAATGGCATTTCTTACATGTGGGGAAACACTGTTCTTATAAATAGAGACTGTAGGTGAAAAACTTTTCCATCAAGCCCTTACGTGGCTAGCTTTGGGAAATGTTGACATGCACACACATGGTACGTGGGTTACCAGGACACAAAATCTGAAGCCAAAACCAGTATCAGGTAAACACAGAATAATATTTTGAAACAGATTTGTGAGCCAAAGCTAGATAAACATGTCCTCATGTTCTTTGCATAATTTAACAACACTTTTTTTTTTTTAACATTCTCATTAGTGTACATTGCATCACATGTTGAAAGGACATAATCGTATCTTATGTAGGCTATAATTCTATATAATATAACATTTTGTGTGACGTTAGAATTGTTTTGCTTGAACGAGGACGTACATATTTTCTTGCTAAAGGTAGACCACATTCCTCTGGTGCTTGGAGGCCAGATGGGACTTGCTGATTGAAGCGAGCAAGTTAGGTCAAGTTTCTGCTATGCTTCTGTTAGGTGGAATATGCGTTTTGATCACCCTTTGCTTTGACTCAAACCGTGTGGCATTAGTTGAACCACTCTCTGTTTTCGGTAGTATTGCGCCCGTGACAGTAGTGTGCCAGGCCGTATGGCCCTACGCGTGGCTGCCTTGGCACCGTTTCCTGCCATTTGTGTTTGATTCATTCAGCGCGGCAGCCTCTTCAGGTTACTGCCTGAAGTGGCACAGGCTGGGAGAAAGGATAAGAGGGACTGTAAAATGAGAACACTACTAATGACTGAAGCATTAAAAATGAAAAAAAGCTCTGCTGCAGAGAGACTGGGGCGCCTGAGTTAGGAGTTTGAGTTGTTTACCTTGCGCATTTACAGTCCCTGAAAATATACTGTTTTGGAGTTGTTGATTCGCAAGCAATTCTGGAGTACACTTTTCTCTAAACACACCCTGTCAACATAGATGAAAAAGTAGGCAAAACACGTGGCTTGGTAGTAAAAGGTTGGCAGGGTTGTAGAGGTGTGTTTGCAAGCTACTTGAAGAAATCTACTGCTTGTATCACATGGATGTGACCCCTACCAAATGTTTCGATATTTGTGTATACAGCAAACCTCTGATGATTGGTTGAGTGGCAGGTTCGTGTTGTCACCACCTAGTTCTCCAGCGCTGTGCTGTTAATCACAGGCCACTCCCTGTCACTGACAAGAAATCATTACGCTGACGTCAAAACCTCCAATTTGCATGAAAATGATTTGAATCTTTGTGAGTCAGTGTGCACACCATCATATCCAAACTAGCTGGCAGGCTCAGGTGTCTTTGTAGAGAGTGACATTGTGGACTTTTTTTTCCCCCCCCCCATAAAAACTGAACATATTTCTGGCTCTCTGAACATATTTTCCATCATCTCCAGGACCCAATTATCCTACTATTCATATCTACATGCTAAAATAGATTACAATCTCCTCAGCCTAATTACTCTTTCTAAAGCTGTCGTGCAACTGTGGGAAGATTCTTATTAATAATCCTTAGCCTTTTTCTAACATTTGTCATTGTTCTCTCTGTAATGTTGCCATATTTTATTTTTTTAATTATGTAACCAGCATTGCCAAACATGCAGTGCAGCATGGCCGTGTTACTCATCTTATAGGCGGGGAGGCCCTCACAATAAACATGGACGATGTAGCTAAATTGTTCGCATTCCAATATCGTTGTAAGCATCATTAGACATCTCTGTGAATAAATCAGACTGTGCCAGTGTGTGTGTGTGGGAAACAATCTTTTAGCTATTGATCTACTTGTTGGCGGATCGATCCCTCTGGTCATTTCCCCGGGTAGCACTGCTTGCAGGCTTCTGGAATCCTTCATGAGTGACTCATACTTAAATCCCCCCAGAGGGAGAGGGGAAAAAAAAAAAAGAGGAATTAGGATAGTGAATGAGAGGAACAATAAATCATAATGGGACAATAACTGTACGGAACAGAATGTAAAAGAGGAAGAGGGATGTGTATGACGGAATAAGAGTTAAAAACATAGAGAGGCTCATGCTGCTAATGTGGCATCACTAATGTAGTTAGCACATTGTGCCAAAACCACCTCCAGTCCTTGGACTGTTCACCTAAAAGGGGACGTGTTGGGCTGGCTGCCTGGCCCCTGTAAACCTCCTGACTCACACAAATGTATCTTCACGCCATGGATTTGGAGCCTGAAAAAGAGACATTTTTGCTAACTTTTAATTTTGGTTGGCACACAAGCACGTATCGCTAATTCGCCAAGAGAATTAGCAGCGACTTAGTGAATCTATAAATGGAGAAGACCCAGGCATGGAAGCCATTTTAATCACATCTGTCTCCATACTGTCATTATTATACTAAGACCTCATCCTCGCTGCCTTGCGAACATCAACCAGAAGGGAGTTCCAAGAGAATTCTTTTTTTTGTTGTTGCAGTTGGTAGATAGAAACGGCTCTGTTCTCTGTGGAAGAAGAAGAAGAAGAAGAAGAAAAAACCCTGCATTTTCACTGGAAGGGTTAGCTTGGATTTTCCTAAAATAGTTTGAATCGCTACAAACAGAAACCAGCTGCTCCAGTGGTTTTGAGTCTTTAGCAGTTTTGTGGTGGGTGTATCAAAGCTGTGGGTGTGTAACATGACTCTGCACGAGGACTGATAGGTCAGGCCTGTGGTGCACATGTAACCCTTTAAAGGTCTTTGTGTGTGTGAGTCAAAATCAGGACGACTGTGTTTTGTATTCCTGCCGAGATGCTTTAACAAGATCCACGCCCTAATGATATCACTGGTGTAGAGAGGCCACTGTCACTTACATAAGCACGGAGGTCACGTCTCATTGATTGTACTGAAGACTGAGACGCTGCATTTATGGTATTCATCCAACGTTGACCATTGGAACACTTTGTCACAGGCAGGCTTATTACCATAGCACTTATGCTACCGGTTTCAGTTTCTGTCAACTGGCCTTTCCGTTAGGGGTCTGCACTATGAACAGTAATGGCAGATTTCTCTGACACAACTTGCTACCAAACTTTTCACATTTACAGTAGATTCCGACGATTCATCATACATTGTGTATTTAATCGTGATACATGGTGAAACATCCAAGTACTTCTCGACCAATGTGACATAACCTCATTATTCTATTCCACTGAACTTAAGCAGCAGTTCACTGAAAAGTCATCAAAATTAGCACGCCTTTTTAAAGTTGGGATTATCTTCTTAAATTTGAGGGGATTTCCTCTCCAGTTCAGTGAAAAGTATGATGAATTGGAAGTTTTCTTTTAGTTTTTGTGTGGAAAATTATCAACATAACACTTTTACTGAGATGAGTAAGGTTGAAGGTTCAATTGATTTTTTTTTTTTCTCCATTATCGATTGATCTGCTGATTAATTTCTCATAATTGGCATCTTTGCTAGATACAGTAAATGACTGGAAAAAAATGAATACATTATCAAAATACCTGGAATTAGTTTTGTTGCAGCTCAGTATGTGACGTGTTTTTCCTCACAGTTAGCTAAAAGTTGCCTTCATAACTACTACTTTGAACTTTAGTGTGTGCTGTGCTCATAGTCCGCCTTAAGTGGATTTTCATGCGTCCCGCATTGAGAGGCACTGCGCCGGTATGTGAAGTGTCTGTGTCATTGTGAAAATGGCTCTTGGGCTGGCCGAGGGGTGCAACTGTGCCAGCTCAGCAGCCAGCCGTGAGCACCGTATCTGCCGTCTTTGTGTGGGTCCCGCTGGGATTCACACAGCCAGGGTTTGGCCTCGGAGCACAGGGAGCTGCCACGGTACTATCACCCCCCCCCCCGGGGCTCTCCGGCACCCGGGTGGTGACACGTAATTAAAATAATGTGTTCTCCAGTGAATCACATCCAATTATCCTGAAGGTGAAGTGCCAGGACTGTACTATCAGCATGAAGTTACTTCTGAGGGAAAGTTTGTAGGAATGCAGACAGATAGTGTGCACACTGTAACGGGATGCATGTATATTTTCATTTTGTGTTAAAAATAAATCATAAATAATGCTCAGGGGGAGCTGTTACTTGCAGCGTGAAGCAGATTCAACTACTAATGGCATGTGTCAGAAATGTCCTTTTTAGGAAAGTGGAACTAGATTAGGCAGAAGATTTATTTTGCAAGAGCAACCCATCTTGTCTCTGCTGACAGTATCACGAGGTAACAGATAGTGGTAGACTTTATGATATGATTCCACTTCTGCTTATTTTGTTTCTAGATCTGAGAGTGGAGCTGTGGGTGTTTACTCAGGGGATAGCCACTCTCGAGTGGTTTAAAAATCCTTCCCTAGTGACAGAGGAGCGTTACATCAGTAACAACTGGCCAATTGGCTCGCTATAACCTCCCTATGAGTCTCCGCTCCTGTAATATGAGGACACTGAGTGCACGTTAGTAGATCTAATGGAGTTTACATCCCACGGTACTACCCATTAGAGGACAAGAGTCTAATGAATGTGGTTTGTGACGACATCATAGATGGCGTTGATTTGTAAAAAAAAACTTTTTAATAAAAGGTCACTTCCATGTGACTGGTTACAGTAGAGGAAAAAGAGCAGCACATGCATAATACATAATGGTCCCAGTGGTAGCCAACATGTCACACACACGTCCACTCACAACCATAAAGCCTACTCAGGTGACTGTGGCCTCACACTAGTGATGTCCCCGGATACAACGAGAGCAGTTGCCATGGCACTGTGACGTTTGTGAGATCCGCAAAGCAAAAGGCGCGTCGACAGTATGCTTTCCCTATCCGCCCCACAGCTCTTTTCATCATAGTAGCATCTCATCGGTCAACTACAACACTGTCAATGTAATTAGTCACCGGCGCCGAGTGGATGTGAGGGGACAGCATGTTTTTCGGCACTTCACAACGCTGTCAATAATAATCTATTTTATTGGTTGTTGGGAGCCAAGTTAAAGGCCAAGAGCCTTTTTTATGTTTTTTTGCTGATAAAATTCCAAACACACTGATGCCAGATTCAGTAACACTAAACAAGCGGTCTTTATCCCAAGACAAGTCATCTGTTGAGCTCGTTGCCATTGACTGATCAACTTAAGTCATACAGAAACCTCTAGTCACACACACACACACACACACACACACACTCTCTCGTTTCCCAGTTCTCCTTTGGTTGAGGTGGTTATGCTCAGTTTCGTATTTGTGGTTCCTTGTCATGCCATTTGGCCACATTAGATCATTGTATAAAAACATTGTGTTTTAGTTGAAAACTTGCAGATAAAGGAAGTGAGCTGGGTGACATAAGTGTTAAAAAGCGATCAGAAAAAACACACGGATCACTACAGGCAACATTACACACTCTAGTAAACCTCTTTTTCTTTCTGTCTTTTCCAGGTGCTGGGGAATCAGGGAAAAGTACAATTGTCAAGCAGATGAAGTGAGTTCATTTTGCTTCTGTTGCATCTGATCATTTTGCACACTGAACAATCAAAACAAACCTTTCTCCCAGTGTAGCACCAATGACTTCTTTCATCAGATATGCATAATGGCACAGAGAGAGTATTAATTTTCCACAACACAAACAGTGTCAAACACCAATCATGCTTTTCTAGCATCTCTCTGGGTAACATTATGCCCTGTGAATCGCATTACAAACAGGTACCGTGCGTAATGGATCATGACGACAAGCCAGCAGAATACATTAGTATAAACTCTGCCTATACATCATCCACATGCTGCGTGCTCCCTACATTTAAATTAGATTTTTCATAAGCACGTTCATGGATACACTCATCAATCAGCAGACATACACATTCTTATTCTTATTCTTTATTTTATAAAGGACAACACACATGAATTAACATTTCTGTAAATGTGCCAGTGTTAGCCAGCCGGCAACTTTTCAACTGTAGTCCTTTGGCCAGGTGATTTTAGACCAGAGCAGCAGGAAGCAGCAAGACATTAGTACAGGTTAAACAATACAGACGGAAGTCAACAAGACACCATAGAGACAGCTAGAGCAACACATAAGCTTTCTCAGTAAGACATGCAGCACTACAGGAAGACATTAGCATAGTCATACATGTTAGATGCACTTCATTTTTACATTTTTAAGCTGCTCTTAAGCTGTGTTATTGCTTTATCTATTGGTTCTTTACCTGTGAAGGATGTGCAGCAGGATATGCGTTCCTGTATAAATGTTATGAATTTATGACATTATGTCAGTTGTGAGTAAATCACAACGGACATAATGTCATGTCATGTCATAAATTCACTGGAATACCAGTGTGCTGACTGTGAGATATGCTACAGTATCTGTCTGATTTAAGGAAATTATGCAGCTGACAGATTACATTTACATTGTTAGCTGTTAAAAGTTGCTTCTTGCCCTTTTTTCTATTATTGAAAGGATAAGTCTAGTAATGTTAAGTCTTTTTCTTGAAAAGACCAAACCAACAATGAATTGATCTTCCTAACAAGTAGAGCTGACACAATTCAAGCAATCAATGAGTCAATGTATAAAACATTTATTTTACAATTTTTTTAAGGAATTAATCGTTTAAATAATTTTTCTAGCAAACACGAACAACATTCTTTGCATTCCATTCCCATTTTTATGATATTTATTGACAATGACAAACATATCGAATAATGCCAGCCTCATCCTTTAACCACTTCTTTTTTTATTATTAATCAAGTCTCTATGTAGAATTTAGGTCAAACAGTAAAAAGTAAAATAAACATTGAATTGCGAGATAATAATTTTACATTCAGCTAATACTTTTACTCAGAGTAACCAACAGTAATGCAACTGTAGAGAAAGCTGCATTTCCCTGGATGACCATCATTTAGGCAGGCAACCATAAGGAGCATATAGTTTAGGCACATTGTGGCCTGACAATATTTCTGTGGACATTACAATGGGCATGTGAAGTCAGAGAGCTGAGGAGAAAATAGAGAAGTCATTTTTTTCCAAAAGCTGAAAAAGATGAGTTTTCGGTCTATGATAGTGGCATTTGGAGCAATTTGGTTAATGTTTGTCGCTGCAACAGGCAAGTTTTTGGAGTGCTGGAGAATGCGCAACTGCTTACCAAGTTTTTCCCCCCTTCCGTTCTTCAGGATCATCCACGAGGCAGGCTACTCAGAAGAGGAATGTAAGCAGTACAAGGCTGTGGTCTACAGCAACACTATCCAGTCCATCATCGCCATCATCAGAGCCATGGGGCGCCTCAAGATCGACTTTGGCGATGCCACAAGAGCTGTGAGTGACTGAGGGCTGAGAGGGAGGAGTGTAACTTGGTGGGTTTGGAGTAGAAACTTCAAGTGAGTTAGTGGTGTTGGAAAATGAGCGGGGACTAACATTGAATAGACGCTCCTGGGAAAATAGTCTTTGAATGTAGTCAGAGGTCTTTTCAGGTTGTCTTAACGTAATTTAAATTATATTTTAAGTCAAGTCAAATTCAGTTGTTTTTGAACTTCTAGAGTGAGAAATGTCCCAAGAAAAGACAAAGAAATAGGAGAACATATTGTCTTGGCTGTTTGATCAGCAGCTGTCTCTAAAAATTGTCCTGAAATGGACCCTGTGACTGGCATTTCAGCTCGGCGGAAGATTAATGTTAATGATAATGGTGGTCTAATGACTGATGGTTGGTTTATGATATTGACTTTAATGCGACTTCTCTCCTCCTCCAGGACGATGCACGGCAGCTGTTTGTGCTGGCAGGCTCAGCAGAGGAAGGCTTCATGACAGGAGAGCTGGCCGGTGTCATTAAGCGGCTGTGGAAGGACGGAGGTGTTCAAGCTTGCTTCAGCCGCTCCCGCGAATATCAGCTCAATGACTCGGCAGCATAGTGAGTCTCTCACACACACACACACACACACACACACACACACACACACACACAATGGGTGTGAATCTTCACTGGTCTCACGATTATCCTGTCAACAATTAGAATCGATTCGATATCCCGATGCGTCACCTCCTCAATATTAATATTTATTGCTACACATGGTTTTCATCAACAAATTCAAGCAGTCAGATATAAATGAACTCCCCTTTTTATTGTTTATATTAATGTAGCTGAGTCTGAACACAGCAGACAACAGACAAAAGGTAAAAACAAAGTAGGCAATAATCGATTATGGTCTGTCACTGCACAGAATCGTCTAGGCCCGCATCACGATGCATCGATGCAATGATTTCAAAACCCCTAACAGACACACACACACAAACAACCTAGGTAACAGTTGCGTGGTCAACAACCTTTAATGGCAAAGTCACATCAGATGACCAAGTTACTGCCATTCCACTGCAAACACAAAAAGCTGCCTCAACTTGCCAAACACAAGTTGTCCCAGCCTTCAACAAAAAGCTCCAAGAGCAGAAAGCTACAGCACTCTGCATCTGCCTGGACTTTTACACTGTCAATATTTGCCCTCCTCTACCAAGCCTGAAGAGCAGTGGCTGGAAAGACAATTTAATCTTTGACCTTATGCCTCAGCACAGGAACATTCGTCACATGCTTAAAAATAAGAAGTGATCACACAAATACAGGGGAAATCTTCTCTCTATTGTGCAAAAGCCCTTGGCGTTGAAACAAGTGATATCATCACATAGCAGCTCCTGTGTTCCAGGAGAAAAGCCATTGGCCTCGTTTTGCTGCTGCAGTGTAACCAACGGCGGTTACGTGGTAGGCCAGAGGGAGCTGAAGTTGTTGGCCTTTTTCTAATTGGTTCCTCTAATCCTGCTGTCCAGGGCCTTTTCATGAATAGGAAAACACCATTGCTAAACCTGTGCTTTTTTTAACTTTGCTTAATACCTTGGAAAACAAACAAAAAGCTTGTTTGCGTGAAGGGGAGATTACTTGCTATCAACTTTTTTTTTTTTCTCCATTGTAATTAATCAGCACTAACCTTGAGGTATTTGCTTGTGTACAACAAGTGTGTGAACATGTCTGAATGTTTATGTGTGACATCCTGAGTACGGCATATGTGCCCATACAATGACAAGAAATATTAAAGCTGCAAGCAGCAACACAAAGACCCGGCTCCAGTCAAGCTAATTAGTCAGGAAAAATAAAAACGAGGTGATATAAAAGCTTTAACATTTGGTCAGAACGCATTGATAGGGAATTACATCTGAAATACAAGTAGTACTAGTTAATACTTTCTGATGTAAAAGGCAAGTACAGACAAGGCCACTGTAACGTTAACTACTATAGAGTAG
The DNA here is from genome assembly GCF_031162955.1 of Sander vitreus. Classification (NCBI taxonomy): domain Eukaryota; kingdom Metazoa; phylum Chordata; class Actinopteri; order Perciformes; family Percidae; genus Sander; species Sander vitreus. Next base: position 16,623,642 of record NC_135877.1, read on the forward strand.
ACCATTTCACAGTTTTAAACGTGTGTGTGAGTTCATTTCCTGTTGCAGTCCAAGGAACCTATACACATGAGCTGAGGCTGCAGCCCCTGAATTGGCACACAGCTACACACTGCAACCAAGAAAATACATATTTAAAATAAAGATTATTTTTTTTTGTGTCCATCAAAACAGACACAAATCTGCCGTAAATGACACCAGCTGACAGGACGTAAACATGGACAAAATCCATTGACTAGCAGTGCCGGTGAAACAGTCTAAATATTTGATCAGATATTGCTCAAGTTTCTGTTGTGAAGAAATAAAGAATTCCCTTCAGACTGTCTCTGACTAATGGCATGAAATATTCACAAGACTGTAACTTTACGTTATACTCCTATACTTCGACCTCATTTTAGCTAATTAACTTTATCTGCCGTCCCGGGCAATAGAAAACAGTGTGCACTCCCCACAGAAAATACCAGGGCTCTGGGTTAAACCCAGGACCTGCTTGCTGTAAGGCAACAGCACATCTAACCAATAAGCCAATAAGTATACTGTTTCAAACTAATTATGAAATATGGAATCCAACCTGGTTTATCCCTGACGATGCACTGGGAGTTGTTAGTTCCACTGGGAGTTACATACTTGGCCTTGTTACTTCTGACACATTTTCTCCCACTTGTTTCCCCTCCTGCTCTCTGTCTCACTCCCTTCTCCCTCTGATGTTTCCCTCCCCGTGTCCTTTTCTTTGCGTCCTTCTCTCAGCTACTTGAACGATTTGGACAGGATATCCCAGGCCACCTACATCCCAACTCAGCAGGATGTCCTGAGGACCCGAGTCAAAACCACAGGCATTGTGGAAACGCACTTCACATTCAAGGACCTGCACTTCAAGTGAGAATTCCGTCCTGTAACAACTGGCTTCGCCTCAAAGTGTTTTCCATGATGGCTTAATTAGCTTTCCTTCCTGTCACTGACTCATTCACTCCCATAGAAGTCCCCTTTGCACATGTACAGCTCTAAGTTGTGACACAGCCTGTGAAGGTGTTGTGCGCATCAGTGATGACTCAGTTGTGGCCCTCTGTTTACAAAGAAAAAATACAGGAAGTGGAGGCAGCAGCAGAGATGATTAGATCATGATACCAAACATTTGGTAGCTGGTGCCATTGTCATTGAAATTCGTACTGCTAGGCCACAAAACAGAGGAGAAATACATGTTATATGATCCATAAACACACACACACACACACACACACACACACACACACACACACACACACAAATACAAAGCCTTAGTAAGGTTTCTGTGTTTGTCTTTTTCTTTGCAATTTCAGACAGCAGCTCAAATACACTGCCATGATGACACGCCCTTATTGTCACAGTTGTATATTACAACACATAACAGTACTTCTGTAAAGGAGCCGTTGCTATATGTAATGTTGGATTAACACAGCATTGGCTAACCAGCTATATAAAAAGCAAAGTATTTGTTCTGCAGGGTTCCAACAGTTTAATGACTTTGTATCTGAATGTAAGCACAATGAAAGGGGGTGTCGGTCTTTCACATGTTTGGACAAGTTTTATGTGATTACTTATTTTACTTGCGCACCAATTATACATTCATATTTTCTTTAACTATCCCTCCCCCAATCCTGCATTTAAAACCACAGTATGTCCACATTCTGTTTAGTAGCCTAATAGGAGCTATTAACAGGAGCTAAATGAGGCTTTTGTTGGTTCTTTTGCCACAGTTGCATGCATTTTTATGTGATTTTATTCACGCATTTTCCCTTTTGGAATATGATTTAAAAGTGCTCTTCATAGTTGCATTCACTTGTCTAGAAATGGTTAGCTATATGGTAAGATATACACCATGTCTGACTTGCTGCCACTTTGGTGTGTATTTAGTGAGAATGGCCCTACATTAAACATTTTAAAGCAAGCAATAAAATGCCGCACATATATCCCTTTGACTGAGCAAATAGCAAATAGTGCTGAACCCTAAACGTCTGCTCCTGTTCTGAATTGTTTATCGCTGCTATTATAGAATCAGTATAGACATTTTCTGGTCACTTGAGTATCCTCTGCCCTGCTAAGATTTTATCAAAATTGTTTTCGAGTAATAATAGACAAAGTGTCTGTTTCCTATCAATTACTGTCATCACTAAACACTGCAGCGAGACCAGCCACAGCGACTCTTCCATTTATTTTTTGCCTTTGGGTTTGCATAAACACTGCTTGTATTGTGCACGTATGTTGGTTACACTGAGGAACATGTTTACTTATGTCCTACCCCCCCAGAATGTTTGATGTTGGCGGTCAGCGGTCTGAGAGGAAGAAGTGGATCCATTGCTTTGAGGGTGTGACCGCCATCATCTTCTGCGTGGCCCTCAGTGACTATGACCTGGTGCTGGCTGAGGACGAGGAGATGGTGAGTGCTTCAGCCTCTGACTCACGGAAAAACATGACAGCAGGCACTCTTGTGTTCGTACGCAGCGGGAACTTGGTCTCTGTTTACTAGAATCGTGACGGGTCAGAGAAGTAGAAATAAAGGATGGCATCTGTTCAAGATTTTTTTCCATGTACAGCATATGCATCAGTGAGCAAAGCACATTGATGGACCTCATCTTCCTTTTCCCCCCATCAGAACCGAATGCATGAGAGTATGAAGCTGTTCGACAGCATCTGCAACAACAAGTGGTTCACAGACACCTCCATCATCCTCTTCCTCAACAAGAAGGACCTGTTTGAGGAAAAGATCAAGAAGAGTCCTCTAACCATCTGCTACCCTGAATACGCTGGTAAGATTGGCAGCATTTTATAGAAAATGTTCTAAAAAGTGGTCCATTTATTTATTTACTTCCAACAAATAAGCCATAAGAGCCTGGTAATGACGAATGTTTTCAAAATGTGCTTATGGAGTTGAATGTGTGCATCCTGCTATTAAAAACTTAGGATACATTTTTTTATGAATTAAGAGAGTTAGATGAGAAGATAGACCTGTTTGCTAGCTATGGGTTAGAGCCAGCAGCTGGTTAGCTTAGCTTAGCATAAAGAATGAAAACGGGGAAACTGCTAGCCTGGCACTGTCCAAAGGTAATAAACCGTGCCTACCAGCACCTCTAAAGCTCACCAATGATCACATTGTACTGTATGTCATTAGTTAAAATCCGTTTTAGGTTTTATGGGGGGTTATGTGGACTATTGCTTGGCAAGCAGCCAACAGAGACTTCAGGAAGTTACATGCTCTCTGCCAAGAAATTGTTTGGCTCACAACCCCATAAAACCACATCTTGTCATTTTGTGTTGTTTTTAGAATTAAAGAAGATACATGTTAATGAATGAGCTTTTGTCTAACCTTTACCTTTTAAGCCCTACCTTTCAAGTTAGCAGGATGAGGCCCAGCCATGTCACTCAGTCTTCAGACAATATCAATATATACAATCTAGAGCCCTTTCGCTATGTTTTGACTTCCTGACTCTTTCACTTCCCGCTCCTCGTCATCTTTTCCAGGCTCCAACACGTACGAGGAAGCAGCTGCCTACATTCAGTGTCAGTTTGAGGACCTGAATAAGAGGAAGGACACCAAGGAGATTTACACCCACTTCACCTGCGCCACAGACACCAAGAATGTGCAGTTTGTCTTTGACGCCGTCACCGATGTCATCATCAAGAACAACCTGAAAGACTGTGGTCTCTTCTGAGGATAATGACAACGAAGATAACCTTTTTTTTCTTGGTAAGGAACTCATCATCATCATCATCATCATCATCACACCTCCTTCATCTTTCTGACAACTAGAGCTCGACCAAGGTCTCCACCCTCTTGCCTTGCACACGTGTGGCTCTGCTTGCACACGTGTGGCTCTGCGTCACAGATGGGGGCACATGTCAGCATTTTAACTGAATGTGTGTTCACCATAGTATCAGGATGCAGTGGGAGTTGCTGAGGAAACCGTAGGACCCTGGCTTAAAGGACAATTCTGGCGCAAAATGAACCTAGGGGTTAATAACGCATGTGTACCGAGTCAGCTGTTCTCTGGGATCTGTTTTCATGCTAATCAAATGTGACCAGTTTTATCGCAAACCGCTAATTAGCTTATAAAGCTAGTTGTGGGGGCACTGGTACAAGTAAAAAGAAATCGCTATTTCTATACCACTAACAAGGCTCAAAATAGCACCACACTTCCATGGTAGCATAATAAGGGTTCCTACATGTAAACCGCCTGCCTGTATACCGAACGGTACAGTCTTTATAAACTATATTTTTAATAAACTGTCTGTACACTTACAAAGTTCTCAATGCTTCGGTTTACATGTAGGAACCCTTATTATGCTATAATGGAAGTGTGGTGCTATTTTGAGCCTTGTTAGTGGTATAGAAATAGCGGTTTCTTTTTACTTTACCAGTGCCCCCACAACTAGCTTTATAAGCTAATTAGCGGTTTGCGCTAAAACTGGTCACATTTGATTAGCATGAAAACAGATCCCAGAGAACGGCCGACTCGGTACACGTGTTATTAATCCCTAGGTTCATTTTGCGCCGGAATTGTCCTTTAAGTGTGTGCCTGCATTTTTTTTTTTCTCTCAAATGTGTTTAACAAATTGCATTAAAATGGTTAGTTTCCAGAGCTTTAGCATTGGGAATTATGGAGGAGCATAGCTAAAATTGACCACAGCGAGATGCAGCGTAATCCATCATAATCAAATGCATAATTAAATCGCTGAAATCACTGCCTTCTTTTATCCAAGGCTTAAATAATTGTTTTGATCCTTTTTAGATGTTTGTGAAATGATAGTGGCAAGGTTGAGCTCTCCAAAACCTCTCTTTAAAACAACTCTTTCTCTCTCCTCTTCTGTCCTCAGGCGGTGGAGTCAGTTTATTGTACATCTTTGGTGGGGAAGATGAGATGAGAAGAGTTGGGAGGATCAGTCACGGACCAGTGCTGTACTATTAACAGCTTTATTTATGTTTTTTTTTTTTTTTTGTCTTGGAACATTTTGAACTAGTGTTACGACATTTGTGTAAGATGTTTGTGTCATTGTGAAAAAAAAAGAAGAAAAAAAAGCATTGCCGCAAATTTTTCCGCACACGTTTTTAAATTTAGTTTCTATTTAGTTTAGTTTTTATTTTTTGCGGAGGGGGAGGAGGAGGAGATCACGTTTTTGCTGTTCTCTATGCCGCTGTCGCTGGAAAAGGAAACTTTGCTGTTGGTGGAAATGCTTCTTTTCTTCCTTCCCCCAAAACCAAAAGGGAAGAAAAGGGGTACAACTTCGAGTCCAGTTTGTTGGTACTTGTGCCTTCGCATGCCTTTTACTGCGGTCGTAGTCCCAATGCTTGTTCTGTTGCCTGCTGAATTGTTCTAGACATAAAGAGGTAAACTGTTTTCATATGTTAGTGTCCCCGCTATCTTCTGTGTGCACACCACTGATCTATCGGGAGGAGGGAGATATCCCTCTGGTCTAAAGGTACATGGGTCTCCATGGTGACAAACATGTAGCCTCCACAGTCCCCTTACCCCGTCCTCCCACCAGCCATGACAATGGAAGGCCTCGCCGGCCGAGAACGCAGTACAATACTGAGATGTATACTGTTACATTTGCTCTGCAGATCTGGGGGTCTGGTTTTTAAACAATGTACAAATATCCATTCTTCCCAACCATTTGGAAAATGGTTAGGCCTAGTTGAGGCACTGAGCTTATAATGTTATATGCTAAAGTGTTTCAAGTGCAGTACAAAGACCAGGGTAGGCACATATTAATGTATATTTTATTGTATTTGGAGGAGAGTTTTTGGTGTTAAGGAGAAAAACTGATCCACAGAAAAGATGGGGGTAAAGGTGAGGATGAGGTCTGAAATGTTTTTAGGTTCAGACACCATTCCTGCGTGCTGTCTAGTGGCGATTTGAAAGTAGAGGCGCTACTTGAGGATCTATGAAGCCTTTCATTCAGGTGATGGAAACTAAGATGGTCAAGGGAGCCTGGTCTGTGATTTTAGATCAGTTCTACTTTGCCAAGAAGAGTGATAAACATGGTCCAGGATCTGTTCATATAAAGAAACTGCCACAACTGTCAATGTATGTGTATGTTCTTCACGGATGGAGAATCTTTGTAGACTCATCTCCCTTATTTTGCTAATAAAAACCATTTTCAAACCACATGGAGTAGCTGTATTATTATACATAATTTATATTCACCAATTAATGAAGCATTTTTAAATGAATGAAAGCTAAATTATTATTATATATATATATATGTATGTGTATATATATATATGTATGTATATATGTATATATATGTATATGTGTGCATATATATATATATATATATTTATATAGTATATGTATTATAATTAGCTGCTTAAGCACAAACAGGATGAATCTATTTAATTCAGCTCTACTTTCCAGTCTGTTGCATATTTTCTTTCAATGTCATGCTGCTATCACATGCTCTCTAAATAAAAAAAACTCTAGAAATACATCAGACTGTAATTTAATGTCTGTTAATGACCTGAGGGTTTCCACTTAAATATGCTCAAAGATGAATAGTTTTCTTTTATTATCAATCTCGAATGCAAAATCTACTTTATGAGAAGATGCACTAATGCTTTGATGCGTCAGTGTTTGTGTGGTCTGACTGTGTGCCACTTCACATCTTCATGACTGGCAAGCTTGCCATACAAAGCAGGTACTGGTATACATGCTGTATGCTGCGTCTTATGAAGCAATTGGTACCTTGTTATCTCAAAACAGGGAGTCCCTGCTTGAGCTCTCTACAGCAACTATCAGCCTATGGGAAAGCACAGCAGCACAAATATCAGACCTAATGTCCTCAACGCCACAAGAACTAGAGGAGAGCGACTAGGCAAAGTGTGATTTCCTTTTTTTTTCTTTTTTTCTCGAGACCGCAGAGGGTGGGGGGTGGGAGAGGGTTTTTGTTCTTGTTCAATTTGTGTTCATCTGTTCTATGCACCACTTGACATTACCTGGCACGTATAGGTTTGTGGCAGGCAATAGAGGAGAGCGACTAGGCAAGGTGTGATTTCTTTATTTCTTTATTTTCTTCTTCTCCTCGAGACCGCAGAGGGTGGGGGGTGGGAGAGGGTTTTTGTACTTACAAACGTTCAATTTGTGTTCATCTGTTCTATGCACCACTTGACATTACCTGGCACGTATTGTGGAATTTGTTTAGTATGTCTGTATGATAAATGGTGCTAAAAAATAATTTAAAAAATTTGACCCCCCCAGTAATACGCAATGGAAATGTTTATTTGGATAACAATCGGTCATGCCTGAACTTTTGGCCACACCGAAAAGGTTAACGTGCAGGTATTGATATATAAACCATCTTAATCTTATTTTCCTATTTGCCAGTATGTTATGCAAAGCACTCATGGCTGTCTTCACTCTCTCATTGATGTGTATCTCTGACGCTTGTCACCCTAACACAATTTGCATTGTAAAAGTGGTGTGCCCTGACCTGTGAATGCCATCAGTCATGGCTTCCCTTTCTAGCTCGATGGTGTTTTTTGCCTCCAACGGCGCCTTCCAGGCAGCTAACCCTAACCTAAACCCTAAACATAACCATTGCCGCGCTGCCTGGGAGGACACGTTGGGGGCAAAAAACACCCAAGACCCCCTTTCTAACAATACTCTAACCCTGCATAATGTAAAATCAAAGGGACAGTTGCACAAAAATGCACTCTACGATACATACCATTTTGCATTAACTGATTAAGGCCACATGGGGGCATATGAACACAGCATTGGCATTACCTTATAAAGTTGAATTGTTAGGATACCGCTCATTTACACATCCAGTTGACACAGCATTCATTTGGAGTCGTGTGTCTGACCAACTGGCAGATATAAGCGCAATGTTCACTCTCCATTTTCTTCTGTTTTGGTTTCCACCAACTCATGAGGGAAATAACATCATCTGGCTTTTAAATGCTCCACTGTGTTCACCTGCTAGTTGCTAACTCTCTCTGTAGCTGGACAGGATAGCTGCAGTGTCTAGAAACGGAGGCACAACCAAAACAGTAGCTAACGTTGTAGGCTCTAAATACCAAAATAATGAGTTAAAAAACGCTGACTACTCTGATTCATCACTATAGCAACGACCTCCGGCTGGCATTTGAATGTTGTTAATATATAAAATGTATATAAAGTTTTTACAAAAATATAAATTAGCAAATGAGTGGTAGCTTAAGATGGCTGCATTTAGTTATCCCTATTTAAATAACGGCCAAACAAAGTATATTGGATACGTTTTTCATAGGATAATGCCGTGTCGTTCGGAATAGAAATGCTATTTTCACCGTCAAGCAAAAGGACGTAGATGCTAATTTAGCCCCAAATCAACCTGCCAGCAGCCACTTTTTCAGGCGGTGGGGTGGACTTGATTAGCTAGCTAAGTAAAAGAATACTACTGAACATAAAGTTAAGACAATGAAGCATCAGTCAGACTGAACTCTCTTCATGCTTCCCCTGAAACAGAACGGCATTAATTGGACTAAAGTGAAATAACGTTAATTCCAGTGCTGAGATGCAGTCACAGGTAAGCTAACGTTAGTTCATTTATTCACGTTTTGTCCCTGCTGCATTGCCTGTTATAGTTTATTGTGTGACGTTATACTGTATGGCTGCCGTTTCTCTGAATTTTGTTTTAGGCTACTGCTAGTGTTTTATTTATCTGTACCATAAACTGTTTATCTCTACCTATGTTTTAATGTTTGCAGATGTGGTTGTGACGTGTGGACTGCACTATGTGACTGCCAACTAACGTTACATAGTTCAAGGTTTGTGGCAGGCTATGTTGCCAAGCTGGTATTAGGTATTATGATTTTTTTTTTTTTCGAGCTGGTGCGTGTAACGTTAATGGCACCTAATTAAACACCAGTGATTTGACAATTAAAAGTGTGGTGATAGTTGCCTGTTTTTGCAAATATGAACCTATAAATCTACCTATAACCTATAAAGTCTTGGAGGTACAGGCCCACCCGACTTTCTCAATTCAACTCAACTTTATCCACAAAAGCAATTTGATTTTGGGGATAAGTAAAAAAAAAAAAAAAAAAACATAAAAAAACAGACATATGCACAGACAGACAAGCAAAAGAGCTGATAGTGCAGTTGCAAAAATAAAGACAAAAATAAAAGGAAATAGTCCACATGTCATACAGGCCACAATATGATTTTTGTCTCAAATACTGGATTAGCTTTAAAGCTGTCACCGCTGCTACAAATGACAATCGCGAGATAACACTAAATGCAACATTACTGTTAAGCGTCTGACTAAAATACTAAGCTATTATAATATTGGTACAGGGGAAAGAAGAGACATAAAGTCAGCGAAGTGACCAGGACACCAGAAAGTGTGCCCGGGTTTGAATCCAATTTGACATAGCGGCCAAACAGTGGAATTACAACTTCTGTGTCCATTTAGTGATGCCATGGGGCCCAAAAAGACTTGGCGAAAGAGACGTCTGTAAATCCGTGGATACATTTTCGAGTGTCACAGCCCCCGCGAAATGACTCGTTTCACTATCAGAATTGGATACATTTGCTCCGATAACATTTGGAAAAGTCTAGAAGTGCCGCACGCACGAATAGAAGAACACAGTGAATAAGGAGGCCATGATGTAGCAGTGCAAAAGCAACACGGGTGTCACTGTTGAGGAGGGGAATGTTTGAAGCGTGCGTGCGAGGGAGAGGAGGAGGGTGTAAATAGATGGAACAATAGAGGCATTATTTCAGTGTTGGTCCATCGTTTACTTTCTGTTCTCCCCTCAGTCACTTTCTCTGGGGGCAACAGTTTGCAACAGAGATAAGACAGTCAGACATGTCAGACAGGACATATTGTAACACCAAACTAGACACACATTTATCTTCCAAGCAATTTCTATTTTCTACTTCTTTAGCTCTCTGAAGTGGCCTCTCAACTTCTAGTAATGTGTTCAGGTTGGCCTGTCTGAGATATTTAAAGGCTCTATTCACTAAAGTTAAACATAATTGTCTCACACAACTCTACTTAAAAAGTTCAATATTTGTCCCATGCCACACTACTGTATGTCAAACATGAAACATACAAAATCACATTAAGACATACAAAACTCCCCAAAAAATTACATTCACAGGTTAATTTAGTATTACTTTTTGTGATTTGGGTGTATTGGCCCCTTAAGACACATTTTGACAATCTGTGTAATTTTGCTATTTCATCAGGGAAGTGTTGTGAAAATTACCACAGCTGAATAACTAATAACCTGAGAGACATTTAAAAAAAACCAAAAAAAAAACAGTGTGCATCATGTTCTCTGTGTAATTACCAATCAGAATTGTGTTGTGTATGGATGTTATGCCATGACATAACAGAGCTGCCATTTTGACAAAGCAGTCAATATTATTAACCCAAAATTGGCTTTTTTTTTTTTTTATTCATCCGTGTGTTCGAGTGTGTGACAGATCGGTTGGGTGTGTGGGTTGGTGAGTGGGCGGAGGGGAAGGCTGCAAGAGCTTGCTCGATGTTTCGTCTGTGTGCCACGTACAGAGTGTGCAGGATGCTGTGTGTGTGTGTGTGTGTGTGTGTGTGTGTGTGTGTGTGTGTGTGTGTGTGTGTGTGTGTGTGTGTGTACACTCCAGCTGGATGCCTGCCGTCTGTGCTCTTGCTCGACACGTGATATTCTCTGGCCGTGTTCATTCAGTCCACAGATTTCAGCTTTCATCTCCACATGCACACGCGTACAAACACAAAAATATAGACACTCTTGCCCATGATGTCATTGATTCCAAGCTCCATGGCAACAGTGAGCGAGGAAGCAAGGAGTGAGAGAGAGAAGGAAAACTGAGAGATATTCTTTTATAGTGACGGGATGAAGTTGTTATAAATAGCTCTTGATGTTTTTTTTTTAAGGTGTCTGACGACAGAGGTGGGTGGGTCTGGGGGGGGCATTGTGTCTTTGTCAAGTGGCAATTTCAGACCAGCCATCCATTAACCCCTTTAGGAGAGACTCTTCGTCAGAAATAAGCATGTTATTTCAGGGCTTTATCAATGTGGTAGGTGGAGCAGAAAGCGCTGTGACGTTGAATAGGCTAAAAATGGCTCACAGCTCGCATGTATACCCTTATTCGCTCCATGCATTTAATAATGTTTGTATTATTGTCTGTCCTCAATCATTCCCTATCTGTATCCATGTGATTAGTTTTAATTCCCCTCCAGCTCTCTAATTTGTTCTGCCTCATCCTTGGTTTCTCTGATCCTGTCGTTGCCTGTGTTGAATTTGGTGGGAAGTCTTTCTGAAAGCGTTTATGCGCCGTAGTCAGTGGATGTGTTAATGCTCTGCTACATCAAAGCAATTTTTTTTTCTGACTTTTCTCAAGTTTTTGCGTTTTTAAATACTGCATTTGTTCTAGCCTGGCTCTAGATCTCCACGTCTTCAATTTCCTCAAATTCAAATATCTCTGGCTCATTGACAGCTGTTTCCTCTGTTGCAAAATCAACCACGCCAATTAGAGTTTTGGAGGCAGGATTATGAATGGAGACTTCCTCTATTTGAGCCAGAATCCATTACAGCCAAAACAGGCAATAAGTAGCCGATGTTGTGTAATTTCTTTTCTCGACTATTTTTGTCTCTACTTCTAAGTCAACTGAAAATAATGCATACTAACAGGATGGACAGCCACCACGGATTAGGGCAAATCAACAACCCCTCTCAAACATAAAATGGCTAACATGGATACACTGTCAAACTGGATAATGAAGTTAAAACAAAAAAGCAATTGAGTGTGATTATCAGGAATCATAGTTGAACTCTTATAGCCTCGAAAAGGTTTGAAACCACTGGTCTATCTGTCTGTGTACATACTGTACACTTTTGTCTTTACTTGTGTATTTATTTGAAATGAAGCCTGTCTACACAAAAGCCCTTATTAATAACAAGTAAAGGGCACACTGAGTGCCGAGCTGAATTTCAAAACAAGTCTACCTCATGCTCTCTCTCTCGCTCGCTCTCTCTTTCTTTCTCTCCTTCACGGTCTGAACAATGGTCCAGTGAGAGAAGCTGGGAAAGGCTTTGATGAGGGTGTCTGGGATTAAACAGTGCTTTTTTTACACTCTTAACATTCCTGCATGCCCACTGCTGAGGAAGTAAACGTCCAGCACCAGTCACATGAAGCTTTTAACATAAATTGTGGACGACACTTGTGTTGCACAAAGTGTTACAGTAGCATTAACTTTTAACACAATTTCCAATATCACGTTACCATAACTTGGTATTACTCCTGTTGTGAGGCTTAATTTGAATTATAGTAGTTCCAATCATCATCTCACGTTGAACATGGGGCGATTGTGTTTGGAGAGAGCTAAAGAGCCGTCACATTCGTAGTCACACATACTGACATGACTAGTAACTCATCTTTGTCTAATGAAGGATGTCAAGACCACCGGATACAATGGTCTGGTTTCCCTGGTTCATGACAGTAAAGGCCAATTTATACTTCGTTAAATCGAAGCCGTGGGTACGTACATAGGTACGTGGAGATTCTGACCCTACGCAGTAGCCTGACGTGCACCTCTAATAAAAAGTAAATACAGACAGCAACAACTGTGATTGGTCCACTTGGCTGTGGCTTGGTAGCGTTGCATTTCCCCCGACTCATTTCCGGGATCTCCTTCTCCATAAACAACATTAAGTCAAGGAGAGGGTTCACATTTCCTGCTACAGATTTCCCACCTTGGTCAGAAAGCACAGGGGAGACACTTTGTTTCTCCCACTATGCCTGTAGAGTCGCTACTCGCTCCGAAACTAATCCCTGTCACTCTCTCGCTCGCTCTACCCTCCCCACGCGCACACACACACACACACACACGCATGCTCTGCTATTCTCTTAAAGAGATTGACGCAGACACCAACGCACAAGTATGAACGTCAGGCGACTTATGCCCCGCAACGCCCTACTACGCATCGCAACGCCCCGCTACACCCTGCCATGCCCCGCAATGCCCTGCATCGCCCCGCTACGCCCTGAACTGCTACAACTAATATTTCTAGTCATAGTTCCACTATCTTTATGTTACTATAACTGCCACTGTTCATCATTCCAACTGCTATAATTTTTATGAATCATATTTCTCTATATCTGTATCAGTGTCCAAACCGGCAGCGACCGATGCCGCCCAGAAAGAGCTTGGGTATGTCTGAGGTTTCTGCCTAAAGGAATTTTTTTCCTCACCACTGGTGCACCAAATGCTTGCTTGTGGGAAATTGTTGAGTCTTTGTAAATTATAGAGTGTGGTCTAGACCTACTCTATCTGTAAAGTGTCTTGAGATCACTCTTCGTTATGATTTGATACTTTAAATAAAATTGAGTTGAATTTACGTAGGCTACGCCGAAAGCGTGGAGCCTCCCCAGAAGTATAAATCCTGCTTAAGAGTCGATGTGGTGCCAATTTTTTAAGGTGTTATGAATCAAGTTGTATAAGAAAAGACAATTCCTTTATGAGCTTGACAGTTGATTCTTGATCATTTTGGTTGGTTGTAAAAACAATCTCTACTCAAATTCCACTTACTTACTTGTTATAGAAATTTTGACCATATCACACAGCAGATTAAGTAAACCTTCCATTATTCTTAGCACTTTAGGTCTAACTAAGCACATTTTTTTTAATAAAAGTGGGGATTCCAAAGAAGATATTCATAATTTATGTCATTACTAATATGAATTCATTCATATTATTTTATTTTTTATAATTCGCCCTCCTCCCCACCCTTGCAGTTAATGTGCTAATGGCACTGCTTTCATTTAGAGTAGGCCATATACAGTAATACACGTTGGCATCTATATAGTTGTTAATGGAACAGGGAGTGGGGTCTTGCTGGGTTCAGATCTATATCTAATCCTGTAAATGGTCATTTAGAGGCACTTCCAGTGGAACCCGATGCCTAATTACAAAGGGGGGAAAAAAATCTCTCTGAGGCTAAGCATATAATCAATAGGATGAGCCGTAATTGTCATCCTCTCTAGGTCTGTTTCTTTTTAAATCATTTCTGTTCCCACGTTTTATGTCTTTAATTATTTATCACTCTTAATTGCTCACATTCCGCATGTCCACACACCCAGCACACCACAAACACACACACACACACACACACACACACATACACACACACACAAATGCAAGCCTCATCTTTGTATCAGGAAATTGCAGTCAGGGTAGTTGAGCAGAAGCAGTCTGTGGTCTAACAGGGCAAAAGAGGAAGAGGAGCTGACTGTCAACAGTAAACAGTGTCAGAGTGGCTACATCTCGCCCAATGTCCACATAATGGCTTCATGTGGTGTAGAAATTAGCAGGCTGCCGCACTGCAACATTGTCATTTAATCGAACGCTGACTTTCCTAATCTTACTTTTCTTACAAAGCAATAGCTTGTCAGCATTGTGAGGTGATTCAACTTGTTTCCAAAGCAAAATATCTTGCTTTTAAAACCCACTTTGGTCAAAATGTTTGTTTTTTTTCCAATTCAAACCATGACCTGTTTCATTCGGCCTTGTTTTGACATATAGTGACACTTTTGGCAAGTGAGAGAAAGTGAGGCAACACCAGAAACAAATTGTGTTTGAAATTGTATCTAAGGAGAACAGCTTGTTGGCTATTGTTCTGCTCAAAATGTGACGCAAAGATGTTTTAAAATAGTTTGATATTGGACATTGTGGCGCCCTCCCTTCCTACCTGCTGCACCATCAGCCCTGGCTTCCGTACTCTTAGCTCCCTCTAGAGATACTTCTGCAGCACTGCAGTTCCCAACTGGTGTGAATTTCCTGAGCTGTAACATCAGAACTGTGGCAATATCGCAGAGCCATATAGATGCTATTAGATTAGACCTTTGTCACTTCCTACATTTCCAGTTGCTGGAAGATGCAGCTAATGTCACAGCAACACCTTAATGTTGACACAGCTCTGATGAATGTTTCCTGCATGAGTCAGCGACCACGAACAACTCCCTGATAATCTCATCAGATCAGAATCAGAATCAGAAATACTTTAATAATCACAGGGGGAAATTATTTTTGTTACCACTCCAGGTATACAAACAGCATATACAAACAACATATATTATCCAGACTTTTAACATATATAATAAAAACAAATATACAGTAATAATATATAAAATATGAAATATACAATGTTAATGTGCAAATAAAAAGAGAAATGATTGTCTATGTTTGAGATGAGATGATTACAGAGAGGGGGTGTGTGACTCTGAGGGAGGCGTTGTAAAGTTTAATGACCACAGGCAGGAAACATTTCCTGTGGCGCTCTGGTGCATCTGGGTGAGAGGAGTCTTCTGCTGAAGGTGCTCCTCTGCTGGGCCAGTGCGTCGTAGAGAGGGTGTGAGACATTATCCAAGATGGACTGAAGCCTGGACAGCATCCTCCTCTCAGCCACGGTCGTCAATGTGTCCAGCTCCTCCCCCACGACATCACCAGCCCTCCTGATCAGTTTGTTCGGTCTGTTGGTGTCTGCAACCTTCGTCCCACTGCCCCAGCACGTGACAGCGAAGAAGATAGCACTGGCCACAACAGACTGATAGAACATCCTCAGCATCGTCCGACAGATGTTAAAGGACCTCAGCCTCCTGAGGAAAAAGAGTCGACTTTGGCCCTTTTTGTAGACAGCCTCGGCGTGTCTAGTCCAGTCCAGCTTATTGTTTAAGTACACCCCCAGGTACTTGGACTCCTCAACAGTGTCCACAGGGACCCCCCTGGATGGAAACAGGGGTCCCAGATGATTTCGCCCTCCTCAGATCCACTACGAGCTCCTTCGTTTTTGTCACATTGAGCTGCAGGTGGTTCAGCTCACTCCAAGTGACAAAGTTGCCCACAACAGTCCTGTATTCATTCTCATCACCCTTTTCTATGCAGCCAACTATTGCTGAGTCATCAGAAAACTTCTGAAGGTGGCAAGACTCAGTGCAATAGTTGAAGTCCGAGGTGAAGAGGGTGAAGAGGAAGGGAGAGAGGACAGTCCCGTGTGGAGCCCCAGTGTTGCTGAGCACCCTGTCAGACACACAGTTCTTTAGGCGTACGTACTGTGGTCTGCCCGTCAGGTAATCAACAATCCAGGACACAATGGGGGCCTCCACCTGCATCGCAGTCATCTTCTCACCCAGTAGAGCCGGACGGATGGTGTTGAAAGCACTGGAGAAGTCAAAGAACATGACTCTCAGTGCTCGCAGGCTTGTTACTCTGTGACTAAGCAATGTGGAAGAGATTAGGGGTGTGTGTGTGTGTGTGTGTGTGTGTGTTGCAGCAAACGGATGCATTTGGTTTACAGTATTTGCAAACAGTATTGAAATATAAATATTAAATCAAATTAAAATATCTGTACTAATAGAAATGTTTTTTTTATTTATTCTTGAAACACTTTAATGATCATAATAATGCATAATACATAACACTTTCCTTAACAAAGCTACAAATGCTGTGAATGTAAATAAAGTAAAACTGAAAATAGAGCCAACAAATAAATGTACAATAGTTAAAATGAGCATTAAAAGATGACTTTCTTCCTAATATGTAGGGTGACCAGACGTCCCCTCTTGATTGTCATCATTTTCGTCCAGGTCCTCATCTACAAGCACCTCCACTGCAGGCCGCACGCACTTCCTTTTGGCAGAAGAGCCATCAATGTCCAGGTTGTGGGTGGGTGGAAGGAAGTCGGGATCTGCCACATCGGTGTCTTCTTCCTCTGAGCTATCATCATCATCATCGCTGATGGCAGGGTTAACGGGAACAACAACTGTATCCCTCTCCCCATAAAAGAGCCGAGCAGACAGCTGCAAAAGGAATATGTTTTTAAGACAATATTAAGCCAACTCTGATTTTTAGAAATGCTATGCAAATAACAACAATCTCAAATTTTTAACACAACTATTCAACCAAATAATTTGTGAGTTACATCAACTTACCATGTTTAGTTATGATGTTAAATGTATTTCTGGTATGACAGTCAAGCCAGTATCAGTAGCCTACCCCAAGACAGAGATGTCTCTAAATAAATGTTCCTTGCAGTTTTTGTGTGTTTTTCTCATATTTTTTTTAAATTCACGCTCGGTAATTTTTTTGACCTTAGACGTGCAAGTGCTCATATGTGGTAACTTCATTGACCTTGATTTGTAATGCAAAGATGAAAAATATTGATAACTTTTTTTTTTTTTTTTAAATGTCCCCCATTAGCTTTCTGAGGTTACAATTTAGAATTTCCAAAGATTTCAATGAGTGCCCTATAAAGGGTTAAGGGGCCGTATTCACTTCACGGAATTCTGTGAGATCAGGTTGACAACATTTTCTTACAGGGGAGCATGCCCATGGACCCCCCTAGGGGGGCTTGTGCCCCAGTGCAGCTCTAGGTCTAGTGACACCCCTGGGGCAGTGTCCCCGTTTTAAGTTTTACAAAGATAAAAACATTACCTGTTTTGGAGGTATTTACGCTTCTGAGCTGAAAATGTCCCCGGATTTTTTCTCAGAAATCTGGTCACTTTACTTAATTAGTCCATATTCATCACCCACTCATTTCTCTTGAAAGTCTGACATGATTGTCAAGAGTACGATTGTTTTCCTCCATCATTTCACTGCTTGGACTGTAAATTGTCTCTGTAGCCTGCAGCAGCTCACTTGTACATATGCAGGAAAGGGTATGGAGACGATTTAACGATTCAACTGTGCTCAGTAATCAAACACAAAGCAGGGTCAAAATGCAAGCTAATGACAAACTAAACAATAAAAAGAAAAGTGTCATGGGTCTGAATTCAGAAAAAGCCATTTGCAGAATGTCTAATCAAACTGCAAATGATGCCACTAAAAATAGCCTGAGTTGATGTTGTGTGTCCTGTTATTTGACTGCTGGAGCTGTAAAAACTCATTAAAACTCATTGGTACCTTCACCTTGCCTTGAATACTTTCCTATTTCTTGTATTTGAAGAGAAACCAAGTTAATCATAGAACATTTTTAGTTATCCTAAATGCACCTGAGCAAAGGTCTGTGACGCGTGAGCACAAATTAACACCCAAACATCCGCCATGCAAAACAAACAAAAAGAAAATGTTGATGGCTTTAAAACAGGCAGCAAAAAGCTCTCCCCCGTGAGCTCTACAACCGCCAGTTCACCTGCAGTGGTGTTGCTTTGTCTCATGTAGGAGGGCGAAAACTCAATTGGGGATTATGACTCAACCCAACACCGCATAAAAATCAGGATTGAAAGTAAAAGTTATTTGGAAAAAAGTTCAGCAGCATTCCTGCTAAATCTGTGAAGCTGTCATTGGGTATAGTTGTTGTACAAACTGTCATCATTTTACAATAAATCAGCAAATTTAACTAATTAACTAAGTACTGATTGTACCGTGAGAAAGGTTCATTACTACACTTTTGTCATCTTCACTGTGTTAATTAGGCAACTATACTCCACTACATTTCTATTTTCTTTAACATGCTAATGTCAAACAGTTTAAAAGCTATTACACACCAAGCCAATAATCGTCCGTTGGACAGTCTGGTGAGGTCAGTGACTCGAGTCTATTCGGTGTGTTCCGCGCCGTCGTCTGTCCAAGGGGCCGTTGGCCTTCATTTTGGCCGATTTGACATGTATAATCAGCGGGGCGGGCACTGCCGGCAGTCGGACTCAAATGACCCATCTGATTGGTAGAGTGCTAACCCGGAAACGGGGAGCGGAATGAGCGTGACTAGAGTCTCTCAAAATCTGACGAAAATCGTTTAAACTGACCTTTGTTGATCTGAAATGAAGACAGATTCAGCAACTGCACGGCCTATTTCTCGCTTAAAATGTTTTCAGTAAAACACGTTTCGGTGAATTATTTTAGTACAATATGAGATTGTATTCTGAACGAGCCATCTGTCTTTGAATTTCCGGAGAAACCAGACCCACATGACGCATTCGTCCAATCAGCTGCCGGTTTTCATTTTTGGGCGACAATACAGATTAGCGCCGCCTGCTGTTATGGAGACGTATTACGTCTCGTCGCTTTGGTGTATTCCGAGGCACTTTTTTGACCAACTCGGATAGACTGATCAGTCCAATTGCCTTTTCTGCCGAGGGTCGGCCGTCTGGTCTGTGTGTCTGAGCCTTAACTAAAATGAAAATAAATTGTATGTGTGTTTTGGCATTTTTAGCCACGCTAGCGGAGAAACTAAAAACTGAAATGCTGTGAAATTGTGTACATGCATTTAATGCTGCTAATTAGCTAATGTTAGCATGCTAATATGCTAACTAAAATGCTGAAAATGGTAAACATTCTACCTGCTAAACATCAGCTTTGTTATCTTTGTCATTGTGAGCGTGTAAGCATGCGGATGTTAACATTTATTCAAAGCACGGCTGTATCTCAGTACAGCCTCTTAAGGTTATACATGATCTTCTCTTTCTTCTCTTCATAGAGTGACTGGCAGAGATGGTTTCTGTCTTTTCATACCTAAAAATCTGTCCTAGACCCTGTAAGAAAGCTTGAGTTAAACGAGACAGAAGAGTAAATGTGTGACAGTATCCGTCAGCACTTGCAAACTCTTCTGCAGACGGCTTTTATTCGTGTGTTCCCACGTTCTTGGGGTTTATTTCTTATCTATATTTCAGTTGCCTCGTCTGTTATTTATTCCATTTGTTGCATCTTGTTACGTTTTCCAGTTTTTGAACCTCTCCTTCGCTGCTTCTCTTCTTCTGCCATTCATCCATTCATTCATTCAAGCTTTTTGTTTCTCTGGAACGTGACGCACTTTTGTGGCTTTGTTTAGAGAAGTGTTGCTTAAATAGGGATTTTATTATGACGGTGACGACACAGACAGTTTTAGACTCGTCGCGCGCGGTTGGCCTAATCATGTTGTCGGGAACTGCTGATATCTATTTAAAGAATCCCTGCACTAGCATAACCCAGCTCTCCATTTGACAGCACATCAACCAAGAACACGCGTGGTTGGTATCCATCAGACGATGTGTGTCTGTGTGTCTATTTGGTCTTGCTTCAGTATCATTTCATCACAGTGAAACGCAGGCGCCGACCAATCATGTTTTTTCAGGGAAGAGAGGCAGAGAAAATGAACAGATGTCCCCTTGAAATACAACATTGTTTTTGATGTTCCACCATTCAGTTCCTGTTTGCCAGAGGCCCCCTCAGTGAGGCGATGGTTTGGATAAAGTTTAATGGAGGATTCCCTGTGTCTAAAATAAGCAGCTTTGCTCCAGCCAAGCAGTGTGACGTGATGAAAAGTAGCGTTATCCCATGAAACTAAATCAGTAAGTCAGTATTCAGAAATCAATATGTCATCTGTGGCTTTGATATCCGCACGCAGTGGTGGGTCTCCCAGTGTGTCTCCCCCTGCTCTAAGAGGGGAAATGGATTTGTGTGAGAGACAGTGAAGCGACTGATTGAGGAAGTGAAATTGTAAAATAGAGTTTGTCCCCGACTTCCTTCTGTCCATCTTCCTGTCTTATGTGTCGCTGTGTGGACGTTGGATAAGCTGCAGCGCAAGCCATCAATTTGTACTGCGGGGTGTGTTTGTTTCACTGCACCCCTCCCTCCCCGCTGATGTGATTGTGCCTCGAAACATCACCCCGTTGTTTGCCCACAGAGGGGATCATGTCTGCCGTTGCATATCTATCCAAACTGCCTCCCATTCTGAACGATCGCCCTTGGCTCTTGTCAGACGGAAACTCATTGGAAGTCACATCATGGGGCTGCCCACAGGCGATAGTTGGGGGGGCATAGGTTACTGTGGTGTATAGCCTACATTATTAGTTGTTTCAGTGTGCCAGGCACATCTGAGACAATAGGAATGAAATTATGCTGCTTTCCATTTTCTGACTTAGTTAGTTAGTAGAATTAGGAAAGCATAAGTGGTAGACAGACTGAGGTTGTGATATGGCTGTGAAATGTATCTTCAATCAGCTGGCTGATAGGTCGATCACTGCTGATGCTGTGAGTGGACAGAGATCAATAGGAGAAACTTACTAAGGCATGAATCGCTGGTAGAGTTGAGGAGAAGCTTCTGGATCAATATAACAGTCACTTAGAAGGGTTGGGAATCACCAGAAGCCTCACCATACTTACGTCACGATATGATATTAATGCGATTTTAAACATATTGCAATATTCTGCGATATATTGCAATTCATTACCTTTTTTCCAACTTCAAATGTTTTCCAATTTCAAATGTTGTCCCCGAAAGGAAACTTTGTCACCATATGTTTTATCTAAAAAAGATTTGATCTCTGTTTGTTCATCTCACTTAAATTGTATTGCTGCAAAATGGGATTGTCAAGCAGACAAACACAAATATAATAATAGATCGATACTTCTGTGTATCGATACAGTATTGCCACGTAAAATACCGTGATACTATGCTGTATCGATTTTTTCCCCCCCCCCCACCCCTATCACTTAGCTGCAGCTTCAGGTCCTCCACTGTGTGAAAGACAAACTGTGCTTGTTCGTGTGCGTGTGTGTGTGTGTGTGCGTGTGTGTGTGTGTGTGTGTGTGTGTGTGTGTGCGTGTGTGTGTGTGTGTGTGTGTGTGTGTGTGTGTGTGTGTGTGTGTGTGTGTGTGTCCCTTTGCAACAGATTACAAAAGTTGATCAAATTTCTTTCTGGCATCTAAGTGGTCTTTTCCACCAGCAGGTGGCAGCATGGCTTCTTCACTCCACTGGAGCTGCCACATATATTTTTCTGCTGGATCTGAGAACACACCACAGAGTCACCTAAAACTCACTCTTATTGATCTTTTGAAACATAAATTTTGAGGTTTCTGATTTTTTTAGCTTGAAGAGAACAAATCTGTCGGATAGACTTCATTATCTTGACTGTTGTTGTGTCTTATAAGTTCATACAGGTTGGGCCTCATGTGGTGTAGGACAATTAAAAAAACAACAACTATTAATTAAACAAAAATACACTGATATGTTTAGGATAAACAGCTTGAGATGAGGCTATACCATCCGGTTTTCAACGGAGCCCAATAGCCGTTAACGTTGTGATATTGATTTGAAGCCATTTCATCAAACTCTAGATACAAGCTACACAGGTTTTGATAATTGATTTCCACCGCTGACTTTTCTGCAATCCTTAGAAGTCATATCTGTTGGAAGAAGGTTGATATCTTTGACCAATTGTGTGTGTGTGTGTGTGTGTGTGTGTGTGTGTGTGTGTGTGTGTGTGTGTGTGTGTGCGCGCGCGCGCTTGTTGATTTGGCTGCAAGCCTGCTTGTCGACAGTGTTTTTCATGCTTCAGTGGAGCATGAGAAGAACACGCATTCTCCTCATTGAAGGAGCTTGCTCACAAGTTCACTCTCTCCCTCCCCCCCCCCACACACACACACACACACACACACACACACACACACAAACACACACGTGTACACACAACAGAAGTTATTGCAATGTCAAGCTCCCACCTTTGCACAGTGAGACCAGTTTGTTGCTCCTTGCATTCAACACACACTTTATTGTTGGCAATGCTTCATTTTATTATCAGCCTCAGGGCTGTAATGACTTTGTGATAAGCCGGAGTAAGTAACTTGTGTAAACAATATGGATTGCCCTGTGGAAGCAATTCAGACACGGCAGTGCCTCTCTACCCCATCTGTGCCAGCTAGTGTGGTGGTTAGGGATTTGACTCCGAACTTCGTTCTTCGAATATAATTTGAATATTTAACAAAATAATGATATTCGAACAAATATTAGGCTGCCCTTAATATTCGAATTTCGAACCTGTTATGGGCATTATTTTTTGTAAATGTGTTTGCTTGTGAACCTTGTTTTCAATTCAGGTTCCGAGGCTTTTTCACGCATTTCAAAATGGCAGAGATACTGCGGGAGGTAACAGAGACAGGTCCATGCCGATGTTCTGAAAACAACAGGAAGTTAGGTATTGCAATTTAGCTTTTGATTTGGCCCGCTCATCACAGTCAGCAGCAGTGGCTGTGACACTCAGCCCATGGAGGCAATTAAGGTACTTTAAAACCCTAGTCTAGCTATTATTTTTTCTTCTAAATGATGATTCCGTAATTGATGTTATGAAATCTCAGAGAAGACGTCTACTTTAATGTCTGACAGCTGCCAGGAAGTTGTTAATATTAAGGTGGAGGCCCCCTTAGTAAACTTTAGATTTCCCAGTGGATTCTCTCATTATTAGACATCATCTCTCTGGAGCTCTATATAGGACAACCAATAGTGCGAAGGGAAATACAATTGACACCTTATAGACTAGACTAGAGAATGTTAAATTAATATAACCCCGACTGTTGCATAACGTCTCTGACTGTATACAAATGTTCATACCATTACCAAGATCTGGTCTACATTGTTTCCCTGTGGAAGTTTTTGACACTTTTAACTGATGTTGATGATTTATTTTTATATATATATACATATTTAACTTTTCTATTTTTCAGTTTACTGTCTTACCCATTGTCCACGGTGGGGAAGGGAGGAGGGAGTCTTTTTCAAAGACAAAGGCAAATAAGATTTCTTTGTCGGGCAGTTGATGAATGTCATAATATATTTCAGATAAACAATAATCCCGGGGCGCCCTGTTAGCATACATGGTTGAGCGTGCTCCCCATGTACCAAGGCTCAGTCCTTATCGCAGTGGCCGGGGTTAGATTCCAACCCATGGCCCTTTGCTGCATGTCACCCCCCCCCCCTTTCCTGTCTACAGCCAAACTGATCTCATGAAATAGCGTATGTATGACACGCCAATTCGTATGCCATTATTGGCGTGTTATCAAGATGCATACTCACTTTTTAGCGTATTTATCAAGGCCTTTTGGTCTCCATTGACTTACATTACCTTGCGATTGCGTGTGAATTGACGCCGTAGCGAGTAGTAAGGAAGGGCAAATCGCCGCTCAGGGAGGTTGGTTGGGTAAAACACAGGACTTTCACCCAGGAGAGTGGGGTTCGTGTCCCGCGTGTGGCGTTTCCTAAAGCCAACCCCGTTGTTCTTTTCCTAAACTCAACCGTCGCTTTCTTCTTTTACTGAAGCCAACCTGGTTTTCTTTTCCTAATCCCAACCGTTTGTCCGTTTCTTGTTTTCCTAAAACCCGCGTGTGACGTAGTCTCGCCATAACACACCACGTGGCTTTAGAAAGTGCCACGTGGCGTGTTATGTTTACGCTGTGACGTTGCAGACTGCCGTCCGCTGTATACAGCGTAGCCATACACGCGGATAGCTCATAATGCGTACAGATAGCACGCTACTTGGCTTAAGAAAGTTGGCGTGTATGTTTACGCGAAGTCATGATGCCATGTTAAAAAAAAAATTATTAAAAAAAAGAAAGAATAAATATAAATATGTATATGTATAAATATGTTCTAATGATCCATGTCCAGTATAGATGTATGTAGTTATACTCAATCAAACCTCCAGTATTAAAACATTTCAACAAAAAATTTGATCACAACTTTAAAAAACCCTCAGAGACCAATTATCACAATGTGCGTCAACTTGATGCAGAATGCTGAAAACATTTACAATTTATAACATTGCTTGTCTTTACATTTACATTTTATTTTCATTCCACACATTCTTTTCATTTCATATTGCTTTTCTTTTACAGTTTTTCTTTTCATTTCACATAACTTTTCTTTACTCTTTTAGTGAGTTATTGTAGACTGACATTCTTTAAGACTGTTTTGGATGGAGTGTATTTGTGGGCTGGGCCAGAGTGGTTAATTTTACATGAGAGTAGAGCGCAAACAGTTCTGTTGTCTAACGTCATCCTTTTCTCTGTAACAATCTTTCGTACCATGCTAAACACCCTTTCTGAACTTGCATTGCTATGGGGAATGCATATTAAAGCCTTCGTAAGTTTTGGCAGCTCACTGAACCTCATGTCCTTTCCTACCAGGCCCCAGAATCTGTCGATTCTGTCTTCTTGGGGGAGTTGCTTACTATCTGTCACCTGATAGTCTGTGAATTCCTCTCTCATCTTATCCTCTTTCTGCCTCAACTGAGGGAACAGGGCCCCTAGCCTTTCCACTGTAAAGTAAAACAAGTGTTTGACTGAACATTGCAGATCTAAACAAGTATCAAGTATACTGTGCCAATTATTTGTTTGGTTATCAATGGGGAACTGTCCCCAGAGGATGTTGTTATGATGCGATGTAAAGCCCTTTGAGACAAATTGTTTGTAAAAATGGGCTATACAAATAAAATTGCCTTGCCTTGCCTAACATCAATAGGCTTTATGCACAGCTGCACTACTTCCTGAACTTAAGCCAGCTCCTTTATTTCCTGTCTTACATTATTGGACAAACTGATTAATCCAGGTGTGTCTGACCATTGCTAGGGTGGTTGCTAGAGTAAGTAGTGGAGCTGGGCATAACGCCTATTGGAAACTGTTTCTATTATCTACCTGTCCCTGGAGTTATGTTAAGACGAGCTGCAGGGTCCAGCACTTTCAGGTCCCTCAGGAGTGGATGGTCGAGGGGAAAGGAGGAGAACATCTTCTTAAGCACTGCCTCATAGAAGCTTCTCACAGTTCTACAACAGCATAAGAGTGAAAAAAATGCATTAGTGGTAATATTTTTAGGCACACTACAGCCTATACTCTCATACGGTCAAAAGATGATATCATAATATAACTACTGGGTAATATACTCACTGAAAGATTTTCTTCTCGGCTGACACAGGGAGCTCAGCGCTTCTCATGAATGCCTTTGTGTCTGCTCAGATCAGAGATCTTCATCAGCCAACTGATGTCCATCTCCATACTCCACCTCCCTGAGAGGTACACCCACGATTGCCCTGGCTGGTATGAGGTAGCCCAGGATCCTCTTCATCAGCCTGCACATCTCCTCTTCAAGTCTGTGAATTTCTACTCCCTCTGACTGCAGATAATATCAATGGTCACAACAAAATAACAGTGAAATAAGAATGCTACAATAAGCACAAACATTTAATTATATACTATTATTCACTCATTCATTCAATATCATTGACACCCACCTGGAAGGTAATGTTAAATTCAGATAAAGGCTTAAGAGCAGCACTCAGGAACAGGAAGTTGGTCTTCACAATTGGATCACGCAGATGGCTTGCCAGATCACGCACTTTAACACTCCTCTCCACCTCTTCATGACTGTTAAAGTAGGCCTACAGTACATAGAGATACAGGGTGGCAATACATGGTTAAAATGGAAATATAGCATAGTAAACTGTGTAGATATCTGCTGAGTGGAGTTACCATCCTACCTGTAGTGCATCCCACTGGTTCAGCACCCTCTGGATGCAGGTTAACAGACTCAGCCATCTGGTGCTGCAGTACCTGAGGAGCTTCAGGTGGTCTGAATCAGTGAAGTCTACAAACTCTTTGTAGACTTCACATCTTTTTGCACTGAGAGATAGAAAATTACTCTGTTAGTGGTTGGAGTTGTGAGTGAGTGAGTGAGTTAGTGTGAGTGTGTGTGTAAGTGAGTGTCTGTGTGTAAAGAATATGAACTGCAGGCCTACTAGGCTACCTTGTTCATGAGTTAGCCACATGCAATGTTGTTACATTGTAACACACACAACATTAGGCTAGAGAAATAGCAGGCCTATATGTATGCATTTACCTTTTATCAAAGTGGGTGTATATCCCCACCAGGATGTCTTCCACTGGTACCTGGGCTGCTCTGATGCCACAGCCAGTGGCCAGCCGTAGCAGGTGGCAGATGCAGCCAAGGTCCTGGACGTGGGGCTGGCTGGTCTTCAGTCTGCTGATGACCGAGTTATGGCGGCCTTTCATAACACTCGCATTATCAGAGTTAAAGGCAATCAGGTTATCCCATGGGATGCCTCTTTGTCTATTGGAAACAGGAAAAAATGTCACAAAACGTCTCAGACAAAATGTAAGGTTGTAATTAAATGCAATCTACTAAACATGTCAACAACACAGTGCAGTTCCCCTTACCTTAATGCTTCACTAAGCTTTTCATACAGATTTTCTGCATTTCCTACATTGCATGCAGAGTGGCCTCATCGTAGAGTCTAGTCAGGATGACGAATTCTTTGTCTGTTTTTCGGTTGTTCGATTCGTCGCACATCAGTGAAAAGGGCTGAGATCGGCATGTTTTGACCAACTCGTCCTCTAGTTCTGCTGATATGGCCCCTGTTGAGTGTCCAGTAATTAGCTAGTAAGTTAGCCTACAACATGCATGCCATGGGTTAATGCTCAAATGTTAGAATATTCAAACACATTTCAAACCCATTTTATACCGTTTTAGCAAACGTACAGTAGCCCAGCAGTAAGATAGGTAGCTATATGGCTAGCTAACTTACCTTTTGATGATTGGAGTAGCCTTAGTTTTTCCCGTTGAGTGTTTTCGTGCAATAGCAGAGTCCGGGAACATGTCAGCTACACACTTGTTGAAGTCGTCGTGGAAGGAGAAAGGAATGTTTTTGTCACACAGCATTGCCATTTTTACCACTGAACATGTGACCTGGTCTGCCTCTGTGGCATTTCTCGTCACGAATGCTGACATCGCCTGGGCATGTTTTTGTGCCTCTAGCCCGCGCTTGTGCTTGGCGGATTTCTCGTGCTGACATACATCATTCCTTCCCCCGTGTGAGATGCTAAAGTCGCAGTTACGAAACTTACAAAACGCGTGACTGTCCCCCACCCTGTCCCCAAGTGAAATATGCCTCTGCTTACAACTTGATGCCTCTCTCCTCACCTCCTGTACCCTCCTTAAAAAGAAACTCCTGTAATCTGCCAGTGTAAGAATGAATTCAGCGTGAACTACATTCCCCAGCAGCAAGACTGACGCCTGATCACAAAAAAAAATCAGTAATGGGCTTCTCACAGGGACAAAGAGTTTTCAAAAGTAGTGATCAGGTTGGGAGATGGGAAGAAAATGAGTGTTGTGTCACTTTGCTAACGTTCACCTCTCTCGGCTGGGATAAGGATCACTTATCCATTCCCATTGGTCCAGACTGCTCTGAAATCATATAATAATATGACTCTCTGTAATCTCTGTGGATTATAGTGTCGTGACTCACTGAGATGAGCTGTCAGCTTCTGCTGGAGAGGCAAGAAAAGGTGCAGGAGCTTAAAATATAGTTTTAGATGGTAACTATATTTAACACACTTTTGAGTGCAGTATGAAGATGATTAATAATAATAATTAACTTATACTTTATTGATCCCCAGTGGGGAAGTTACAATGTTTTCACTCTGTTGTTAAAACACACTACACACAGGCCTGAAATACACACACATGCTCAGGTCCTAGCATGCACAAATGGAGAGATGTCAGAAGGAGGGGGCTGCGACTGTTGGACAGGCACCCTGAGCATTTGGGGGTTTGGTGCCTTGCTCAGGAGGTGAACTGGCATCTCTCCAGATACCAGTCCACACTCCGTCTTTCGGTCCGTGCGGGGACTTGAACCAGCGACGCTCTTGTTCCCAATACAACTTCCTACGGACTGAGCTACTGCCACCGAAAGGTTTTTGTCATCTTGTAATTATCCTCACATCTGGTGAATATTATGTATATATTCATTAAAATTAAGGAACTCAATATTTTTTTGTATTGTTGGTATATTTAAAGCCGCTTTAATTGATGTTTGGCCACTTTGGGGCAGCAGAACAAGCTGTAAACATCAATACTGACATATAATCATCTTAAAAAGTCGTAATGACAAACATGTTAGCAAACAAATGTCTGTTTACACATCCAGAAAATAAACTATCAGAATAATTTAAAAGATGCTTTAAATAAAAGATGCTTTTACTAAATAATAATTCATGTCATTTATTCCAACCCTGTCTTTTAGAAATGACATAGCAAACACATTTTAAGGAGAAACATAATGGTGTTTGGAATTTTAAGATAAATGCTAGATCAGTCTAAAAACAGAATAAAATTAGTAATTAGAGAAATTAGTCATTTTAATCATTTCTACGGCAGGAATATGTATTAAGGTTAATAAAAGAAGAAGAAGAAAATTGTGCTTGGAGCATCTGATGGCAGGAGTTAAAGGAGTCCTGTCTATTCAGTCATCTGTATGTGTTATATTATGCAGATTTAGCAAAGAGATGAGCAATAGAAAGGCAAACCCAATCACCATGCAACATCCAACAGTGTCACAAGACTGTGGAAAACATGATTGGCCCAGAGCAATAATTCTCTTTTTACAGCCATTTATGACAAACCGATGTTGAAAAAAAAATTAATTTGAAGTGATCTTGAGGTCTGTCCTTCAACTTAAAGCCAGAGGCCTGAAATTTAAAGTGACATCAGCAGGCAGTGGTTGAAGAAGTATTCTGATCATTAACTTAAGTAAAAGTTCTGATACCACACTGTAAAAATACTTTAAATACATATCCTGCTACCCTTCACATGGCTGGATACAATAACAGAGGCTTTTCTGGTGGTATGCCGAAATCTGTAACCCATCAGAATGTGTGCTCTGTAGCGCCATCTACCTGCCGTAAATCATTTTGGGACAAAACGGGAAAAATCTGACCCGGGCAGAGGCACTAATAAAAACTATATAATAATAGCGTTCTTTTTACTGTTAGTCTCGTTTGCTGTTACAGGTCATTTATGATCATCAGATGGAAAATTACAGAAACATTTAAAAGTTACACATTGTCCCTTTAAGTACAGTACTTGGGTAAATGTACTTAGTTACTGTACATTCCACCACTGTCAGCAGGTAGAGACACTAATCTACTTTGCCAACTGAGAATCAATTCAACCATCAACACATTGTTATCCTCTCCAGATTTAAAGAAGGTCATTCATGCTTTAATCTCCTCTTTAAACTACTATGACTCTCACAGCTTTCTACGATGTTCTCATATCTTCAGTTCATTAAGAATTCAGTAGTTCAGGGTTTTAGTTGGTGCTATTAATCCCAAATGTTATAATCTCTTCACTGCCAACAAGGTGGAGTGACTATTTCAGGGGTCAGGGTTTTAGGGCTAATTCTAACTTTTAGAGATGCTCAAAATTAAGACCATATTTCTTAAAACCCCAACTGATTCCTGTTGCAAAGACTATACAGCTGAGACTATATTGCTGGAATAGATAAAGCATATCAGCATATTTCCCCTGAAACCCAATCCGTTGGTAGGGAAGTTGAAATGTAATGTAGCGGCCCACAGAGGCTGCCAGTCCTCCCTGTAATGGTCTAGGTTTGTCACATTAATTATAATGTGGAAGCAGAAGAGCTGCAGAGATGCAGACTCGCTTGGAGACACCAGGCACTGCTAAGTAACTTTTTATGACAACTTTCTCTCAAATTCTCATATCAGCTTTTAGCTTTGATCATCATCTTCAAGACCATTAGTGTCTAAAATTCAAAAGGCTGTCATATTGTGTTTGTTTTGTATGTCTTACTTGCAGCTTTTCCGAGTATTGGCATGCTTAGATGTGCAGGGGTTCTTTGTATAATAAGATAACACCAAACATTTAGTCTTGACTTTGGTTTTGGCTTCTGAACAAGAGGTTTTCAGTTTTTCTTAACACAATAGACTGTTGTCACAGCAGACACTTTGACTTGCATAGCACGTTTAGTAGATGGCTCGGTTCCATTATGTGGCACAATAAACTATGCCAAAAAATACGAGTTCTGGGCTTAATTATCAGAATGACTCAACAAGATGGAGATTTATTTTTTTTAACTTTAAATTTAGCTTAACTCTGTTTGATTTATTTATTTTTAAATATAATGTATCATATTCTTTAATGTTTTTAATGGCTCTTGTTTTTGCATTTTGCAAATTTCTATCGCACAATCTCGGATTATGGCAGTGTTGCATTTCATTTTGATCTAATGTCGAAACCCATTTTGCCTTATGCTCTTATGCCTTTTTGTAAAGCAATTCAAAAACTGTAAATGATTCATTAGGAGCTATTGCAGCTATTGCTACAGTATGTTAGCGGATGGTTAGTGTTGCAGGAAGAAGAGCTGACTTTTCAACGGTGTCCACAGGGCATCCATCAGCACCCCTCTATGCTGAAGGCCACGGTTGTTTGACTGTTATGAATACTCTCACCAGACGATAAATGCATCAATAGGTAATTAATTAGCAAGCTCCTGTGTTATCGGCCCACACAGAACGCTGTAAGTCAAGGGGAGAGAAATCCTCTCCCCATCATTCATCCTCACCCCTCCTCTGTGGTTCAGGAAGATGCATAATCATCCGCGCGCACACACACACACACACAGAGAGAGGACAGTCTGGTATGTGTGTGTTTGAAGTTCTTTTGAGTTAGCTATATGTCATCCACACGTCACCTTGTTTGTACTTTCACCTCATGTTCCCTCTGAGAAAAAGGTTTCGAGAAAAGTTAAACTGACGCCCTCTCTCTCGCCATGTCTTCCAAACAAAACCTCATCCGGCCTTTTATGAAGCCACTGAACGACCTATCCACCTTTTGAAAAATGGCAAGAGTCAGACAGGAAGTTGCTGGATGTATTTTTCCCTTTTTATTTTGTTCCTTTATCCCTGTGAGAGAAAGAATGACAAAAGGAGTAGATGAAAGTAGTGGGTACATTGTGTCTTTTTCCTGTCCACTTTCCGTCTCCTGGACCCACAGACCACTCCTCCAAGGCCTGGCATAACCACACAGCTAGCATACGGTAATATCTTCCATCAAATTTACCTGGAACTCCCAAACAGCAGGTATGTTAAGTGAAGTCTGTTTCTCTCTCTTCCACATAGAACCGGGCTGGTAACGTAACTGACGTTACGCTGGTACGCTGTAACAAGCGCTAACGTGAGCTAACATTAATCAGAATCAGAATACTTCAGAATCAGAATACTTTTATCTATTCCTCGCTCCAACTACAAAACCAAAGGTGATCGTGCCTCTGCCATTTTAGCTCCAACCTTCTGGAATCTTCTCCCGCTGTCTTGCCTGTTTCAAGCATCTTTTAAAAACCCACCTTTATACTTTAGCCTTTGTGTAAAGTGCTGCACCCCAATTATACTGTCTTCTACACTTAATTTGTATTTTGTAACTCATGTTTCATTTTATTTATTTATTCATATGTATTGTGTATGTGTGTGTGAAGCACGTTGTGTGTTTTTAAAAGTGCTATATTTATAATGTTACTTACTTACTTACTTTGTTGATCCCCTCGCGGAAATTATTTATTTTATTTAATGTCAGCTAATGTCAGACATCGTAGCTAATGTTTGGCTCTATGTGAAAAACAACAACATAGAGAAACAGACTTACTTGCGGTTTGGGCGTTCCAGGTGAACTTTCAGGTGCTTGGTTCTATGTGAATAAACAAAGCCGGCCTAACGCCAGACCTTTATTGTGCCGCTATTGCAGAATCTCTCTGCTACTTTCTTCTTTTAAAGAATAATAATAATAATAATTATGAATAAATAATTCCGTGTTATTACCATTTCGCTCTTATTTACAGATTTTTGGTCATCATTTCTATTTTATGATATTGTTCTCGCTACAGTAATTGCTGAGATCTGGGAGTAGAGGAACAGTGCTAACAGGAAGTCAGATGGTGGCAAGAAATTAGTGGTCAATCAGATTGATTAATCTTACCATTTGACCTTCGAAAACCTCCAAAAAGTGTTTTACCGTTTACTAGTTCAGGCAAAGTAGGAGCTGGAATGTCCTCAGGTATCTCACCACTTCAAACAATCCAGAAATGCTCCTGCTGTTTAGGTCTTATCTTGTGTTGGTCCCGCTGATAAGCGCATAGCCACAAGGAGAGCAGAATATAAAATAGAAATGCAAAGAGTTGACAGAATACAAGCACCGTAGGAGGGAGAGACAGGGAAAGTGCACGAAGGGGTCAAGCGAGCCATAAAAGGAGGATGGAGCGGTACAAAAATACTGTAGGAGGCAATGTAGCTCAATTCAAGTAAGTAGAGGGTGAAAAGACAAACAAAACCCTTCAACATTTTCTTGATAATGAATTGCTGCTTTCTGTGCCTCTCCATCCCTTTGCGTCCAGAGTGACACCCACTCAGGATGCTGTTGGCCTGGAAACGCCTTGTTCCGGATGTTTGACTTAAAAGCAGCAAAGTGCATTTCGCTGCTTCTAAAACAGGCATTAGTAACAGGCAAGACAAATAATGTGCTCGACGAAAAATGGAAAACAGTTGTGCCTGCAGTCAGGGGCAAGTTCAGTAGAGCAGGATTGGCCTCATGTCGTCTTCGTGGTGTCATGACCCTGTCCTCTGGAGGGAAACGTGACACACTGCAGTTCACTGATGAACTATGTCAACACCCATTTTAATTCCCCTCTAAGTGTACACTCAAAATTGTGTCTGTCTCTTTAAGCCCCCCTTCCGAAAAAGGCCATTCTGCTCTGATTGGTCAGCGTTCCGGTCCATTAAGTATTTTTAAAGTGATTTGTAGCTTTATAAGAAAAAAAAGGTGACTGCGGTGTACTACAGAGAATGACCTTGCATCAAATTGCAATTGCACATTAAAGGGTGGAAATATTTTAGATTTTTGTTATTGTCAACAAATCCCAGGGAAAGACCCTAAACCTGCAGTTCGGTAGCCTATCTCAATACCTTTTGACTTACCAAACCTGTTTGCCTGTTTGTGGCACTCAGTCGCACAGCCATTTATTCCTATTTAAAACCTAAATCTTTAAAAATGGGTAGAATTATTATTATTTTTTAAAAGTCTAAATAATTTCTTAAAACAGCTGGACAACAGCAAATGTTTCTCAAACAGGAGTAAGTTGCGCATTTGTTTGGGATTATTTCCAGCAGTGGATTAATACACATTTGGTGCTCTAATGAGTATTTCCAGCAGCTGTATGTAATTGATTCAAAATAAAATACCGTGCCTGTGTTCATAATAATGAAGGAGCATGTCACTCAGTGAAACAGGGTGGCTCACTGATTTGTTTTTAATAGTTTTTGGACAACAATGGAGCTCTACAGGTTTTGGTTACATAGACAGACAACACATGTTAAGATCCGTTCATTGTTGGTTTCAGTCTTTTCATGGGATTTGTTGACAATAAAAAAAATAAGAATATCATCTTATCGTTTTAAACTCTGGGCCCAAAGTGAATAAAGTTAACATAAAACAGGAAAGGTTGTGTAATGCCTTAAGTGAATTAAATTATAATATTACTATCACTAATACATTCATGTGATAGCATTATTATAAATATTTCACATTCTTGATTACATTAGCACTTTAGCTCACATTTGCACTAGTTATGCAAATAAAGACATTGTGATTCTGATATGAAAGTGAGGCTCTGCTGAGATTTAGCTGTCAATAACACTGTTTAATGGAAGGCTCAAAACTTCCAAGACTGGAAAAGTCTGCCTCACTCTGTGCATCAGTAATGTATATATTTGCAATAAGGACACATTACCAAGGACTAAAGTGTAACTTCACAAAACATCATAATCATCTTTTTGATCTTAGCCTAATATACCCACTTAACCCCCTACCTACTGTACAGTCAGATGGAAAAATGCAAAGAGGCGTTTACTGCACTGCAAACCTGTCTCTCTCAGCCTCAATACTTCATTCCAGCTTCTTATTACCACGCTAAGCAGCGACATCAGAGGAGCCCATCTAGAAAGGAGGCTTTGAGAGCTTGTTTTGGCTGCAGTCCTAGTTATGAATTTCTCATTGGTATTCCTGCTCTACAGTCTGAAGTAAAAGTAAAAGCCATTCCCCACAGACAGCCTGACTCTGTCCCAAAACACCCCCAACAAACAGCTCACATCTATTACCTACAACCACAATCACAATCCTTCATTTATTTTTATTCCATTTTAAATCACCAATTTTGGCATGCAAGTTGTCCCTCAGGGCCCGATTGCTGGACCCCACCAATTTCCTGTCTGTGGCCTGCGTTCTCTACCACGAGTGCTGATTTGTGTTTGTCGAGCTGTTAATGTTGCCAGAGTCTGTTTCAATCATGAACCGTGTTTGTCCAGACCCAATTCAATTATTCATCATGTTTGCTCAAGAAGCTGCTGCAATGACACTGTTGATGCAAATTAAACTCCAGCAAACTAAGAAACAAGAACTAGTAGCTGTCCTCTGAGTTTGGTGTGGTCTGTAGAGGAGGTGTATTGTGTGCTGTAATATCTCCCACAGTTTCATCTGTCAGTGACATGACCAGAGGCACTCACAGAAATGACATCAATAAAGTAGATTTTAGAAGCTAGAGTTCACCCTCTGCGGAAAAAAGGAGGGAGAGACAGAACAAAAGAAAGATAATGAGAATAGGTAAGAGATTGTAGGGAGCAGCTGGAAATACACACTAAGAGTATATACAGTACGTGAGTCAATATACTGTATACACCCTGATAGATGAGAGACGAAAATGTGATCTCATTGCTTCTTTTCCATCTTCCATCTTCACATGAGATGTCATTCATGCCTTTTTCCATCTCCTGACAGCTTTTTCTCTGCAAGTAGGTCACTTCAAAATGTAACGCTGGAATGAGTTTTTGCAGTTTTTATCTTCTTCTCTCTAATTGACCAAATTACATGAGGGCATTTTCGTGCAGACGTAAATGTTTGTATGAGTACATGTGTAAGTCTCCAAGTTAGTGATGCATTACATTTCCCCAAGGGTTTTCAGTCTCTATGTTTCATATTCTTTGTAGAACCAAATTGTCCTTTTTCTAGCTGTTATTTGATAAAAGATGCAATTCTGCACAGCACACAGTCTGACAAAGACATATTCATAATGATATATTCAGCCAACTAATAATAAGGCCCCCCGATGGGGAGTGGGGGTAGCGTAGTGCTAATGCTCATAATCCATCCAAAATCACTCTCATCTGTTTCCTGCATTAAAAGCCATGGGGGAGAACACGCACCCTGTACTAAATTACTTTTCTGTACTCTGTGTAGCTACACACTTAATTTTGTGGGCCCAATTCTATATAATGATACACTTGTAGACAGATTATTTTTCATGTAGG
Organism: Sander vitreus; assembly: GCF_031162955.1. NCBI lineage: Eukaryota > Metazoa > Chordata > Actinopteri > Perciformes > Percidae > Sander > Sander vitreus. The sequence goes on from NC_135877.1 coordinate 16,659,567, forward strand.
CATTTGATTGTACACACTTTGTTATAATGATCAATCTGTTCACATTGAATGGATGAGCTGTTGTTTTTAAGCCAGTGCATTGTGATGTGGTTTTATTTGCGTTTGTATGGTTCTGTCTTAGGGTTATACAAGCTCAAAGGGGAGGGGATAAACATGTTGCATCACAGACCACGACCTTTTCTACAACAGCACTATTTCTCATTTCAGAAGAATAAAGTATCATCATACCCCATAACAAATGTACCCCTGCTATTTTGGTTGTACTTCAGGTGTACTTCAAAATCATAACATTCAAGTTGAATACTCGGTTTTCCTGGTCAACTTTCCTTTTCTTTGTAAATTTTGACAGCGACATCTTCACCTCTTTGTTGTTCTGCGAAGACCCGGCCTACTCTGGCTTCCGGTAGGCTACATATCTTCGCAACTATCAGCACATCTGTTGTGATTGGGCCAGCACCAATCTAAGGCAGACACAGCTCAGACAGTTAATATTTCTGACTCGGACATAGTCTTACAACTACATTTACACTAGTTGTTGAGATTTGTGTACAAGAGAAAATGAGACGCATTTTGTATCTGCGAATTACGAGCTGATAGCAAATTCTCCGGTGTAACGTTAATGCATGAACTCGGCAGCAACAACACACAACACTCTGAAGCAGTTAACGACGCCAAGACAACCGTGTCAACGATAGGGAAATAAGCCACATTAAAACCTGTATCTGGTGACAGGATCGCTGTAAATGATCTACAGCTACACTTTATTTTTTTTAAAGATTATTTTTTGGGCTTTTTCTGCCTTTATTTGACAGGACAGCTAGGTGAGAGAGAGAGAGAGAGCGGGGCGGAAGACATGCAGGAAATCGTCACAGGTCGGATTCAAACCCTGGACCTCTGCGTCGAGGCACAAACCTCCAAGTATATGTGCGCCTGCTCTACCCACCGAACCAACCCGGCCACTACAGCTGTACTTTTTGTTCGACGTCACTAACTATTTATTGATCAATAGAAAATTTGTTTAAAACTAGAAAACTTTACACTTCGTAACGTATTGCATTCATAACATTGGGCTGGGTCCGGATGGACTTGCCATTCGGTTTGGATGCAGACCATGGTCTGGACTTTGAAAAGCCCTACATTAGAGTAATAATGAGAGCGCTTAAGCTGCTTTAAGTAATACCCATTCCACTGAGTAGTTTGTTACAGAAGTAATTGTTTGGCAATGGGAGCGTCCTCTTGGGATAGTGGTTTAGACACATGTCATACATTTGTGTAGAGTATACTTTAGATTCCCAGCAGCAACCTTGCTTTAACATGATGGCCTTTTGAATCCATAGGGTAGGCATTGAAGAATCTTGGGGAGTGGAAGTACCTCCCTACGTAAATACTGTAAATGTGGGGACCTCCTGGTCAACAAATACCTGAATATGTGGCCGAGTAAGCTCAGTTGGTAGAGCAGGCACACATATATAGAGGTGTATTCCTCAACGCAGAAGGTCCAAGGTTCGAGTCCGACCTGGACGATTTTCCTGCATCTCTCCCCAAAACTGAATATGATCATGAATTAATGCGAAATTTCCTTGATTTGTTACAGTTCCATAAAACATACATTAAAGTACATACCGCTGATTGATAATTTTGAAATGTATTTACCTCGTACATAATTCATGTGAGTCACGGTTGTTTTCTAATGTCTCTAATGTCTAATGGCTAGACTTGTGCTGATGGCACAAGCCCTAAACGTTGAAAGGTGTTTAGATTTTCTGTCAGAATCACTTCAATAAATAAAGGAAAAGTGAAATCTGACAGTAAGGTGACAGTAAAGCTCTTGGCTGTTCTTGTGTGGGTTGCCATTTTTCCCTCTGTTTATATTTTCTGTTGCTTAACAAAGTCAGATGCTCAACTGAAATAAGTCTCACTTGTTATGCTCAGCCTCAGTCGTCCAACATCAGAGGGAAGTGTTCTGTGTGATGATTCGTCGACATCCAACCAGACTCTTGTGCTCCGTGGTGTGATGAGGTGTGTGTTCATGGCACACTGGCATCACTGGGCACTGACCGTGTGTGTGTGTGTGTGTGTGTGTGTGTGTGTGTGTGTGTGTGTGTGTGTGTGTGTGTGTGTGTGTGTGTGTGTGTGTGTGTGTGTGTGTGTCTCATCGGTGTCATCGCATGTCATTCGTTGGCTTTTGCTGCCTACCATGCTGACAGGCGTCAGTTTCATTTCGACTGTCAGATTATGAGGCTTTTCATATATTTTTGAGGCAGTTGGGGGGGGAGTCTACACAAGTGTGTGATATCTGACAGAATTAGCAACGGAGCTCTGAGGGACCATCGCTGCTGGTGCAGAAAGCAATCTGTCAGCATGGCATTAGAAGAGAATATTTTCCTTATAACTAAGACTGCTGTACGATTGCTATTCTTGTATAGAAGCTGACTGCAAATAAGGGGGAGGAGAAAGAGACGGAGAAAGAGACAAAGTGTTTGTTATATCTCTGTGAAACAGCTATAAACATATATAAACGGATGCGTCTCACATATTTCACCCAAACAATGCATGGCTCAATATTATGAATTTCAATTTCAATTTGCCTCATGCTCTGAAATGAATTTTGATGTAACGGCCAAACATCTGTGTTTGTTCCTTTCCCAGCTGTATTTCACCATCAGCTGAGGTAAAAAGCCTCCAGTGCCCTGCGTCGCTCTGATAAGAACCATCGTTGTTCGCTGGATCGCCGGCATTTAGCCCGTAATTCTTTTCTTTATTCCACACAACAATTCAGTTCTGTGTGTGTCACTAAATGGTCAGACCTCGCATTGAGATAAGACACAAAGACCCCCTAAGGTGTCATATCTGAGCTCCTGGAATGAAGGTGGTTGCTGATGAGCTGGATCAGAGCATAATCAGAGCTATGGCACCCAGCGGAGCCAAGGAAATGAGCCCCTGGCTGTCAGGCCAGCTCAGGTGAACTGAGCCTGAATGCAAAATTAATGGATTCTTGTTCCTCTACTGTTTTAACACATAAAGACAGATGTACCCTTTTAAAAGTAACTAATACTTTTACTACTCCTTGACGCAGCTGCGGGTTCAACTCGGACCTGCGGCCCTTTGCTGCATGTCATTCCCCCTCTCTCTCCCCTTTCATGACACCAGCTGTCCTATGAAATAAAGGCCTAAAATGCCAATTAAACCTTCAAATCTCTGTTTTGTAAAGGTGTATGCAGTCACTTAAGCTTAGTTAATCTATATTATCTATATTAACACCAAATTAAATGAGAGGAATGTAAGAAGGGGTAGGAATGAAAGAGAATGACCACTCGACTTAGCTCCATGCATTTCTTTTTTAGCTTGTTTTAGCCCTTTGTTTAGGTTAAACAGTCAACATGTACTAGATGGTTCAGCCTCACCAAAACAGCATGAGCAGAAATCTGTTCGAAGAAAAATAGACAAGAAAATCCCCCACCGAACAACCAACAAAGCTGTGTAGAAAGTAAAATATGAAGACCAAGTGGTGATGCACAATTAGAGAACGCAATTGTTTGCTAACACGTAAGCTATACCAGCAGTCAAAGGTGACAATGAGTAATGCTGGGTTTTCACAGGCAGCTTCAATACTGGTGGAGTGGAGCAGTTCTTTTCCTTCCCTATAAGAACAGCGGTATGAGTGAAGTCCGCTGACAGCGGCGAAAGTGTCTGATGTTTAAGAGTCCGGGTAGACTTTCGCAGAGCAGTAGCGAAGTTGCAGTTGAAAAAAGCTGCCCGTGAAAACCCAGCGTATGGGGTGTTGGTCAGCTTGTTTTGGAGTTCTTTTGCACCCTAGTGGCGCAAGAAATTATTATTATCGATCTAAAAATTACCCAAAAACATTGTGCCAGAATTGTTGTTGTCTGAATTCCTTAAAGGAAGAGGTCAACATTTTTAGGAAATAGGCTTCTTCGCATTCTTGCTGAGAGTTAGATTAGTCTCATGTCTGTACGGTACATATGTAGCTGGAGCCAGCAGGTGGTTAGCTTAGCATAAAGACTGGGAGAAAAGGGGAAACGGATGGCCTTGCTCTGTCCGATGGTAACAAAATCAGCCTACTAGCACCTCTAAAGCTCACAAATGAACATGTTGTATCTTGTTTGATGAACCCATACAAAAAAACAAAGTGTAAAAATGACAATTAAACAGGGAGCAGTCTCCGCTGGTTGTCTGATAACTACTCGTAATACATACACATAATGTAACTTAAAAGCACACAACTTCTTTTTACACTTCTGTTTTGTACAGATTAAACATATGAGATATAGAGTAACAAGCTGCTGCTGGCTCCGGCTACATATTTACCACATTGACATGAAAGTGGTATCAATGTTTTGATCTAGTGCTCAGCAAGAAAGTAAATACGCTAATTTCCCAAAATGTCAAACTATTCCTTTAAGTACTTCAAATGTTCCTCTAGTAGTAGCAGTGCTGGCTATAGTGGTAAAGGTAGTAGTACATTAGATTCCATTGGATTCATTCTTTATATCCAGTGTACAGAAGAAAGACTGTACTATACAGAGATGTGTTTGCATTTATTTTAACTACTCACATAATCAGATTCATAGATAAGAACAAAATTAGCCTCTGATCCTCTGTTGATCCAGACGTGGGAGCATCAGTAACATAGAATGCTGTAAATAACAGCACTGGTGCTGAAGCTGCTCATGAAGACAAGACAGGTCAGGTACAACAGGAGCAGACATTGTTTGTAAGAACTTTAAGGCGCCATTGTTTGTAAGAACTTTAAGGCAAACTTCCTGGTCCCATCTCAATTCTTCTCCTTTCAATTAATGGAGGCGAACCTAAAAAAAAAACAGGCAGACAGGCTCGCGGTGCACATTACCCGTACCTGTCGCCCTGAATGACGCCATTTCCTCGGCGATCTCATTGGTAAACATAAAGTGTGTGTTGGTAGCCAGATGGAGAGCACGGGAGGTTATCTGCTCTCTCCCTCACTCACCGTATCAGCTTGACTGGATGAGAGAGGATCCAGACAGTCCGAACAGGAGCCCATTTTAAGAGGGTGATGGCACTGAAGTAATGAGGCTCTTCGTATGAACCTTATTGGGTCTGTCCTCACTTCACCCAACTGTCCACCATCCTCCTCGCCCAGTGTATCACCTCCAGAGCCTCACCTCTGATCCCCAATGCCATTTTCCACCCACTGGTGTCACAGAAAATCATCCAAACCTGTTACAAGGCCCAGCATTGTTTGTTTCCCCACATTTTTTTTCTTCTTCTTTTTTTCCACCCTTTCTACCTTGCAGGAAAAGTTTCTCTCGTTACATGTCCTCCGCTCTGAGCAGAATTTTAATTTGGTTGACACTCAAGGATCAGGCAAGACAAGGCAATAACTCATCCTGTCTGAATGCTGATGGCAGGAGTTTAGCCTTGAATCAAATCATTGGGGTTCAGCTCCATCCAATGTTCCAAATTATCTGCTGAGCTTTAACAACCTGCCGTCGTGGGTCATATGCAAATTTAATGATATTTTTAATGGACTTTGTAAAAGTCTGACATCTGTCTCGCTCCATTTCCTGCCTGTGCCACTTCCTTAACATACTGGACTTGTTTTACATACAGCCGCTGATGGAGAAGTGGAGGTTGAACTCTGACCTTTGGGAGGTTATCACCATAATGAAAAATTCACCTTTTGAGAGACGTAAATGCGTAAGTAAACCATCAGGACATGAATTGTCATGTTTATGTTTTAGCTTAAGTTAGTTTACAGTTGCTCGGTAACAGTGGTGGAAGAAGTACTCAGATATTTTACCTAAGTAAAATTAGCAATACCACAGTGTAGAAAAACTCTGTTATAGGGCTGCAACTAATGATTGTTTTCATTGACGATTAATCTGTCGATTATTTTCTTCATTAATCGTTTAGTTGTTTGGACAATAAAATGGAAGAAAATGGTGAAAAATGTCGATGAGTGTATCCCAAAGCCCAAGATGATGTCCTCAAATGTCTTATTTTGTCTACAACTCAAAGATATTCAGTTTACTGTCAAAGAGGAGTGAAGAAACTAGAACATATTCACATTTAAGAAGCTGGAACCAGATCATCTTTACATTTTACTTTTTTTTCAAAAAATTACCAAACAGATTAATGGATTATCAAAATATTTCTACTCTACAGCTCTACTCTGATTCAAGTAAAAGTCCAGCATTACAATTTTAGCATCAATGGTATTTTCATTAAAGAAACAAAAGTAAAAGTACTTATGCAGAATGGCCTGTATCTGAATTACATATAGCCTATATTATATTACTGGATTATAATTAGTGATGCTTTAATGTGTTCATGGCTTTAATGTTGCAGCTGGCAAAGGTGGAGCTAATTTAAATGACTTCATACACTGCTTGACCTATAATAATATATCATAATTGATTTGTTGATTTAAAACGTGTTAATAATCTGAACCTGCAAAGTAACTATCAACTAAAGCTGCCCAGACTGATCTCATGAAATGGCGTATGTATGACACGCCAATTCGTATGCCATTATTGGCGTGTTATCAAGACGCATACTCGCTTTTTAGCGTGTTTGTCAACGCCGTTTGGCCTCCATTGACTTACATTACCTTGCGATTGCGTGTGAATTTATGCTGTAGCGAGTAGTATGAAAGGGCAAAAATCCGCGTAGGCAGGGTGGTCGGGGTGGTGGATGGGTAAAACACAGGACTTTCACCCAGGAGACCGGGGATCGCATGTCACATTTCCTTCGTGTCCCACGTTTCCTAAACCCAACCGTCGCTTTCTTCTTTTACTAAACCCAACCCTGTTCTTCTTATCCTAAACCCAACTGGTTCTTCTTTTCCTAAACCCAACCCACGTGTCACGTTTCCTAAACTCAACCGTCGCTTTCTTCTTTTACTAAACCCAACCGGTTCTTCTTTTCCTAAACCCAATCCATCTGCTGTATACAGCGCTCAAAATGCATACAGATAACATGCTACTTGGCTTTAGAAAATGGCGTGTATGTTTACGCGATAACACGCCACTTGTAGAAAGTGGCGTGTATGTTTGTTGTTGTACGCGGATAGCTCAAAATGCGTACAGATAGCACGCCACTTGGCTTAAGAAAGTGGGCGTGTATGTTTACGCGAAGTCATGATATCACATTGCAGATGAGCTGCCACATGAATGTAGTGAAGTCAAAAGTACAATATCTCTATCTGAGATGTAGTGGAGTATAAAGTAGCATAAAATGGAAATATTCAAGTGAAGTACAAGTACTGCAAAATTGTACTTAAGTACAGTACTTGCGTAAATATACTTACATTCCACCACTGCAAGATAATACAGGTAAATGGGACAGACTAATTAAAAAAAGAAATCTGTTGATAGTGTGTTCAAGTGCGGCTTACAGTAGCATCTCTGACAGAAAATTTAAGAGTTAGCAAAACAGCAGTATATATTAATGAGCTACACTGACAGAAACTCCTGTCCACAAGAGGACTAATACGCACATACGGATGTTGTGAAAATAATATTGGTAATATGGTAGTGGCCCTTTTAAAAGTGGATACTTCCATAGATTTGAAAAAGAATGGTCAAAACCACTGGATCCTACATTTCCCAAAATGCAACTTGATAGCATCTTTTATTTAGATCAGAGATCTTCAACCGGGGGACGGGACCCTTAGGGGATCCTCATAGTTGCTGCAGGGGGGCCCCAAGCTATTGATATATGAAAATATACATAAACATGAATCCAACATATTGTTAACAAAGATAAGTCGGCTTATTTGTGATTTTGTGTTTATACAACATTGATGATAGGCTTATTGTCCTGTAGATAAGGTAGCCATCCACAGATACAGTTAAACTTAAGGATTCACTGTGCTACATGTATATTTAACACTAAAACATGTATAAACATATGAATATGTCAATAATAATTAGTTTTGATAGCTTAGTATTGTATGCACCATAAAAAATGTATGTATAAAGGCTTTAGGCTGGCCAACATGTTATTGTAGCTCCATTTTAAAATGCAACTAAATTTGATACAATATGTAGTTGGGGGTCCCTGCTCTGTCTCTCTTTCAGCTTAGGGGTACTTGGCCTAAAAAACATTGAAGACCCCTGATTTAGATGTTTAGATTTTTTTTTTTTTATTCGTAATGTCTTATCATCCGGACCTCATATGAGGAGTTCTGTGGACTACTCCACATTACTTGGAGTCATGGTTAGGTACTTTGAACAAAGCTTTCTCTGTGTATCTGTCTGACATAGCCTTTAGAAAAATATTTTCAGCTTTAGGGCATTATTCTTAAATGTATTAGAGCCTGCAGGTGTTTTTAAAATCTCCCTTGAACACGACAACCCTTCCTCCACCAGCAGCCATGTCTACCCACAAGCCCCCAGCGTCTGTTTAAACCAACATCCTAATCACTTTGATGACAGTCATCACTGAGCAAACACCATTATTATTTTTTCCGTTCACACAGCTCTGTGAGAGGTCTGCCTGTGCTTTAGCGATGAAGAAACCCTTTGATCTTGCCATTCCTTGTGATAAATATTCATCAAGATGCTAATCTTGTCAACTCCTGTGTTTATGGTTGATAGAGCTCTTAGTTACATTAATTGCCTTTCATGAATATTTCCCTCTGACAACATTGATTCATAAGGTGTTACAGTGGTTAGCAGCAGGAGGAAGATATGATTGGTGGATGATGTATATTTCCATTGGCAGCCTCCAGGCAGCTGTTCTATTCTGAGTGACTGACGGTTTGGGCTGAAGGTAAGAGGACGGCTAAATCTTCACTGCTGCTGCAGAACCAGTGATTACTCTTGCCCTCCTGCAACAGGGAAAACATAAAGCATGTTGCTAGCAGTGACAAGGCTGCAGCTGTATGGGCCTAGTCTTAAGATTCCAGAGGAACTACCCCCCCCGGCATGGCATAGCTGCCACAACCCCTCACTCCATCTTCCAAAAACAGCAGTCTACCAACCTTGAACACAGATTACACACGTCACTCAGACAAATGGTCAAGGTGAGGATTAGGGCTGGATTACGTGTCCTGGATGAGCGGGTGTTGGGGCACACTGCATTCCTGACATGCTTTGGAGGTGACCACACTGACAGGCACTGGTAGACAAGGGCAGCACTATGGAGTCTGCATTGTGCCATCCAAATGATTTTGATATGGACGTACGTTGTTGGAGTTTCCCATGCAGGTCATGATGTTCATGCCTGTCTGTCTCTCTGCCTGTCTGTCTCTTGCCAGGGTTAAAATGTTTAATTATAATCATTTCATACTTTTGTACATTTTAAATTCAAATTATGAATTGGTAATTAAAGGAGCATTTTTAGGTGGTTTCTTACATCTAAACTTTCAAGACCAATGTATTTTGTTTGTTTTTTACATAGAAAAATACAATTATTAATTCCCATTGCTGGTGGGAAGATGAAATAGTGGCCTATAGTAGACCTTTTCACGAAAATAACCAGTTCATGTTAATTTACACCTTTGATTCATCAATATGAATGATATGTTGTGGAATATCATGGTATTTGATGGCAGTTTAGGAGTTAAAATAATGTTTGTAAAATAAATAAATAACTATTTATAGAAGACAGGTTTTTTTTTTTTAAATCAATTTATTCCAGAAAAAAAGTCTTTGTGGTAGTGACTGCACATTGAAGCTGTAACAATATGATCAAGAAAGTTGTATTAACATTGACGAGCTTTATCAAGCTCAAATAGGGGTACAATGGGCCAAAGGCTTAAATACATGAAAACAGTTTTATAACGCAGGTGTGTAAAACACATTGCATGTTTATCTTGCAGTAGCCAGCCCTGCAGTACACACTGATACACAAACATTCATTTTTTGTATTGATACAAAAATGGATTGAGTTGTATTGTTGGCACAGTTGTGACTCCATAGAACAGGTACACACAGGAGAGGATGCAGTTTTTGCTTAACAGACCTCTGAGTATATCAGCATAGAGAAAAAGCCACTTTGAAGGCATACAGACCTCACCCTTTTGTATCACAAACCCCGATAAGCGCACTGTCCTGAGGGAAGGAAAACCATTCTGGACTCTACAGCAGGGGTCACTGTTGAACTGAAGCATTCTTTTAAGTTTGTATCCGTCTGCCTCACCCTCTCTTTTTCTCACTCTCCTTTCCCTTCACTGTCAGAGAAAATGTAGCATGACAGAGCTGGAACAATAGCTTGATTTGATATCTAGGTCATGCCAAATCTTCTAATCTTAGCAAAGAGAATATTTATTAACAGGCTGAGTGACTTGCAGTGTAGGCTGCTGTTAGTGGATAGATCGGGGTGAATAATTAAGTTGTGAGCTACATCTGCATGACAGAGGAGGTGCATACAGTGGAGTGCAGTGAGCTAGGTGCTACCTTGTCAAAAAGGCTTAAGGGAGAATGGGAACAGAGTGAGGGTAAAAAATAAGGCATTTGATTAATGTGGCATGTTTTGAGAAGGATGTGGTTTGGAGTTTTGTAGGTCATGGTAGTTAGTCAAAAAGCGATGTGAGGGCCTTAGTTGATATCGGAGGTGGAAATTCTCATTTTTGCAGAGAAAATTTACTTCAGGTGAGTTCATAAGGCAGCAGAGGCGTTCAAATTGCATAGCAATGCCTTGTGCATTGGCATTTTGTGCTGGAAAATGCAGCAGAAAATCATTTGACTAATTCAGTCTACATAAAATAACATTGCAAGGGTGTGAAAATACTGCAGCAAAATCAATCTTAGCAATAGGCTATAGGACATTTTGACACGTCAGTATGCATAGCACAGGTGTAAATTACAAAATGACGGTCCTGTTTTTTTTTTTTTAAAGATTATATTATTTTGGGCTTTTCCACCTTTTATGGAGAGAACAGCTAGGTGAGAAAGGGGGAAGACATGCAGGAACTTGTCACAGGTCAGATTCAAACCCTGGACCTGTGTGTCAAGGTGTAAACCTCTCAGTATATGTTCACCAGCTCTACCCACTGAGCCAACCCGGCAATCAACGATTGAAGTTCTCTCAGTGATCTTTTTTTTTTTAACTGGTAAAAAATTGTCAATCGACGTGAATTTATAAACAGTACACAAACTACTCAGCTATTTCAATGATGTATTATAATTAAGTGATTGAAGCCTTTTTGTTATCTCCTCATTATCTGTAAGTAAACATTGGTTCCAAACATCAGCAGGGAAGCATGTGTACACAAGTGCCCGCCTTATTGAATCATTTTGAACTGTGTTGAGCCTTAAAGTATCTGAAGGCAGGCCACTCCACTAGTTGAGCTTAAAGGTTCATTATTACCTCCGCCAAGACGAAAGTGTTTTCGCCTCGGTTTGTTGGTGTGGTTGTTGGTTTGTTTGTCTGTCAGCAGGACTATGGAAAAACTAGTGACCCGACTTTCATTTGGTCGAAGGGTGTAGCGTGGGCCACGGAGCAATCGAAATGACGGTGCTGATACACAATTCTTTTTTCAGAGACGGTGTCTACAATCTACCCCCATATGTTACCTGTACTAGCCCAAAACATACTTAAATCACACTAAAACATCTCATCCTCCGCTGATTGAGGCCAGGAGAAGTGTTTGAAAGCTCCAATAAGTGGACCTTGCAATTTTTTTTTGTCAAACTACTCGGCCTACTGTATGTTCAACGTCAGTAATGAACCCTCAAGCTCAGGTAATGAAGTGGTCTGCCTTCAGGGGCTTTGAGACTCAATGAATTTCTTATTAAGATAGACCTTTTCTTATTATTATCTAAAAACGTGTCCCTTTTGATGATGAGTGGAACAACCTTTCTTAATAATACGATTCTAAGAAAATGTACAGTAATGGGGAAACAAATGAGCACTTCATCATCATAGATAATTAGAGTAGGTGAATAGTTTCTATACGGTTCATTTAGTCATGACCGTATGTTGAAAACCAATTTCTACTTCTAGCTCTTTTCCTGAATAGTCATAGCCATCTTCTTTTTTTTTGCATCTACACTTAGAATACAATACACAAAGAGAAACATTTGTAAGATAAGGAACACATTGTAACTGCAACCTAGCCAGTCCCTCATAAATCACATGACCATTTATCCATTTCCTGTGACAGTGATGTAACAGTTACTCCTCACTAAACGAGAAGAGAGGATCTTAAGCCGCAGCTGATCAATGAGGGTCTTTGCCCCTTTTGACGGGGGCTTTGTGGACAGAATACCGAAAAGGCCTCTGGGAAAAGCTGGCCCGGGGTCGCCCAATGATTCAGAAGAGGCTCAGAGAGTCCGTTAGCTGGAGGCGAGGAGATCTGTCTCTATACACAAACTCCTTCACTCTGAACAAGCAGGGGCTAGGGAGGGCAAAGGGGACCTCACTTGTATAGTTACAAGGTCTAAATATTAATTAGAGGGATACTGAAAGCTCGGCTAACCTCTTCAACCCTGCTCTGTTGGTATTTTTTTTTCAACTTTCTTAATCCTCTTGCCTTCACAGAGGTGCCACTAGCTGCCGGCGCTACCTGACCTCTCAGCCTGCTGCTCCAACTGTAGACGCTCCCTCTGTCTCAGCAGTTGTACAGGTATTTTGAGTCCTAAACCACGGTGCTCTGGTGTTTGCACGGTGGATTAAAAAACATTATTGACAATGAAATGTGAGATTGTGCAAGGGTGTGTCTTTTAAAGAAGAGGTGCGAATATGTGGTAACGTATTAGAGCAGAGCTCTTCAACAACCCCTAGGGGGTCCTTAGAGAACAGTGGGGGCCTCCAAATTATTGTTAATTTTTGAAAGTTTTTTCAGAAATGAATATGTCTTCACATGAATCCAACATATTATTAGCAAATATAAATCTCCACTGATGATAGGCTTACTGGCCTATAGGTAAGGTAGTCACTAAGATAGCCATCCACAGATACAGTTCATCCTAAGGATTCACTGTGCCACATGTGTGTGTAACAATAAAAGATGATTTATAAAATCATGCCGACAAATATTATTTTAATAGCTTAGTACTAAAAAGCACTAAAAAGGTATGTGAAGGCTTTGGGCCACCCTACACTTAATTGTAGGCCCATTTTAATATGCAACTTCATTTTATACAATATATGTAGTAGGGGGTCCCTGCTCCATCTCTCTTTCAGTTAAGGGGTCCTTGGTTTAAAAAAACGTTGAAGACCCCTGTATTAGAGTTTAAAGTGCTCCAAAATAATCCTATAGCATGCTGAATTAGTGCGTCTCATTTAACTGTAATTCAGTGGTTTGCAATTATAGCTTTGTAATATTTTATCATGTGTCTGCCTTTTGTGTTGATATAAAGAACACTGGAATACTTCATTGAGGACTAACAGAACAACATTTTAGACTCTTTCTGTACATTTTTGGGACATTTGCAACAAGAGCTCAGCACAGACCAGGGCTAGCTACATTAGTATTTGGTGGTCTTTATATCAGGCATTGTTAAGTATCGGAAGCTGCTACTTCCAGAAGTGTTTTTTGCCATTCTATAATCCTGTTTCTTATTTTTTCGTTTTAACAATATTCTTCTTCTTTTTTTAAGATTATTTTTTGGGGCTTTTCCCTTTATTTTAAAGTGACATTGGATAAACAGAAAAGGTGGGAGAGAGATGGGGCATGACACACAGAAAAGGGCCGCAGGTCACTGCAAAGGACCTACATGGGGCGCACGCTCTTACTGGGTGAGCTAGAGGTCGCCCCTTTAACAATATTCTTAATGAAAATTTTGCCTCAGCCACTGTTGCTATGAAAGAAGCCAGTCAAAAGAAGCGAATCAGAGAAGTAGGGATTTTTGAGTGCCATAGTTGAATGTGTGCCAAATGAATCCTATATTGACAGATTGTATTGTCTTTTTCTCAACATGTACAAAAACAAAAAAGCAAAGCCAGTGTTTGGATATTATATTTGGATACACAGACTTGTACCTGTAATTATTTTCAAAGAACCTGATTTTCTAACGCTGATATTTATCTTTTGTACTGATGAAGAAGCTCCAACTGTGAGTCAGCTGAATAAGCTTATTAATCGTGTATTTCTATAGTGTAAGAAGTGGATTTTAACCCTCAAATTCCTTTCTCATGTCCACTACTTTAGGTCCAAGTAGTCAGGATGTGTCTGCAGAGAGATAATGAAAGGGAAAGTGCTGTTAGTTCCTGCAGTATAAGATTAATAACCATAAAGCCACCATTACCACAGTATGCAAGGTGACTGAGAGAATTACAGGCAGCTTCAAATAGTTAATCTTCACAAATGATAAGCATGGCTCAGACATATAAATTATCGCTCTAATCTTTGCTATTTATCGTAATTCCACTTACAACTTTTGAGATGCCTCCAGGGCTCTCGATCAAATCAATCATGAAAAGGTTTTTTATGAAAATGAGTGTGAGAGGAGAGCCTAAATCCTGTATCTACTCTGAATCCAGAATGCAGATTACTGTAGACAGTGAAGTGCTGTATCGGACTCTTGTCTTGTCAGTTATGGGGGGGGGGATAGGCAGGATGGAGGTTGTATTTAGCTTTGAATTTGCAATTATTTTCTCAGGTTAATGTGCTTTTACTTCACTCTGCTCATTGATGAACATTCACATATGGTCAACTTAGCTTAGGAGCTAACCGATTTGAGAAAATATTCGACTGCAAGCAACTATCTTCTAGTTTGATGACCTGTCTCTGCCGGTTTGTCAGATATGCTTTGTGATGGTATATGAGAAGCGACTCGTGAAAGTCTATCAAGCTGTCACGCTGTTGATTGCATGGCATTTGTGCCATGGCTCCCCTTGTGATGGATGATGGACCCTGTGAAGACCGACTGCTGGAGACAGATGACTGACTGCGATAGTGTGAATGTAACTTCCCCCCAGTGAGAGGGAAGCAGGCTCTGGTTTTTGCAGGAGTGAGCGGCGGGAATCTTTCCAGACTTCGAGGCAGTTAAAAGCCTTCACCGTGGGAAAAGTTACTTATCTGTCTGGGCTGATAGGGAGGGCGGGGGAGGGAGGGAGGGAGGCTAAGGTGGGGATGTTGAGTGTTGTGCTGGTTTCCTGAGAGCCAGACCTGAGAATCCTGCCTAAATTGTTCACCGTTAACATAACACGGACATACATTAAAAATCAAACAGCAGAGCAGACAATCAAAACTGGTCAGAACTGAAGGTAAAACACCATTATAATCATGCAGAGGGCAATCAAATCAAATGCGGGGGACAGATACTCTGAGTTTCACCCTGAGAGTTCTCTGATTTACTGGTTGTGTTATTAGGTGCATACAGAATAATTCATCAGTGGACAGAAAGCAGCAGGTGGGGGGGGGGGGGCTGCACCGGAGGCCACTGTTCTTATTGTTACTTCCCAGAGGCTTTGCACTTTATTTTAGAGGCAGGGCTCTTAACAAGTCACTGTGCTCTTACCATTAGACAGGATACAGAATGTATGCCACTATCCTTTGTAATGTAATCCAGGGTGGGTGTTCATACTGTACAGATCTTTTTAAATGGTGGCTGCAGACTATATTCTGGGACTTTTATTTGTGTTAAACCAAGTGAAAATTCCAATAATGTGGTGATAAAAGCCTGTTTATATCTATAATTTTGCATTTAAAGAGGGGGTTCAGAATTTTGGACATAGGACCTCATTTCCAAGTTAGCCAGTGTGTTATTTATCAGTGGAGACCGTTTTCAACACTTTTCATCCAGTCCTTCCAGTTGCAGAGTTCACTGGTGCTAGGCTAGCGCAAGTCAATAGTATCTGCTAGCCTGCCACTAAAAACAGTCTTACCGACTCCACAGTACAACAGAGGCAAATAAATTATAACGCCAGACTATCGATGTAAATGTCTGTGTTGATAGAATAATGTTGGAAATGAGGTCCTATGTCTAAAATTCTGAACCAGCCCTTTAAGTGCCTGGCTTTGTGCATGGGGTAGCACAGAATATCAGTGTAGGGTTAGGTTTTGCTAATCTAACTCCTTCGCGTTCCACTTCCGGGATTGCTCCGGTGCAGCTTGAAATTTCGCCAGATGTCCTTCTTTTCGGCAGGATGTCTGTTTGATCTGTTGGAATTTTAAACTGAACCGGTGAATTTATGAGGACTATGGTTAACTGCTCCTCAGATCTCTGCCTAGTAAATCCAGACAGCTAGCTAGACTATCTGTCCAATCTGAGTTTTCTGTTGCACGACTAAAATAACTTATGAACGTACACATGTTCCACCAAAACAAGTATCTTCCCGAGTCTATTTTGCGCCACCCATGACGATTGTGATTGTGATTGTTTAAAGAAATGCCAATAAACCAGAACACGTTTTTCTCCCATCCCGGAATGCTGTATGGACTAGCCAGACCCTCCTCTGGTCTGGTAAGACCAAACTAGGTTTGGCTTGATTGAAACTAAAGGGTCGACCCTTGACCAAAATAGCCAGAAAATGAATGGATGGGTTATTTGCTACCTACTCTCTTCTGCCTCCACTCTGTACAGTGCCCCCATCCTTTCTCTGCCAGTTCCAGCAAAGCCAGAGATGCTGTTGACAGGCTACCAGGTTCAGCTGCACATGTCTTGGCACCCCTTCATCCTCGAGGGGTCAAGCAAAGGGAGATGCAGAGTGATGGACTGGACCTTTCCTTTGCAAGGTCGAGCAGATGGTAGCGAAATAAACAGGTCCAATGCATCAGATGTATTGGCCTGAATAAGACAAACTGAACCACACACTGACGACGTGGAAAGAGCAGCTTCTATTCAATCATTCAACCCTGTATCGAGTGCGATGTAAAACAAGCAGCCAAATTCCCAACAATGACTCCGCTGGAGCTGGAATGGCAGTGTTCGCTCAAAGAAAGTGGATAATAACTTCCTCTTTCATTGGCAGCGGAAGCCATCATCTGGCAATTTCGCTTTATTCCTGACCAGCTTTAATTATCCTGCAATGAGGCTTGTCATAACCATTACATCATGTAGCAGAGCGGCGTAGCAATCCCAAGGGCAGCGTCACTGACTGAGCCAATGAACTCCCATCTGGCCATGTAGATTGGACTGATGGCAGATTTCAAGCAATATGAATCTGCAGAAAGGAAATGAAGCTGCTGTGCATGTGTGTCACATTTCCAGGAAAAATGACAATCATATGAACAGGAATTGTGAAAATGTTCTGTTAACACATATTATGTTCAATAGTCATATTCTCATCAACTCACACTTATGGGCTCATTGTGCACCCGGCATATCTCACGCAGTTTAATCCCACACTGTTATTCCAGTCCTTTCACTCCCTGCACTGTTGATGTTCTCTTCTCCTCCCCGGCACTTATTCTGCCACGCGCAGAGCATTCCTCTCCTTGTTCAAACACTGCCTCCAGAATTCCTGCCCTTGTTAAAATACTCCCGTTCTCTTTCCCTTTCTTTCTCTTTTTTAATTTTCGCTCCGAATCCGCAGTGCTCCCAGCTCTGGAATGCAGAGGCCCTTTACCAAATCCCGCGGAGAAGAAAATGATGCATTGTCTGTCGCTTTTTCGTCACCAAGACTCAAGGGCAGCTAAATTGTTTTGAGGAGAAATTACAACTCTGTCTTTTTGATATCTGCTCTTTCTCCCTTTGTTTGGAGGCGTTTAAAAAGTCTGTCACAAGCAGGGCCATAGGTACAATTGAGGACTGAGGGAGACCTAGGGGTTGACATTCTACAATTCAATTTCTGCACATGGTGATTATTTGACAGGCTGATTACATTATTTTTGCACTGAATATACTTAAAGAAATGCTTATTCACTTTGTTGATGAGAACTAGATGGTCTGTAGTTATGGGGTTATATCTAAAGGAAACAAAATAGTTTAATCCGTAAACCACAAATTGTTGTTTTTACAGTTTGCGTTTCGTATGCTAGCTGTTTCCCCCTGTTTCCAGTTGTTATACTATGCTAAGCTAAGCTAACCATCTCCTGCTTCCAGCTTCATATTTAGCGTATGAGAGTGTTATCAGCTTTCCTATCGGAAGGATATAAATAATACAATAGTTCCCAAAATGTGAAACTATTCCTTTAAATTTGACTTCTTTTGGGTCAATAAAAACTCATAAGAGACTACAGTAGGGATATTGGTGCCATTGCATGACACCTTACTTAGGGAAATATTAGGATGTTTTAACCCCTTTTTTTTAAATCAACAAAATAAAGTATATGCTAAATATAAACCTTTACCTGAATAAAATATAATTTAACATTAGAAAAGTTTTATAGTTTAAATAAGGAAATATCTGATCAAAGAATAAATAAACAAACCTAAGAATCTGATGAATAGATTGATAGGCAACACTATAATGCACCCAGTATCCCTCCAGCACATTTTTATATCCGGCTGTGTGGAGTTGGCTTTGAAACAGCACACTATTATGAAAAATTCTAATAGTTTGACTCTGTTTACACAAGTTTCGACATTTTCTAGGAACCCTTTTGAACAAGGCAGAAAAAATTATACTTGATCATAATGACTCTTCCTATGGGAAACAAGTTATTTCAAGTCATTACTGGAATTTTTCATTTGTTATGAGAAAAACACGATGTTGAGGCTCAAAAAGGATTAACATGCCACGACAGACAACTCCGCAACGTAGCTATTATATATGTACTGTATATCCATACAATTATGGAAGTAAAGCTGCAAACTATCATTACTGAATATGAGTTCAGTAACTGAGTGAAACGAGATGTTAGGAGAGGCTCCACAAAGCAGATTGGAAGTTATAAAGATGTCAACTATGTGAAGGTAAATACCCACAACACACATTTGTTTGAAGATGGATTATATTCAGTTAGTTCTTTGTTTGTTTCACGTACCTTTCCTCTAGTTTGAGATAAAAACAAGGGGATTTTTCTCTTTCAAGCCATTTCTTTTGGCGAATGACAAAACTAGTACAGCAAACTGACTGTGTATCACAAATGCTGTAAAAGGTAACAAAATATGCTTCCGAATCTAAATATTAATGAGAAGAAGCTGAGAAAGACTTTGAAAGAGTTTCATAAAATACAAACGCTTCGTTCACCAAAAACTTTGAGGGTGTTTCAAGGAAATAAAAATCCTTTTCTGTGAAGTTCACCTGAAAAAAAGAATGAAAATGTATTTGAAAGACTTCTGTAGCAACAAAGTATTTGAACTAGGTGATCTTTGTGGGCCCTTGTCCATCCAGAAATAGACTGTAATTGACATAGTTCCACTTTCGAGGGGAAAGGAATGACAATGCGGCTGGAAAAAAGCAAGTCAGTTGATCTAACTTTCTGAAGCTTACAATCTGCAGCATCTTAAGTGTCTGTAAGCAAATGTCAAAAAGAAGAGACATATTTGTGGTATGAAAAAAAAACACGTATTATTGCTACTCTGCTGCCATGCCAGTGGAAATACCGCTACACACACACTCTCACTCTCGCTCTCGCTCTCTCTCTCGCTCTCTCTTTTCCTTTTTTTCCCATGGAAAGCTGGATTTGGGAAAATCCTTCCCTCTCTCCTCCTCCAGCCTTCACATCCGGGTCAGTTGGGTTGGTTGGAGCTGGATGCTGCCTTCAGGTGCCCGTCGTAAACTTGTAAACTTCGAAGTTTGGAAGTTGTAAACACATTTCCTTCATGTATTTTAATAAATGTGCCACTTAAGATTGTTACTTTTTAGAAATGAACTTACACAGAACAATGCGTGGCTTGTGTAGATATTTTATGGATAAATGCTCATACAAAGTTGGCTTTTTGTTACAAAAAAAATATTATGTTAAATTGTTTTTTGATATAATATTGACATAGGCTACAGGGCCAGCAATAAGTCTATATTGCCCCCCCCCCCCCAGGTGTAGGTCCTTAAGCCTAAATTACCACTTCCTAAATAAATTAACTAAAAGAGTATGATAATAAACTAATACTATCGTTATTTATTGAGTGGCTTTCATGCTTTCTCTCTGCAATGATTAGTTTTCAGCTAAAGGCATCATATAGATTATCCTAAATTCTGTTTTTAATTCTTTGCTAGGTCGTTTTTGAACACCGAACTGTCAATACCGATTTCTGAGGCATCGCATGAAGGCATCACAAGTTGAGCAGCTCCCAGTTAATGCAAAGGCAGACTGATGATCCAGCTGCTGTGAGTGTGTGCGCTGACATGGATACAATTGGCTTTTACTGTTGAAACTGGACACATTACAGTGGTACGGTGACAGTGGAGGACTTCAAAGAGCGGTAAAACTTCTTCCACGGCCGCACTCATGTGATTTCCCCTTGTTTGAGCCATGTCCAAGAGCCTGAGAAAGAGGAAGAATCACTGGACTAACAAAGTCCATGAGAGTGTCCTTTGCAGAAATGAGGAGGGGGAGCTGGGGCTGGAGTTGAAGGGCGGCGCAGAGAATGGACTGTTCCCGGTTATCGGCGAGCTTCTCCCGGGCAGAGCGGTCTGCCACAGCGGCAAACTCTGCCAGGATGAACTCCTCCTGGAAGTCAATGATACCCCAGTGGCTGGACTCACCACCAGGGACGTCCACGCTGTGGTCAAACACAGCAAAGACCCCGTCCGAGTCAAGTGTGTCAAACAAGGTGAGGTTTTTAAGCTTTCACACCAACTTTCCCGCATTTCGTAATGATTTTTTTCCCGGACATAAAAAAAAACAACAACAAAAAAACAAAACCCGTTAGATTTTTGACACGCTTTTGTGTTTTGACAGAAGTGCTATTGTCTCCTAAAACTGATAGCCTCCCCTATGCTCGATGCTATAAACAAACCATGTTGAGAAAATTAACTTTTTGTAGTGTTTTGTTGTTGTTACAAGTCTTCTGGACTCAGACATTAATATTCTCTCCAGTCGTTGTTGTAAAAAAGGTGTTTTAGACGTGTTTTGGTAAAGGTCTTGTTGCTATGTGGTGTAGCTTTTCAAGGGGGTGTGTTACATTTGTGGCAGTCAGAAATACACACGCCAGTGTTACACACAATTCAAGTGCACAAGTATGGTTTCATCTTTGTACACAACTAATAATAACAAATATATAATACCCTATTGATGCTGTACTCACTGTAATATTTCTAAAAGTCACGCAGCCACCATAGGTCAGATTACTGAATATCCAATAGCCTAGGTATAATACCACTGCATTGGATTAGATTAGATATTGGATATGATTATATTGGATTGCACTTTATCAGACTCCTTTTGAAATGGTCCCAAACCAAGCCTGCTTCACATGCACACACGGAATTAACTTCAGAACAATACTGTTACAAGCAAACATCTCCTGTATGGACATTAGGAATAGACATATTCACATATACCCCCTTAGAATTGATGTGTATAGAGCTGAAACAGTTAATCAAGTTAATCTGCAGTCATTTTGTTCAACAACGCCAAGAGTTCTTTAGTTCTGCTTCTCCAATGTGAAAATGTGCTGATTTTCTTCATCTTCTATGATAGTAAACTGAATATTTTTGGGTTGGGAGTGTTGATCAGACAAAACAAAAAGTTTTAATAGTCAATTTGAGTTCTGGAAAATTGTAATGGACACTTTTGACTATTTTAGTTGCGGCCCTAGATGTATGTAATGACTGCGATACTGAAGTCTTTTTTTTTATTTATTTATTTATTTTTTTTTTCTTGAAGGAGAGAAAATTGCTCTATATTTTCTTAACCTTTGAATCACATATGCTTTTTTTGCAAAGCAGACATTTTAGTATGCAATATTTATTATCCAATTTGTGGTACATTAATTGGATTTGGAGAGCATATTGTATAAATGTTAGAACAATTTCCAAAGTCCCTATTTCAGCAATATAGCGGTGTCATGAGAAATGAAAAACACCATAAAGTATGATAAGGTCAGAGATATTGAATGCCACAGACACAGCGGTAGTCCCCTCAGGAATACTTTTTTTTTTTTTTTTTTTCAAGCAAGTGCAGTGGATTGCTTAAGCAAGTGCTATGGTTTCACTTTCAGACACATGAAGCCAAGATTGTGCCGTCCAGACTCCATAGTTGTTGGAGACATTTCTGAATTGCAACACATGCAGCTGCCAGAGCACCCATGTTGACTCTCAACTTTAAAGAGCACAAGTTATTTAAATTTGCCTAACTCTCACCAACTACATCTAACGCTTGTCAACTTTGTCCACTGGATGTGCAGCTCTTATGTCACGGACACACTTGTCTGGCCGTCTGTGTCTTTGATCCTTGCAGCTAATGACACTGGGTGTTATGCATTGTCAGCTGAGAGGAGGATCTGTTTTTTTCATTTTGGGGTGAAAAAAAATCAGCAAAACCCCATAAGAGGCTTTGGATCAAAGTCTTAGCCTGTGTGTTTGTATGTGTGTGACGACGTGGGTGTGCGTTCAGCATCGCACCAGGGATTTATTCAAAAGGCAGCCAAGCCTATATCAAACTAATGTGTTACTTTTTTTCCTCCATTAAATATTCATATCCTCCAGTGATTGCTAAAGTGATCGATATTCTTTTGTAGCTCTGCAGGCGTCTGCTCAATCGCTTGTTGACAGTGTCAAGTTGTTTTTAATATCAGGGTTGATATGTATATTAGTAAACATGTGCACAAGTAAATATTATGGGGGGAAAACACCCTTGCCGTGTCCTTACAGCAGGGTGTTCAGTAACAGATAGTTTTCACTGCTCAGCAGCAGAGGCCCGTTAACTCCTACGATCTATTTCAGTAGATTCCTTATTGAGTAGAGTCAAAAAGCACAGTACAGTATTATCACAATAAGCCAGGGCTGACAGATGATACACATGTGCTCTTGCTCTGTGGCTTTATGCCATTCTTATGATACTTTCTAAAAGATTGTGTGCAATAAAAAATCATTTGTATTGTTTACTTGTAATGATTTGCCTGCTCTAGAGCCACAGAGTGCTTCTAAAAAAAATATTTCAAATGCTCCAAAATGTTCCACATGACATGGAAGCAGATACTGTAGTTGACCAGCAGATGTGGAAACACTCCTTTGAGCTGGATGAATGTAGCATAGCAGGGTGCCGTTATGTGGTGGCGTGGACGGGTCTGATCTCAGAATGTACCGTTTACAACAGAACACTGTAACCGTTCCTACAGTACTGCAAAAACATGGTTAACTCCGGGAATATTTGTAGGACGGAAATTATTATTGGATTAATAGATAAGTTAATTGACACAAAACTATTTAATCTTAATTTTTTTTAGCAAAAAGTGCATTTTTACCCATATTATAAAGACAATAATTAATTGATTAATTAATTGAGAATATAACCGGCAGATTCATCGATAATGAAAATAAACTTTAGTTGCAGCCCTAAAATTGGGACTATCCCCTAGGGCTGTGTTTTGGCAAGAATCTGGCGATACGTATCACGATACATGGGTCACGATTCAATATATTGCAATATGTTTCAAAACTGTGCGTTGGGATTGTTTTAAAGTATAATTTTAGAAAAACTAATATTTAAAAAAAAAAAAAGACATGATGTGCATAAAAGTCAAAGAAGTTTACTTTAGGTAAACAATTCAATACACAGAAAAGATTGTGGTTCACAGGTTCTTAGTGAGCACATTTTTATATGCTAACGTAGCCAAAGTTCAGCCATAGCTACATTGTTAGCTTCTAGAAAAAAGTCAGGCGCTGCTAGGCACTGTTAGGCAAGGACACTAGTGGTGCGTCTCAACATAGCCATCTAGCGGTAGGGGGTTTAAACACAACATAAACGTGAACCATTGTCTTACATGAATATTTTTGCACGTAAACAAAAAAAATTATCGAATACAGTATTGCTAAATAAAATATCGCGATACTCAAGCATATACATTTTTTTTTCTTACACCCCTACTATCCCCTAGTTTGTCTCTTTTAC